>NC_041734.1:82299083-82645403 GCF_004115215.2 Ornithorhynchus anatinus
CAGCCCATCCCAATCCAACCATCAATAGTATTCATTGAGCGCTCATTTTGGACCCAGCTTGGGAGAGTCCAGTGCAACAGAACTGGCAGGCATGAAGCAGCGTGCCTAGTGGATAGAACCCAGGCCTGGGAGTCAAAAGGAACCGAGTTCTCATCCTGGCTCCACCACTTGTCAACTGGGTGACCTCCTGCAAGTCACATCATTTCTCTGGGTCTCAGTTATCTCATCTGTAAAATGGGGAGTAAGACTGTGAGCCCCATATGGGACACACACTGTGTCCAAGCTGATTATCTTGTATCTACCCCAGATCTTAGAACAGTGCCTGGCACATAATAAGTGCTTAATGAATACCATAAAAACAAAAATGACACGATCCCTGTTCACAAGGGTCTTCTGGTCTACAGGCGGAGACGGATGCTAAAATAGATTAGGGAGTGGGGAAATGGTAGCAGGTAAGGATCTCTCCACATGCCGTTCCCAGCCCTGTCCGTTCTCCCTCCCCAAACGAAAGATCAGCAGCGTGCCCAGGGGCACAACCGGGCACAGATCTTACACTCAGCTCGGAGTTCCCAGGCGGACAGAGAATGCCTCATGACGAGGCAACTTTCGAGCCAGCCAGCAGAAGAAAGAGTGGGAAACAATGGCACATACTGAGTGCCTACGCTCTGTATTGAACGCTCGGGCGAGTCCCTGCCAGTCAGCCTGGCATCGAGCCGAAACTCCGCCTCATTTCCGGCATTAGGGCTTTTGCGCTCCTGCCTCTCCTCACTGCCTTCCTACTCCAATCCAGCCCGCACACTCTTCTCCCCTACCACCGACGACATACTCGCTCCACCCCATCTCACCTCTCTCGCCGCCAACTTCTCGGCCCCGTCCTCTCTGGGACCTGGAACCCCTTCCCCCTTCATATCCGACAGACCTCCGCTCTCCCCATTTCAAAGCCCTTCTAAAATCACATTACTCCAAGAGGCCTTCCCTGACAATTTGTTCATCTTCCCACTCTATTTTCCCCTTTACCGTGTCACCTATGCTCTCGAGTATTAATAATAATAATGATATTTGTAAAGCATTTACTAATTGCCACCCCCGATCACTTAAATACCCATCCCCACCTCCCAAAACACTCATGTACCTACTTTTATATTCTGTGGCTTTCCCTTTCAACAATAGGTATTTATTTTCCCTACCTGTAATTTGTATCACTGTCTTCCTTGCTAGACTGCAAGTTCCTTGAGGACAGGGATCTAGTTATTTACTCTACTGTCCTTTCTCAAGTGCTCAGTCCAGTGTTCTGCACACAGTGGGCTGTCAGCTTCTTGAGGGCACGGATGGCGTCTACAACTTATTGTCCCAAGGATGGTATCAACTAACTCTGTTGTACTCTCCCCAAGCACTCAGTTCAGTGCTCTGCACACACTAGACTGGAAGCTCTCTGAGGGCAGGGATCATTTCTACTAACTCTAATGTCTTCCGACCCTGTTATATTGTACTGTCTCAAGTGCTTAGGGCTCTGCAGACACTAAGCACTCAATAAATACAACTGATTGACTAATGTCCTCTCCTAAGCGCTTGGTCCAGTGTTCTGCACACAAGAGACTGGAATCTTTCTGAGGGCGTTCTGATTCTACTGTACTCTCCCAAGCACCGTCCAGTGCTCTGCAGAGAGCAAGCACCGAATAAATGCTCTCGACTGACCGACTGCCTGGTTGGGTGATGTACCAGGAGAGGAGCTAGGGGAAGGACCACCAGGAGGTCATGGGGAAGGGCACATGGGGGCAGGGCAGGGCGGAGCACAGCATCGAACCGCACAGGCTGAGAGGGTGAATTCCCTGGCGCCCACGAGCTCCGCTACTGGGGGGTGGTGGTGGCCGGGCTTTCTCCTCCCGCTGGCTGAAGGCTCCATTGTTTTTCTGCTGTGCCCGAAGGTCTGGGCCCCTGACCCCCGACGCGGCAAACCCGTCAGTCTGAACCGGCCTCGGTTTCTTCCCGGAGGGCTGCTGCAGTGCCCATGGTGGGCAGGGGCACGGGAGAGTGACGACTCTCCCAAGCGGACAGGCACACCACCAGGTGCCGCACCAAAGGACTTCCAGGGTGGGAGCTGGCTTACCCTGCTCCCGGCTCTTCGTAGCCCGAGGCCCGGCCGGGCAAGGTGGGCCAGGACACCAGCCGCCACCACCTTTACCAGCTGAGCCGAGCCTCCATCCAGGCGGTGCCCAGGGCGGCCTCCTCTCTCTCCGGTGGGTGTCCAGAGCAGCCTCCCCTCTCGGGCTGCACTGAGAATGGCCTGCCCTCCTTTCAGACGGTGCCCAGAGCGGCCTCCTCTCTGCCCGGACTGTGCCCAGAACTGCCTCTTCTCCCTCTGGGCTGTGCCCCAAATGGCCCTCCCTCCCTCCAGGCTGGCCCAAAATGGCCTCCCTCACGCCCCTCCAGTCTGTAGCCAGAATGGCCGCCCCTCCTTTCCGAACCCAGACTCCTGCAGCCTCTTTTCGCTACTGGTCAGGTGGAGCCTACCCTGCGCAAACACACCCCGGGGTCGGCCGGGGCTTCTCCTGGGACGACCAGAGGCGACCGCGGGCTCGGGACGGGCGACGGCGAAGCGGAGTTTTCTGCAGGACGTCAAGTGAGTCGTCCCTGATAGGATCTCGGCCGTCTGGGCTGGGTTCCCGTTACAGTGAGCCATGTGAGCACGCCATTATCACAGGCCACATCTCCCCGCCACCAACTCCGCACATATTCTGCCCGGGAGCGGGGGAGGGGAGGCCGACGGCCCCCCAGAAACTCCTGACTTTCCGGTCAATTAACGTCCGGCTCCTGCCTCCACCCTAGCCCACCCCCGGAGAGCGGGGCAGGAGGAGGAGGAGGAGGAGCAGGGCTGGAGTGACTAGGGAAAGAGCCAGCTGTTCCCACTCCCTCCAACCCACAGCACACCCACTATCCATCCTGGCTGCTGACTGGCCTAGTGGCTTAGTGGCAACAGCACAGACTTGGGAGTCAGAGGCCCTGGGTTCTAATTCCGGCCCCACCACTTGCCTGCTGTGTGACCTTGGGCAAGCCACTTGAATTCTCTGTGCCTCAGTGACCTCATCTATAAAATGGGGATTAAGAACATGAGCCCCAGGGGGGACAACCTGATTATCTTGTATCTATCTCAGAGCTTAGAACAGTGTAAGGCACATAGTAAGCGCTTAACAAATACCATCATCATCACCATTATTGAGAAGGGGCGATGTGGATGGCAAGAAAAATCACACCAGCAACCGCTCCGGGGAAAGGCATGTGTGTAGATGAATGTGGGCCACCTGAGCGGGGAGGCACTTTTGGGGAGACATATGGGTCTCTAGATCGTAAGCTTGTTGTGGGCAGGGAATGTGTCTGCTTATTCTTATACTGTGCTCTCCCAAGCGCTTAGTATAGTGTTTTGCACACAGCAAGCACTCAAATAAAACGGAATGAAATACGACTGAATGAATGGGTAGGGTGTGGATAGACTGCAAGCCCTTCTAGACTGTAAGCTTGTCGTGGGCAGGGAATGTGTCTGCTTATTATTGTACTGTCCTCTCCCAACAACAATAATAATAATAATAATAATGTTGGTATTTGTTAAGCGTTTACTATGTGCAGAGCACTGTTCTAAGTGCTGGGGGAGATACAGGGTCATCAGGTTGTCCCATGTGAGGTTCACAGTTAATCCCCATTTTACAGATGAGGTAACTGAGGCACAGAGAAGTTAAGTGACTTGCCCACAGTCACACAGCTGCCAGGTGGAAGAGCCGGGATTCGAACCCATGACCTCTGACTCCCAAGCCCGGATTCTTCCCACTGAGCCACACTGCTTCTCTAAGCACACAGTAAGCACTCAATAAATACCACTGACTGACTGACTTTTAGGGCATGGGGTTGGAGGGGTATAGATGGGGGTGGGTGGCAGATGGGATGGGGCACGTGGAAGGGCACGAGGGCCACTGGGGAGGGTCGAGGAGCAGGTCACTGACTTTCTGCTCCAGCGATGAGGTTAGGGGGGTGAGACCCTCTTCTTGAAGGAAACAACCATGAGTGATGCCCGGGAAGCTTGGGAAGGCTGCTTTCTGCTGCCCAGCCGGTCCATCCCTCCCGGTGCCTGCCGCTGTCATTAGATCTGCCTTGCTCTTCCTGAGCTCCTGCAGCTGCTACTCACGGTACCTGCCCTGTCTACTAACCTGACCTGTAATACTAATAACAATGATGGTATTTGTTAAGCGCTTACCGTGTGCCAGGCACTGTACTGAGCGCTGGGGTGGATACAAGCAAATCGGGGTGGAAACAGTCCCCGTCCCACGTGGAGGGCTCACAGCCTCAAATCCCCATTTAAAGTGAGGTAACTGAGGCACAGAGAAGTAAAGCGACTTGCCCAAGGTCACACGGCAGACAAGTGGCGGAGCCGGGATTAGAACCCATGACCTTCTGACTCCCAGGCCCATGCTCTATCCACTATGCCATGCTGCTTCCTGAGCTCCTGTAGATGCTATTCACGACACCTGGCGTTGTCTTCTGATCCGCCTGGGTCTCTCTGTGATCCCACAAACAGGGTCTGCTGTTATTTTCCACTCTGCCTCGGTCTCTCTGTGGCCCCGGCCCTCGGGGCAACAGCAGGAGAGCTACGCCAAGCGAAAGGAGTCACAGGTTTCTGGCTTGCAGCTAAACTTGGGTCTCTGAGTAGCCTAAATTCTCTAAAGAATGAGCAAGCAGCAGATCACTGACAGCCACGATCCCATGCTCGATGACCCCCGCGGTCTCTCCCCATTGATGGCCGAGGTCCTGTTCTGGCTGATCCCCACGATCCCTTCCCCTCTCACGGCCACCGTCCCATCCCCACTGACCCTCCGGCCTCCACTGCCGGCCGGTCACGCGTGCTCAGCCTCTAACCCCAAGTTTCCTCTTCTGCCTCGGGCTCCCACGGGCAGGTAGGGCAGTGACCGCCTGCCACTCCGGCCCCGCCCTCGGCTCCTGCGGCCAGATCCCTGGGGACGCCCCCTCTCATCCCGGCCTGGGAGCTGGGAAGCCTGAGTGAGGTTTGGCTCAGTCCTTTCCGACCCGCTCCCGTGCCCGGCGCCCGCCACAGACCTTCCCAAATCCGAGGGTCCTTGGCCACAGCTCCTCAGGCATTCGGCATCTTGGGCGGGCAGGTGGGCAGGTGGCAGCCAGGCGGGTGTGTGGGAGGGCTCTAGTTCTCCCGGGAAGGACTGGCAGGACCCAGCGTGGGATCACCTCCGGCCACACCAGTCCACCATCCTCCGCTGCCCCGCAGCTGCCCACCACCATCTCTTTTTCCTCCTCTTCTTCCCCGCCCGCTGCCCGAGCACCATGGCTCTCGTCGGCCCTGGCTGCCCTCTGCTGCCACCTCTTCCTTCTCCTCCTCCTTCTCCTTTTCCTCCCCGTCAACCATCCTGTACACAACAGCCCTGGTCATTCCCAGCGGCCCACAATCCCAGGCTGCAGGGCCTCCCACTCTTCATCACATCCTCTTTTCCTCCTTCCTCCGATCGGTCCTCTAGTGTCGCATTCGTCTCCCCGTCTGGACTGGAAGCTCTTTGGTTGCAGGGATCGTGTCTATCAACTCTATTGGACCCACCCAAGCACTCAGTACTGTGTTCTGCTCACTGTAAGCACTCAATAAATACCACTGATTGATAACAATAGGGGAGAGATGGCAGATGAGGTAACTGAGGCACAAAGAAGTGAAGTGACTTCTCCAAGGTAATAGAGCAGGTAAGGGGCGGAGCCGGGATTAGAATCCAGGTCCTCTGACTCCCAGGCCCAGGGTCTTTCTAGTAGGCCACATTGGTTTTCTCTATTTAATAACAATAATAATGATGGCATTTGTTAAGTGCTTACTATGTGCCAGGCACTGTACTAAGCACTGGGGTGGATACAAGCAAATCAAATTGGACACCATCCCCATCCCATGTGGGGCTCACAGTCTCAATCCCCATTTTATTATTATTATTAATAGTAATAATAATAATGGCATTTGTTAAGCGCTTGCTATGTGCCAAGCACTGTTCTAAGTACTGGGGGTGGGGAGGTACAAGATAAGCAGGTTGTCTCATATGTGGTTTACAGTCTTAATCCCCATTTTACAGATGAGGTGACTGAGGCACAGAGAAGTTAAGTGACTTGTGCAAGGTGATACAGTAGACAAGTGGCAGAGCCAGGATTAGAACCTATGACCTTCTGACTCCCAAATCCGGGCTCTTTCCACTATGCCATGTTCCTTCATTATTTATTAAATTAGCACTTATTATGCTCTATCAGGTGATGGGGTTCCCAAAAGAGGATTGGCGCACATTTCTCCCTTTCTCCAAGGCCTTTAATCACTACCCACTTCTCCCATCACAATGAGCACTAGCTTCAGGTTTCTCCTCCAGCTCTATCCCTCTTACTTGTCGGCTGTCTTTAATCAATCAACGGTATTTACTGAAAGCCCGCTGTGTGCACAGCACTGTACTAAGCACTTGAGAGAGTCTAATACAACATAGCTGGTAGACTCGATCCCTGCTCGTAACGAGGTGACAGTCTAGAGGGAGAGGCAGACCTGCAAATCACCTAATTCATTCAATAGTATTTATTGAGTGCTTACTATGTGCAGAGCACTGTACTAAGCGCTTGGAATGTACAAATCGGTAACAGACAGAGACAGTCCCTGCCCTTTGAGGGGCTTACAGTCTAATCGGGGGAGACGGACAGATAAGAACAATGACAATACAATATCGCCAAGATCCGCCCTTTCCTCTCCACCCAAACAGCTACCTTACTGCTACGGGCTCTCGTTATATCCCGGCTAGACTACTGTGTCAGCCTTCTCTGACCTCCCTTCCTCCTCTCTCGCCCCGCTCTGGTCTATTCTTCACTCCGCTGCCCGGCTCATCTTCCTGCAGAAACGCTCTGGGCCTGTCACTCCCCTTCTTAAACAACTCCAGTGATTGCCCATCGACCTCCGCTCCAAACAAAAACTCCTCACTCTAGGCTTCGAGGCTCTACATCACCTTGCCCCTTTCTACCTCTCCTCCCTTCTCTCTTTCTACCGCCCACCCCGCACGCTCCGCTCCTCCGCCGCCCACCTCCTCGCCGTCCCTCGGTCTCGCCTATCCCGCCGTCGACCCCCGGGCCGCGTCCTCCCACGGTCCCGGAACGCCCTCCCTCCTCACCTCCGCCAAACTGATTCTCTTCCCCTCTTCAAAACCCTACTTAAAACTCACCTCCTCCGAGAGACCTTCCCAGACTGAGCTCCTCTTCTCCCTCTACTCCCTCTACCAAACCACCTTCACCTCTCTGCAGCTTAACCCTCTTTTCCCCCCATTTCCCTCCGCTCCTCCCCCTCTCCCTTCCCCTCCCGTCAGCACTGTACTCGTCCGCTCAACTGTATATATTTTCATCACCCTATTTATTTTGTTAATGAAATGTACATCGCCTCGATTCTATTTAGTTGCCATTGTTTTTACGAGATGTTCTTCCCCTCGACTCCATTTATTGTCATCATTCTCGTCCGTCCGTCTCCCCCGATCAGACCGTAAGCCCGTCAAACGGCAGGGACTGTCTCTATCTGTTGCCGACTCGTTCATTCCAAGCGCTTAGTACAGTGCTCTGCACATAGTAAGCGCTCAATAAATACTACTGAATGAATGAATGAATGAATGACAATAAATAGAATCAAGACCTAATCTGGGCTCCACTCTACTCTCAAACTGCCATTCTTTTTTTTTTTCAAATGATATTTGTTAAGCGCTTACTACATGCCAGGCACTGTTCTAAGTGCTGGGGTAGATATGAGGTAATTAGGTTGGACACAGTCCTTGTCTCACATGGGGCTCACAATCTTCATGCCCATTTTACAGATGAGGGAATTGAGGCACAGAGAAGTGAAGTGATTTACCCAAGGACACCCAGTAGACAAGTGGTGGAGCTGGAATTTGAACCCAGGTCCTTCTGACCCCCCGGCCCGGTTTCCATCCACTAAGCCATGCTGCTTCTCCCCCTCACACTGCCTCAATTTATTCTCTTCTCCACCCAACTCCTGTTTCTTTTCCCCTTCATCCAACTCCTGCCCACTTTGCTCACACCTCCCTCCTGCCTGAACTCCTTCCCCTCAAAAAAACCCGACCAGAACGCAGCTCCCCTCTCCGGAACCCACCTGAAATCTCCTCCTCCAGATGGCCTTCCCTGACTAACCCCTATCCCATTAGCCAGCCTCAGTATTTGTGTAGAAGGCTGGATGTAGAAACTTTTGGCTTACTTTTGTTTTTACCAGTTCTACTGATTTTTTGACTCTTGTTTTCATTGAGAAGCAGCATGGCCTAGTGGATAGTGCACAGATCTGGGAGTCGGAAGGTCATGGGTTCTAATTCTGGCTCTGCCACTTGTCTACCGTGTCACCTTGCACAAGTCATTTCACTTCACTTCACAAATACCAACGTTATTATTATTCTCTGTGCCTCAGTTCCCTCATCTGCAAAATGGGGATTAAGACTGTGAGCCCTATGTGGGACAGGGACTGTGTCCAACCCAATTATCTTGTATCTACCCCAGCATTTAGAACAGGGCCAGGTACATAGTTAATGCTTAAGAAGTACCATAATTGTTATTATTATCCTTGCATTTACAATTTGTACCTGCCGTTCTCCAAAATGACACTATAAACTCAAGCGCAGGGACCGTGTTTTCCACTTTCATCATGTACACCCAAGCACTGAGTACAGCATCTAGTACATAGGGCTCTGTGCCTAGGAGGAGCCCAGATGGATCGGAGGACTGAAGCCCACAGTCCTGGATGTGGGGGTTGATGGGGTGACTGAACCCTGAAGTCACAGATGCTGTGAGTTTTACAAAGTTTTTGGTCAGACATGGTCCCCGAGGAGTTTAGGATTTGGTGAAGAGAGCAGAGGGGCAGGCAAGGAAATGAAGCAAGTGAACAGAATTACACGTCAGCCAGGCTACGGACCTAAATTAATCTCATGGGCTCCTTTGTCCGGCAAAGGGAGGGGCCTCAGATGGCAAATGGGGACAGCAGGAGAAAGGAAGGGCTCGGGAAGAGTCGAAAAAGAGTGAGGGGAGAGTGGGGGAGGAGTGGGGGAAGAGTGGGGGAGGAGTGGGGACAGAGTGGGGAAGAGTGGGGACAGAGAGAGGGGGGAAGAGTGGGGACAGAGTGGGGACAGAGAGAGTGGAGAGCAGGGGGAGAGAAGAGGGGGACAGTGACAGGAAGAATGGGGGAGAGCGGGGGGAGAGCTGAAGGAGAGTGAGGGGAGAATGGAGGGAGAATGAGGGGAGAGCAAGGGGAGAGTGAAGGGAAAGCAGGGGGAGAGCAAGGGGGAGAGTGAGAGGAGAGCGAGAGGAAAAAGAGGGAAGAGTGAGGTGAGAGTAAAAGAAGAGTGAAAAGACAGGGAGGGGAGAAAGGGGGAAGAGTGGAGGAAGAGTGGAGGAAGAGTGAGGGAAGAGTGGGGGAAGAGTGGAGGAAGAGTGGAGGAAGAGTGGAGGAAGAGTGGAGGAAGAGTGGAGGAAGAGTGAGGGAAGAGTGGGGGAAGAGCAGGGGAAGAGCAAGGAAAAGAATGGTTGGAGAGTGGGAGGAGAGTGCAAGGAGAGTGAGGGGAGAGCAAGGGGAGAGTGAAGGGAAAGCAGGGGGAGCAGAGGGGGAGGGGGAGAGTGAGGGGAGAACAAGAGAAGAGTGGAGGAAAAGTTAGGGGAGAGCGAGGGAAGAGTTAGCGGAGAGCAGGAGCAGGATGGAGGGGAGAGTGAGGGGACAGTGAAGGGGAGAGCGAGGGGGAAAGCAAGGGGGAGAATGAGGGGAAAGTTATGGGGAAAACAGGGTGAGAGCGGGGGCAGAGCGGAGGGAGAGCCAGAGGGGTGGTTGAGCAGAGGGAGAGCAGAAAGGCTGAGTGAGTCTCAGTGAGGCTGGACAGGTAGGGAAGGAGGGACAGGCAGGCCCAACGCGCATCCTGCTCGGTGTTTACGTTGGACCGTGTCGTCGGCCCGGATCCGTGTTTGCCTTGCCGGGCACGGTCGGCCGCCCCGTCAGGGAGGAAGCAGCGAACTGCTGCCCGTGCGCTGGGAGGCCCAGAGGCCCGGAGGGGCGGGGCAGGGTAGGAGGAACCGGGGTTCCGAACGGCTGAGAGAGCAAGCGAGCGGGTGGGAGGGCAAGGCCGGCCATGAGCGAGAGTGACCGGGCCCGCCTTCCGCCCCAGCCGCTGTGCGGATCGTCCTTGCCGCTGCAGCGCTGGCCCCCGCTGCCCGCTGCCCTCTTCTTTTCTCCCAGTCCTTCATCCACTCCATCGCATTTCCTGAGTGCTGACTTTGTGCAGAGCACTGTACTAAGCACTTGGGAGAGTACAGTATAACAATAAACAGACATGTGTCCTGTCCACAACGAGCTTACAGTCTAGAAGGAGCAGACAGACATTAACAGAAATAAATAAATGGCAGTTATGGGCATAAGTGCTGTGGGGCTGGGAGAGGGAAGAAGAGAGGAAGCAAGTCAGAGCGATGCAGAAGGGAATGGGAGAAGAGGAAAGGAGGGGCTTAGTCAGGAAAGGCCTCTTGGAGGAAACGTGCCTTCAATAAGGTTTTGGAGAAGGGGAGAGTCACGGTCTGTGGGAGATGAGTGGCGAGGGCGTTACAGACCAGAGGCGGGATGTGGGTGAGAGGATGGGGGAGAGGCAGACAAGATGGAGGTAAACTGAGTAGGTTGGCACTAAAGGAGCAAAGTGTGCGGGCTGGGTTGGAGTAGGAGAGTTGTGAGGGGAAGTAGAAGGAGATGAGGGGATTGATTCCCAGTCAGGGTCCCAGGCTCCCTGAATCCTCCGTGTTAAGAACGTCATCCTGTTTCTGGTCTTCGCCCACCGGGTCGCCCGTCTCCCGTGCCCGCCCACCACAGCTCCCTCTAGACTGTCGGCTCATTGTGAGCAGAGAATGTGTCTGCTTATTGTTCTGTTGGATGCTCCCAAGTGCTTAGTACAGTGCTCTGCACCCAGCAAGCACTCAATAAATATGATTTCGATGACGGGGAGGCTCCAGGGTGTCTCTCCTCTCTCGAGCTCTCTGACCCCAGGGTGTCTGTGGTCTCTGTCTCTTCAGCGGGAGGCTGTTCGGGCAGCCTGCTGTTGCCCACCGCCCCACCTCGCCCTACCTGGCACCTTCAAGCTGGGGTTCTGGCCGTGCCCCGGGGCCCCTGGGGACCCTGGCTCCTCTTCAGGTGTGGAACTTGTGAAAAAGTTACCCCGGTACTGGAATAGCTGGTGATCAAGGGCAGAAGGCACGTGCACACGTGCGTGTGTGTAAGTGGTGGGAGGGCACCTATTATTAGAGAAGCAGTATGGTCTAGTAGGTAGAGCCCAAGTCTGGGAGTCAGACAGACCTGAGTTCTAATCCCGGCTCTGCCATTTGTTGGCTGTGTGACCTAGGGCAAAGCACCGCACTTCTCTGGGCCTCAGTTCCCTCATCTGTAAAATGGTGATTAAGACTGTGAGCCACATGTGGGACAGGGACTGTGCCCAACCCAATTTGCTTCTCTATACCCCAGCACTTAGCTCAGTGCCTGGTACATAGTAAGTGCTTATCATATACCACAATTATTATTATTATTATTATTAAGACTGTGAGCTTGTCATAAGCAGGGAATATGTCTACCAACTCTGTTCTATTTGTACTCTCCCAAGCGCTTAGTACAGTGCTATGCACACAGTAAGCACTCAATCAATATGATTGATTGATTATAAATCAGGTATTTCCGAGTCTTTCGCTCCAGTGAGACAGCACTCGAACATCACCCATGACCTCACTGAAGCCAAGGCCAATGAGCTCTCTTCTTCTAACCCTCCTTGACATCTCAACCACCTCTGACCCCATGGACCACTGCTTCCTCCATCCCAGATGCATCGGGCCTCAATTTACGTCACACAGTTCTAGTCCAGCTCATCTAATAATAATAATAATGATAATAATAATAATAAAAATGTGCAGCATTTGTAAAGCACTTACTATATGCCAAGCATTAGGCTAAACGCTGGGATTGAGCCAATCCAATAAAATCAGAACCAGTCCCTGTTCCACAGCAGGTTCCCAGTGTTGAAGAGAGTGTGGCCTAGTGATAGAGCACGCTTGGGAGTCAGAAGGACCTGGGTTTGACTCCCAGCTCCGCCACTTGTCTGCTGGGTGACCTTGACCAAGTCACTTCACTTCTCTGGGCCTCAGTTACTTCATCTGTAAAACGGGGATTGAGATGGTGAACCCCCTGTGGGACAAGGACTATGTCCACCCTGTTTACCTCAGATCTACTCCAGTGCTTAGAACAGTGTCTGGCCCATAGTAAGCGCTTAACAAATACTATAAAAAAAAGAGAGGACAGATATTTTATACCAATTTTACAGATGAGAAACCTGAAGCCCAGGGAAGTTGTGATTTGGTCCTACCTCTTACCAGTCTTTTGTTCTGCCCATTCTGCCTCTATTCTGGCCCCCTTCTCGTCTGGCTCTCCACCCACTCTCTGGAGGTACTCACGCCTTCACTCCTGCTCACACCCGCTCACCTCTCTGGGGATGATTCCCAACTCGACGCCTCTAATTCGGTCAACCACCCTCTTTTCCTAGAAACATTATTCAACCCTGGGTTCACTGATTCTGTCCTCTCCTGGTTCTCTTCCTATCTCTCTGGCCGCTCATTCTCAGTCTCTTTCACGGCCTCCTCCTCTGCCTCCCACCCTCAAACTGTGGGAGTCTCTCAAGGGTCAGTTCTGGGTCCCCTTCTATTCTCCATCTACACCCACTCGCTCGGAGAATTCATTCGCTCCCATGGCTTCAACTACCACCTCTACGTGGATGATTCCCCAATCTACCTCTCCAGCTCTGCTCCTCTCCTTCTCTACGGTCTCTCATTTTCTCCTGCTTTCGGGACATCTCTACTTTGATGTCCCGTCGACATCTCCAGCTTAACATGTCCAAAGCAGAACTCCACATCTTTCCACCCAAAACCTGTCTTCCCTCTTTTTCACATCACTGTTGATAACGCCACTATCCCTCCCCACCAAACTCACTTTCACAATATCGCCAAGATCCGCCCTTTCCTCTCCATCCAAACGGCTATTGTGCTGGTACAAACTCTCCTAATACTCCGACTGGATTACTGTGTCAGCCTCCTCTCTGATCTCCCTTCCTCCTGTCTCTCCCCACTCCAGTCTATTCTTCATTCCGCTACCCAGATCATCTTCTTACAGAAACGCTCTGGGCCTGTCACTCCTCTACTCAAAAACCTCCAGTGGTTGCCTATCAATCTTCACACGAAGAAAAAACTCCTCACTCTTGGCTTCAAAGCTCTCCATCACCTTGCCCCCTCCTACCTTACCTCCCTTCTCTCTTTCTCCAGTCCACCCCATACACTCCGCTCCTCTGCTGCTCACCTCCTCACTGTCCCCCGTTCACGTCTATCCCGCCGTCGACCCCTGGCCCAATGCCCTCCCTCCTCACATCCGCCAAACTAACTCTCTTCCCCTCTTCAAAGCCCTACTGAGAGCTCACCTCCTCCAGGAGGCCTTCCCACAGAGCCCCCCTTTCCCTCTGCTTCCCCTCCCCTCCACCCCCCCAACCCTCTGCCCTTCCCCCTTCCCCTCCCCTCAGCACTGTGCTCATTTGTATATATTATTACCCTATTTATTTTGTTAGTAAGGTGAACATCTCCTTGATTCTATTTATCTTGATGATGTTGTCTTGTTTTCATTTTGTTCTGTTTTGCTTTGCTGTCTCTCCCGATTAAACTGTGAGCCCGTCGCTGGGCAGGGATTGTCTCTATCTGTTGCCGAATTGTAAATTCCAAGTGCTTAGTACAGTGCTCTGCACATAGCAAGCGCTCACTAAATACTAGTGAATGAATGAATGAACAAGCCCGTAACCTTGACTTTATCCTTGACTCATCTCTCCACTCAACTCATATTCGATCTCTCACCAAATCCTGTCGGCTCTACCTTCACGACAATACTCAAATCCGCCCTTTCCTCTCCATCCAAATTGCCACTCCGCCGATAGAAATATCTCGCCTTGACTACTGCATCAGTCTCCTCACTGACTTCCCTGTCTCTCCCCACTCCAGTCCGTACTTTGCTCTGCTGCCGGGAACACTTTTCTACAAAATGATTCAGTCCGTATTTCCCCACTCTTCAAGAATCTCCCCCAGTGGTTGCCCAGCCACCTTCGCATCAAACAGAAACTCCTCACCATCAGCTTGAAAGCACTCAATCCCCTTACTCCCTCCTACCTCATCTCGCTGCTCTCCGATTCCACCCAGCCCACACAGACTGCTCCTCTATTACCACCCTACATGCTGTGCCTCAATCTGATCTATCTTGCTGCTGACCCCTTGACTACATCCTCCTCCTCTCCCTGCTCTAGAACTCCCTCCTTCTCCGTATATGACAGACCACCCCTCTCCTCACCTTCAGAGTCTTATGAAAATCGCATCTCCTCCACCCGGCCTTTTCCCGAATAAGCCCTCAGTTCCCCAACTCCCACTCTCCTCTGCATCCCCCTTGCTCTTGGCTCTGTACTCTTTATTCACCCCTCCCTCAGCCCCACAATGTCTGATTCCCCTCTAGACTTTTAAGCTCCTTGTAGGCAGGGAATGTGAGTACCAATTCTGTTGAATTATATTCTCCTGAGCGCTGAGTTTGATCAATCAATTAATTAATCCATCATTATTTACTGAGTACTTATGGTATGCAAAACACCACACTAACTCCCTCCCACTTCATATCTGACAGACCGCCACTTCCCCCTCCTTCAAAATGCTCCGAAAATCCCACCTCCTTCCAGAAGCCTCCCAGACTAAGCCATCATTTCCCCACCCTGCCCTTCCCTTCGTGTGGCTTAGGCACCCGGCTATGTCCCCGTTAAAAACTTGCTATTCACCAACCACCAGCCCCACAGCACTGCTGGATAGGCAGCATGGCCTAATGGTTAGAGTACGGGCCTGGGCATCAGAAGGACCTAGGTTCTCATCCCACTCCCGCCACTCGTCTGCTGTGAGACCTTGGATGAGTCCCTTCACTTCTCTGGGCCTGAGTGACCTCATCTGTAAAACGGGGATTAAGACTGGGAGCTCCATGTGGGACAGGGATTATGTCAACCCAATTTCCTTGTGTCTACCTCAGCATTTAGAACCGTTCCTTAAAACATAATAAACGGGCAACAAAGCGTATTAAAAATGGTCAGCTTACACTCTGCCATTTCTCTTATCTGTCATTGATTTTAATGACTTCTCCCCCTCTCGACTGTAAACTCCTCGTAGGCAGGGATCGTGTCAACCAATCCTGCTATATGGTACTCTCCCAAGCGCTTAGTACAGTGTTCTGCACCCAGTAAGTGCAGAATAAATACCATTGATGATTGACTGAGTCATGCTCGAGTCCTTTACCGTCTTCTGGCTCCCACATTCAATCTCCTGCCAAATCCAGCTGGTTCTTCCCACCCAACTTTACTGTGAGCCCCAGATGGGACAGAGATTGGGTCTGACTTGATTTGTTGTAACCACCCCTGTGCTTGGTACAGTACCAGGCACCTAGTGAGCACTTAAATACCATTATAATTATTATCACCCATCTCCCCTCCCTCCTTTCCACCCTAACCGCCACCAGTGGGTCCAAGCTCTTGTTAGAGCACAGGAAGACTGTGGCATCGGCCTTCCAGATGACCTCTCAGGCTCCGGGCATGAGTGTGTGTGTGGATTGGGGGGAGGAGGGGGAACGGTGTCAGGGTTGGCAATGGGGCCTGTGGCCTGGGTCACTGCCAGGGAGGCTGTCAAAGGGCCGGTATCTCAGGCTGTGGCCAGTGCCGGCGTCGGCATCAGTGATGGGGCTGTGGCCCCTGTCGTGGCCTGGTCTGGGGTGTATAGACGTGAGAGCATCTGTGATGGGAATGCAGCCTGTATCGGAGCCTGTGTCGATGACACGTGCATTTCCCTTGCCAGTTGCTCTAGATGTTTAACTCCCACCTCAACTCCCCTGTCCCTCACCTCCCCCATTTCTTGCCCCTAATGGACCTGGCCACCTACTTTATTGAGAAAATCGAAACTATGAGGCGTGATCTCCCTAAAATCTCCCCTGCCCCAGTCGTTCTCTCCTTCTGCCCCTTTTCCAACTCTCCCATCCTTCCTGGCAGTATCTCAAGAGATCCCCTGCCTTCTCTTAAAATCCGCCCCCTCCACCTGCACATCCGTACCCATCCCTTTGCACCTTGTCAGAACACTTGGCCCTTCCCTTCTTTCCTCTCTAGCCACCATCTTCAACTGTTCTTTCTCCAGTGGCTTCTTTCCCAGTGTTTTCAAACATGCCCATGTCTCCCCTATCCTAAAAAAACTCTCCCTTGACCCCACGGCTCCCTCCAGTTATTGCCCCATCTCCCTCCTACCATTCTTCTCCAAACTCCTTGAGCAAGTCGTCTACATCCGCTGTCTCAAGTTCCTCTCCTCCAATTTTCTCCTCAACACCCTCCAATCTGGCTTCCGTCCCCTTTGCTCCACGGAAACTGCCCTCTCACAGGTCACAAATGACCTCCTCCTTGCCAAATCCAACGGCCTCTACTCCATCCTAATATTCCTCGACCTCTCAGCTGCCTCTGAGACTGCCGCCCAACCCCTTCTCCTGGAAACACTGTCGAACCTCGGCTTCGCTGACACCGTCCTCTCCTATTTCTCCTCCTATCTCTCTGGCCGCTCACTCTCAGTCTCTTTCACGGGCTCCTCCTCTGCCTCCCACCCCCAAACTGTGGGAGTTATTCAAAGGTCAGTTCTAAGCCCCCTTCTATTCTCCACCTGCACCCACTCCTTTGGAGAACTCAATCACTCCCATGGCTTCAACTACCACCTCTACGTGCCTGATTCCCAAATCTACCTCTCCAGACTTGATCTCTCTCTGTCTCTCTCTAGTTTCACATTTCCTCCTGCCTTCATGACACGTCTACTCGGATGTCGCGCGGTCACCTCACACTTAACATGTCCAAAACAGAACTCCTTATCTTCCCAGCCAAACCCTGTCCTTCCCCTGACTTTCCCCATCACCGTAGACAGCACCATCATCCTTCCTGTCTCACGAGCCCGTAACTGGGCATTATCCTCGACTCCTCTCTCTTATTCACCCTACATATTCAATCTATCACTAAATCCTGTCCACTCAACCTTTACGACATTGCTAAAACTCGCCCTTCCCTCCCCATCCAAACTGTTACCACGTCAATCCGAGCACTTATCCTATCTCGCCTTGAAGACTGTATCAGCCTTCGTGCTGCCCTCCCTGCTTTCTGCCTCTCCCCACTCCACTCTGCTGCCCTGAACATTTTTCTTCAAAAATATTCAGTCCACGTTTCCCCACTCCTCGAGGACCTCCAGTGGCTGCCCATCCACCTCCGCATCAAACAGAAACTACTCGTCACTGACTTTAAAGCCCTCCATCCCCTTGTCCCTCCCTATCTCACCTCCGCACATTTTGCTCCTCTAATGCCAACCTACTTACGGTACCTCCATCTTGTCTATCTCACCGCTGACCTCTCACTTCCACCCTGCCTCTGCCCTGGAACACCCACCCTCTTCATCTCTGACAGACAACCAGCCCCCTCACCTTCTGGGCCCTTCTGAAGGCCCATCTCCTCCAAGAGGCCTTCCCTGCCTAAGTCCTCTTTTCCTTTTCTCCCACTCCCTTCTGCGTCATTGTCTTCCTCCCTTTCTACATCCCCACCTCAGCCCCACAGCATCTTAAGTTATTTACTTCTATTATTAATAATAATAATGTTGGTATTTGTTAAGCACTTACTATGTGCAGAGCACTGTTCTAAGCGCTGGGGTAGATCCAGGGTCATCAGGTTGTCCCACGGGAGGCTCCCAGTTAATCCCCATTTTACAGATGAGGGAACCGAGGCACAGAGAAGTGAAGTGACTCGCCCACAGTCACACAGCTGACAAGTGGCAGAGCCGGCAGTCGAACCCATGACCTCTGACTCCAAAGCCCAGGCTCTTTCCACTGAGCCACGCATGCTAATAGTATTTGTTGACCATTTACTATGGGCCAGACACCGTACTAAGCGCTGATTAGCTGATAAGCGCTACTAATGTCTGCTTCCCCCTCTAGACTGTAAGCGCGTTATGGGCAGGAGATGCGTCTGCTGCACTGAACTCTCCCAAGCGCTTAGTGCAGCACTCTGCACACAGTGAGTGCTCAATAAATACGATGGACCGATCGATTGTCAGCATCGGTGACGCGGCTGCAACCTACGTTGGAGCCCGTGTCGGCGACGGTGCTAAGGACGGTGTTAAGCGCCTAATACGGTGCTCTGCACACAGTGAGCGCTCAATAAATACGACGGAATGAATGAATGACAGCATCGGTGTCAGGGTCAGCATCCGTGATGGGGATGCAGCCCGCGTCCCGGCCCGGGTCGGCCTCAGCGACGGGGACGGACACTGGGTCGGGGCCCGGGTGGCTGCCGGGATCAGGGATGGGGACGTAGCCTGTGGTGGAATCTTCTATCGGGGCCGCAGTCTGGGTCCAAGCCCGTGTCGACGTGTCAGGATCCATGGCGGGACCGTCACCTCTGTCGGGGCCTGTGTCAGCGTCAGGAGAGGGGACGGGGACGGAGCCCGAGAAGGGGCCCGTGTCTGTGTCAGCATCAGTGACGGGGCCGTGGCCCGTGCCGGTGACGGGATCGGTGACAAGGATTATCCAGGGTGGGAGGTCTGGGTCGACGTCGGCATCAGTGATGGGGCTGTGGCTTCTGTCGGGGCCCGTGTCGGGGCCCGTGTCAGTGTCAGGATGAGTGACGGGGACGCGGCCCGTGTCGGGGCCCGCGTCGGTGTCGGTGTCGGTGATGGGGCTGTACCCAGTGTCGGGGGGGGGCCTGTGTTGACGTCAGGATCAGTGACGGGGACGCAGCCTGTGTCAGGACCTGTGTCGGCGTCAGTTTTGGTGATGGGGAGGTACCCCGTGTCGGGACCTCTGTCGGTGTGAGTGATGGGGCGGTACCCTGTGTCGGGGCCCGTCGGCGTCGGGATCGGCGACGGGGCCGCCGCCCGCGTCGGGGCCCGCATCAGTGTCAACATCAGTGACGGGGACGTAGCCTCTGTCGGCGTCAGGATCGGGGACGGGGGCCGTCGCCCGCGTCGGGGGCCCGTGTCGGCGTCGGGACCGTCGCTCGTGTCGGGTGCCGGGGGCCCGTGTCGGCGTCGGCACCGGTGACGGGGCCGGAGCCCGCGTCCCCCCGGGGATCGGGGACGGGTCCTTGGCCCGTGTCACCGACGGGATGGGTGACGGGGCTCACCTCGGAGCCGGGGGCCCCGTCGGCCTCCGTGACGGGCTCGTGGCCTAAGTGGGGGTCGGCGCGGGGGCCCGGGTCCGCCGGGCGGGGCCCCCGCGGGGGTCAACATCAGGGGGCGGGGGGTGCGGCGGGGCCGGTCCCCGGGGGAGGAGGGGAAGGCCGGAGGAGGGGAGCGGGGTGCCGGGTGGCCGCTCCCCGGGATGCAGCTCCGAGGGCGTTTGGAGGTGGGCACCGTGCGGGGCCCCGCCGACCCCGGGCTCGGGTGACGTTGGCGGAAATCCCGCCGGGCCCCGATCGCCTCCCCGGGGAAGGGACCCCGGGACCCCCCGACCGTGTCCCCGTGTCCCCGTGTCCCCTTGTGGTGGCCGGCCGTGGGCGGGACTCACCTAGGCGCTGGGGTCCGAGCGGCCGGGCGGTGTGGGGCCCGGGCACCATGTCCGGGCCCTAAGGGGCGGCGGGGAGGGAGGCGGGGAGGCCGCCGGCCGCACCCCGACACGACGCCAACGGGCCGGGCCGAGCCGGGCCGGGCCGAGCCGGGCCGGGCCGAGCCGAGCCGGGCCGAAACGAGCCGGGCCGAGCCGGGCCGAGCCGAGCCGGGCCGGAACCTGCTCCGCCCTTCCGCCGCAGCAGCAGCAGCAGCAGCAGCAGGTCCGGGGCGGGGCGGAGGGGAAGAGGATGGAGCAGCAGCGGGAGGAAGAAGAGGAAGAGGAGGAAGAGGAGGAAGAGGAGGAGGAGGAGGAGGAGGAGGAGGAGGAGGGAGGCGGGGCCGACAGGTGCATGACCCCGCCCCCCCAGCCTGGAGCACCAGCGCCGCTCGGTGGAAAGAGCCCGGGCTGGGGAGTCAGAGGCCGTGGGTTCCAATCCCGCCTCCGCCACTTGTCAGCTGGGGGGCTGTGGCCAAGTCACTGCCCTTCTCTGGGCCTCAGTTCCCTCATCTGGAAAATGGGGACGATGACTGGGAGCCCCACGGGGGACAACCTGATGACCCCCTAATAATAACGTTGGTATTTGTAAACTGATTCTCTTCCCCTCTTCAAAACCCTTCTTAAAACTCACCTCCTCCGAGAGGCCTTCCCAGACTGAGCTCCTCTTCTCCCTCTACCACCCCCCCTTTACCTCTCCGCAGCTTAACCCTCTTTTCCCCCCATTTCCCTCCGCTCCTCCCCCTCTCCCTTCCCATCCCCTCAGCACCCTACTCGTCCGCTCAACTGTCTATATTTTCATTACCCTATTTATTTTGTTAATTTTGTTAATGAAATGTACATCGCCTCGATTCTATTTAGTCGCCATCGGTTTTTACAAGATGTTCTTCCCCTCGACCCTATTTATCGCCATCGTTCTCGTCTGTCCGTCTCCCCCGATCAGACCGTAAGCCCGTCCAACGGCAGGGACCGTCTCTATCTGTTGCCGACTTGTTCGTTCCAAGCGCTTAGTACAGTGCTCTGCACATAGTAAGCGCTCAAGAAATACTATTGAATTAAGCGCTTGCTATGCGCAGAGCGCTGGGGGAGATCCAGGGTCATCAGGTTGTCCCACGGGAGGCTCCCAGTGAATCCCCATTTTACAGAGGAGGGAACCGAGGCCCAGAGAAGTGAAGTGACTTGCCCACAGTCACACAGCTGACAAGTGGCAGAGCCGGGAGTCGAACCCATGACCTCTCACTCCCAAGCCCGGGCTCTTTCCACTGAGCCACGCTGCTTCCCTCTATCTCCCCCAGCGCTTAGAACAGTGCTCGGCACATAGTAAGCGCTTAACAGTTACCAACATTATTGTTATTATTACTTCACTTCTCTGGGCCTCAGTTCCCTCATCTGCAAAATGAGGTTTGAGACTGAGCCCCGCGGGGGACAGGGACTGTGACCAACCCGATCCGCTTGCATCCACCCCAGCGCTTAGTACAGTGCCTGGCACATAGTTAAGCGCTTAACAAATACCAACATTATTGAGAAGCAGCGTGGCTCAGTGGAAAGAGCACGGGCTTTGGAGTCAGGGGTCATGAGCTCGAATCCCGGCTCTGCCACTTGTCAGCTGTGTGACTGTGGGCAAGTCACTTCACTTCTCTGGGCCTCGGTTACCTCATCTGGAAAATGGGGATTAAGACTGTGAGCCCCACGTGGAACAACCTGATTCCCCTGTGTCTATCCCAGCGCTTAGAACAGTGCTCTGCACATAGTAAGCACTTAACAAATACCAACATCATTATTATTATTGTTAACAAATACCATTAAGCCCCTGTCAGCTGGGTGACCTTGGGCCAGTCACTTCACTTCTCTGGGCCTCAGTTCCCTCATCTGTCAAACAGGGGTGAAGACTGGGAGTTCCACCTGGGGCCACCTGATGAACTTCATCCGTAAAATGGGATGAAGACTGTGAGCCTCATATAGGACAACCTGATTACCCTGTATCTCCCCCAGCGCTTAGAACAGTGCTCTGCACATAGTAAGCGCTTAACAAATACCAACATTAATTCTATCTCCCCCAGCGCTTAGAACAGTGCCTGGCGCATAGGAGGCGCTCAACAAATACCCATCATTATTCTTATGATTCGGAGAAGCAGCGTGGCTTAGTGGAAAGAGCCCGGGCTTGGGAGTCAGAGGTCATGGGTTCGAATCCCGGCTCCTCCACTTGTCAGCTGTGTGACTTTGGGCAAGTCACTTCATTTCTCTGGGCCTCAGTGACCTCATCGGTAAAATGGGGAAGACTGGGAGCCCCACGTGGGACAACCTGATTAGCTTGTATTTATTCATTCATTCAATCGTATTTACTATGTGCAGAGCACTGTACTAAGCGCTTGGAATGGACAATTCGGCAACAGATAGAGACAATCCCTGCCCAAGGACAGGTTTACAGTCTAATCGGGGGAGATTGGATCTCCCCCAGCGTTTAGAACAGTGCTTGACACATAGTAAGCGCTTAACAAATGCCATCATTTATTATCCTCCTGGCCCCGCCCCCTCCGGCCCCGCCCCCTCCGGCCCCGCCCCCATCCGCCTCGGAGGCGACGACCTCCTAAAATCCTTCATGATTTTAATTTAATTTAATTATGCTATTTGTTAAGCGCTTAACTATGTGCCAGGCACTGTCCTAAGCCCTGGGGTGGATACAAACAGATCGGGTTGGACAAAGTCCCTGTCCCACATGGGGCTCACAGTCTCAATCCCCATTTTACAGATGAGGTGACTGAGGCCCAGAGAAGTGAAGTGACTTTCCCAAGGTCACACAGCAGACAAGTGGCGGAGCAGGATAATGACGATGATTCATTCAATAGTATTTATTGAGCGCTTACTATGTGCAGAGCACTGGACTAAGCGCTTGGAATGTACAAGTCGGTAACAGATAGAGACAGTCCTTGCCCTTTGATGGGCTTACAGTCTAATCGGGGGAGACAGACAGACAAGAACAACGGCAATAAATAGAATCAAGAATCAATTGATGATGATGGTGGTGATATTTGTTAGGCGCTTACTATGTGCAGAGCACTGTTCTAAGTGCTGGGAGAGATACCAGGTCATCAGGTTGCCCCACATGGGGCTCACAGTCATCACCCTCATTTTACAGATGAGGTCACTGAGGCACAGAGAAGTCCAGTGACTTGGCCAAAGTCACCCAGCTGACAAGTGGCGGAGCCGGGATTAGAACCCATGACCTGACTCCTAAACCCGGGCTCTTTCCACTGAGCTCACTGCTTCTCTAGCATCCCCCTCCCCCCGCACCACTGACCGGGCCGGGCCTCCTGACCTGACCCTCTCCCCCCAGGGTGACCCAGCAAGGACCGTCCCCTCTTCCCCCGCCTCTCCCTCCTCAGCGACCCGGGCTGAAGCACTTCACACTTCGACTTTGTCCAGCGCCTTTATTTTTTCCCAGCCGTTCTTTCACAAACTCATCCCACTCTGTCCTCCCGGCATCCCGGACAGATGGGGAAAGGCAGGTGTTGGCCTCTTGGCAGAGAGACCCGTCGTCGGGCAGGGATGGTCTCTCTCTGTTGCCGAACGGTCCATTCCTAGCGCTTAGTCCAGTGCTCTGCACATAGTAAGCGCTCAATAAATACGATGGATGGAATGAATGAGTGAGAAGAAACCAAGGCCCGGAGAGAGGTGAAGTAACTGGCCCGAGGTCCCCCCGAAGAGCAGGGGATGCGTCGGTGTCTTCACTGTTTCACTTCCGCGCCTTCACCGACCATCGGGACGGAGTCTCCCACCGGGAACGAGGACCCGGCTTTGGCCCCGGGAATTCTGGACTGGAAATCTGAGTTGAAGGAGTCCACTGTCGGCGTTCGGTGCCATTTCCCTCTCTGGTCCCTGCCGGTCATATTCCCGCGGGAACGGTACATGGCCACGCACACACGCACGTGTTTTACCTCCAGGATCCATCGATGGCTGAAGCGACTAGCCACCAACCAATGGGTTTTGTTGAGCGCTTCGGTGTACGCAGAGCACTGTACTAAGCGCTTGGGCCACAACCCAGCCCCCATTACAGAGTACGGTGTCCACGTCCACCAGCCATCTCCCGGGATTCCTGCTGTGCTTCTCGCCATCTCCAACCCCCCACCTCAAGAGGCAGCAAGGCCTAGCGGATGGCTCCAATCCCGTGCCTGTCGTATGACCTTGGCCAAGTCATTTCACTGTGATAATAATAATAATAATAATGTTGGTATTTGTTAAGCGCTTACTATGTGCCGAGCACTGTTCTAAGCGCTGGGGTAGACATAGGGGAATCAGGTTGTCCCACGTGGGGCTCACAGTCTTAATCCCCATTTTACAGATGAGGGAACTGAGGCACAGAGAAGTGAAGTGACTTGCCCACAGTCACACAGCTGACAAGTGGCAGAGCTGGGATTCGAACTCATGAACCCCGACTCCAAAGCCCACGCTCTTTCCACTGAGCCACGCTCCGGAGGGGGTGGGCCATTGGCAGGGTCGCTGCTCCTGCTTCACACCTCCTCCATCCCAAGCCTGCTGTCCCCTTCCTGCCGGCCTCCGCCACGGCCCCCACCCAAGATGGCCTTGGGCAGAGAGGCAGGCCCCACAGGCCCCGGGCCTGGGCTCTCCCTCCCCGTCCGGGGCCTTGCACTCCTTATTTATAGTAACGTCTTTCTCCCGCTCTGGGCCGTAAACTCACCGTGGGCAGGGAATATGTCTATTGTTATACTCTCCCAAGCGCTTAGTACAGTGCTCTGCACACAGTAAGCGCTCAATAAATACAATTGACTGACTCCCTCCCTGAGCCTTGGCCAAGGGGCAGGCTACCAAACTGGTGGCAGGCCGAGAAGTGGGGGGGAGAGAACGAGAGTTGGGGGGAGAGAGAAAGAGGGAAAGCGAGAGAGAAATAGGGAGGGGAGGAACAGGGCGAGGGAGGGAAAGACAGAGATGGAGAGAGGGAGGGGGAGAGAGAGATGGAAGAAGGGAAGGAAAGAGGGGGAAGAGGGAGGGAGGGAAGGACGAAAAGAGGAAGAGCTTAGTACAGTGCTTGCATACACTAAGCGCTCAATAAATATGACTGAATGAATGAATGAATGAAAGGAAGGAGGGAAAGAGAGAGGGAGAGGAGGGGCAAGAGAAAGGGAGCGAGGAGGCAGAGAGGGAGATAAAAAAGAGAAGCAGCGTGGCACAGTGGAAAGAGCACGGGCTTTGGAGTCAGGGCTCATGAGTTCGAATCCCAGCTCTGCCACTTGTCAGCTGTGTGACTGTGGGCAAGTCACTTAACTTCTCGGTGCCTCAGTTCCCTCGTCTGTAAAATGGGGATTAAGACTGTGAGCCCCACGTGGGACAACCTGATTCCCCTGTGTTTACCCCAGCGCTTAGAACAGTGCTCTGCACATAGTAAGCGCTTAACAAATACCAACATTATTATTATTATTATAAAAAGAGAGTGATAATGAGAGAAAGAGAGAGAGGGAGGGAAGGTGGGAAGGAAGGAGAGGGTGAAGCATCTGATTCATTAGCGACTCTGGTTCCCATGCCAAAGATGAGGAAGTCCCACAAAATGGCTGGAAGAAGGATGAGGTGAGCACAGGGAAAAGGGAAACGGGAAGAGCTGAGGGAGAAGAGAATAATAATAATAATAATAATGTTGGTATTTGTTAAGTGCTTACTATGTGCAGAACACTGTTCTAAGCGCTGGGGTAGCCACAGGGGAATCAGGTTGTCCCACATGGGGCTCACAGTCTTAATCCCCATTTTACAGATGAGGTAACCGAGGCCCAGAGAAGTGAAGTGACTTGCCCAGAGTCACACAGCTGACAAGTGGCAGAGCTGGGATTCGAACTCATGACCTCTGACTCCAAAGCCCGGGCTCTTTCCACTGAGCCACGCTGCTTCTCTAGAGAAGAAAAGAAGAGAAGAAAAGAAGGTGGTGAGATGGGAAGAGGGCGGGAGGCGAAGAGCCCACCCCTCTCCCAACCCCACGCCCCCCTCGCCGGCCGAGCCGGGAAGCTGGGCCGGGGTGCCCGGGAATCACCGCTGATTGATCCATCGACTGCTTGACTGAGGGGGCCAAGCGAGGCCAGGTCTCCTTCCACCAGGCAGGTTCACGCTTGCTGATGGAGAGTCCCTCTGGCTGTGACTTCGGCTTGCAGGGCCAGGCAGGCAAGGCATTACGGGAGCGGCCGAGGCCTCGCTCTCTCTCCCGGCTCCACCTGGGCCCCAGCCTTTCCTGCCCCACCCCGGAGGCAGTCGGTCAACCGGGGTGGCTCGGGCCAAGGGCCCGGGCCTGGGAGTCACAGGTCCTGGGTTCTAATCCCTGCTCTGCCGCCCGTCTGCTGGGTGATCGTGGGCGAGTCGCTTCACTTCTCCGGGCCTCAGTTCCCTCATCTGTAATATGGGGGTTTAGGCTGTGAGCCCCTGGGGGACAGGGACCGTGTCCAACCTGATTAGCTTGTATCTACCGCAGCGCTCAGTACAGTTTCTGGAACAAATTAAGCTCTTAAACACCATTAAAAAAAAAAAATCCATCCAAAGTGTTTTCTGAGCGGCAACGGTGAGCAGAGCAGTGTACTGAGCTCTGGGGAAAAGAGAAGCAAGAGACCAACGATCCCCGTCCTCGAGGAGCTCCCACTCGGAAGGACCGTTAATATCTGTCTCCCCCTTTTAGACCGTAAGCTCACCGTGGGCAGGGAATGTGTCTGTTTATTGTTCTACCGGACCGTCCCGAGTGCGAAATACAGGGCTCTGCACACAGTGAGCGCTCGAATAAAAGCGACTGACCGACCGACTGACCGACCGACAGATAGACAGACACAAATGACTTACAAAGAACGGGAGCCTGAGGAAGAGCAAGATTGTAACAACAAGTCCGACAGACATCGGGACGGAACAGCAGGATCAATAATCGAATACACCGGATAAAGTACAAAGTCATACTCGCTCACTTATGTCCATAGCGCTGAGGGTGGGAATGAAAGGATTAATCAATCCATCAACGAATTCTAATCAGGGAAGACTTGTTGAAGGAGGAGGTGGGGGTTACAGGAGGGCTCTGGATGCCGTTGACGCCGCAGTCGGGGGTTTAGGGAGGGAGGCGGTTCCCGGCCGGGGGCGCGGCGTGACCGAGGGGACGGAGGCGGGAGAGTTGAGAGGGGTTCGGCCACCACAGAGACCGGTTGTTATCGTTAGCCAGAAGGCTGGCTTGGGCGGGACAAAGAGCCTGCACTGGGGAGCCGTGGGAGAAGTGAGCCAACGTGGAAGACGGAGAAAACCCGTGGGCAGCTTGGAAGGCGATCGCAGCCGGCAAAGCGGTCTGCACATCGTGGGCACCCGGCACGCTGCGGGTGCCCGGCCCAGCGCTCTGCACACCGTGGGTGCCCAGTGACCCGAGGACCAGCTTCGCCCCACCTGACCGGAGTGGAGGACCTGACCGGGCCTCAAGCGGCCTCGCGGCATTTCTCAAACGTCGGCCTGTTGAGGCGCAGCAGCCAAGGGGAAATGCGGCGAGGGAGTTAGGGGCGGAAGGAGGGACGCTGCAGCCAACAGAAACGCAGAGAGCGACGTCTGGGCGGAACGGAAAGGGCCGCAGCCAACAGAAACGCAGAGAGAGTGAGGCAGGGAGGAGAGGAGGGGAGAGTTTCCACGCTGGCACGGGATGGGGGCGGCTGGGGGAGGACGACGGGGTGGGCCCTCGTCCGGGCCTGGAGGGATGCCATGGCCGGGGACGCTGTCGTGCCGGGGGGTAATCGCACACGCACACGTGCACACACATGCAGAGCCACATACCATACACACACCCGTCTTACACGGACACATCCATCAGAGATGTACACATCACACACCCCCGCCCCGCCCCGCCCCAGGGAAAGACCATGCCACTCTTCCTTTCACCCCCTTGAATGAAAGCCACGGGAGAAGAGGGTTTTGGGATGAACAATCAGGTTTACGGCAGCGCTAGCAGGCAGCGGGATGCAGTGGGGCGAAGCAGGGCCCAGCGGGGCGCAGCCGGGAGGCGGCCGGCCTCAAGCTGCCTCGGACGTGGAGAACGAGACATTTCTTGGGGAAATGGCTTGGAGCGGGTGAAGGTGAGGGTTGTCGCCTCCCGCTCCCCAACCCCGGCCACCACCCCCGCGCCCGCCCGGCACCGCCCGCCGGGCCGGTCCGTGAAGGTCCGCCCTTCGGGCCTCGACCGTGAGGATCGGCGGGCCGGGCCTCGCCCGTGAGGCTCCGGCCACCGGGCCTCGACCGTGAGGGTCCACCCGATGAGATCGGCCCCCTCTGTGGGGCACCGGGACTGACCGGACTCGGGGGGCGGAGAGGGAGGAGCCGCCGAAGGGCCGGGGGACGGGGAGGGAAGTGTGGGATCCGAACGGGGGCCCGGCCTCCCCCCGGCCGGCTCTCGGTCCCTCCCTCCACCGCTCCCGCCCGCCCGGCCGCACCGGCTCAGGGGGCGGGGGCCGGGAGGCCCAGGCTCTCCCTCAGCTGGGCCAGAAAGCGCCGCAGCCGGGCCGTCGAGCGATAGGCCACCAGCCCGCCCCGGTTGGCCCAGCGGTCCACCCCGACCGCGCCCTGGACGCCCACGTGGTAGCGCAGGGGGGGCGGGGACCCGGCGGGCCCGGGCCCGGCCCTGAGGCTCTCCTGCCAGTCGGCCATCCCCCCGCCCAGCGCCCTGAGGATGGCGTGCCCGGCGCATGAGTCCCACTTGAAGGTGGTGTCCTCCGAGAAGACGTAGAAGTCGGCCAGCCCGCGGACGACGCAGAGGCTCTTGTAGCCGGCTCCGGCCGCGTGGCGCACGCCCCCGCCGCAGACCCGGCCCAGCGCCGCCCGCACCTCGTCCTTCTCGCTCGAGCTGACCACGGCCGAGAACGGGCGGCCGGGCGCGTCCTCGGGGCCGCCGGGCGCAGGGGGCAGCGAGTGAACGTTGGTGCCCAGGTAGGAGAGGCCCCAGCAGCACTGTCCGCTCCACCTGTACCGCGTCGAGGGCGGCTCGTGAGCGGGGTCTGGTTGCCGGGGGGCGAGCTCCCCCGACCCGGACCGCCCGCCCGCCCGCCGCATCTCCCAGGTCGCTATGAGGTCGGCCCGGGCCCTGCCCCCTGCCCCTGACGTTCCTCTATTCCACATTCCCAGCTGCTTAGTCCAGCCCCTCGCCGGCAGCGGGCGTCCAGTTCAGGCATCCCGGCCCCACAGGACTTATGTCCATATCTATCATTTATTTATTTCTAGTCACGTCTGTCTCCCCGCCTCTAGACCGGAAGCTCGTTGTGGGCAGGGAATGTGTCCGTTTAATTGTTCTACTGCCCTCTGCCAAGTGCTTAGTCCAGTGCTCTGCATACGGCAAGCGCTCGATAAATACGAACGGCTGACTGATTTACTGCCCTCCGCCCCTACATCAAACATTCCCCAGGTGCTCAGTACAACGCCCTGCCCGTAGCAGGCGCCCAGTTCGGCACTCTGCACCCAGCACGATCCCCAGCACCAAGCCGCTGCCCGGGGTAGAGGGGCTGACTGAATAAATACATTCCTCTTTTTCTCGGCCAGATATGGCTACTGCTATCTCTCAGCTTAATGACGGGTCCTTGAGCCTCCCTTTTACAAAATGGAAAAGGCTTCTTTTCCACCATATTGAAAAATCCCTAATGAATACCACCCTAATAATAAATAATAATGACTGTGATAAGAAGCAGTGTAGCTCAGTGGAAAGAGCAGGGGCTTCGGAGTTGGAGGTCATGGGTTTGAATCCCAGCTCTGCCACTTGTCAGCTGTGAGACTGTGGGCAAGTCACTTAACTTCTCTGCGCCTCAGTTATCTCATCTGTAAAATGGGGATTAAGATTGTGAGCCTCATGTGGGACAACCTGATTACCCTGTATCTCCCCCAGCGCTCAGAACAGTGCTCTGCACATAGTAAGCACTTAACAGATACCAACATTATTATTATTAAGAGCTTATTATGCACCAAGCACAGTAATAAGTCCTGGGATAGGTACCGGATGATCAGATTGGACACAGTCCCTAACCCACGTGAGGCGATCAGTTTAGGGGAAGGGAGGACAGGTATCTTTTCTCCATTTTACAGATGAGGAAAGCGAGGCGGAGAGAGACCAAGTGACTTGCCCAAGGTCACATGGTAGAAAAGTGGCAAAGTCAGGATTAGAACCCAGGCCTCCTGACTCAGAGGCCTGTGCTCTTTCCACTAGGCTGTGCTGCTCGGCCTCATGTCTGCCGTGTGGTCCTGGGCAAGTCACTTCGCTTCTCTGGGCCTCAGTTACCTATCACCTCTAAAATGGGGATAGAGACTGTGAGCCTCATGTGGGACAGGGACTGTGTCCAACCCGATTTACTTGTATCCCCCCCAGCGCTTAGTACAGTGCCTGGCACACAGCAAGTGCTTCACAAATACCACAGTTATTATGAACTTGAGGCTGTCTCTCCCCTTGAATTTGTAGAGCATTAGAGAAGCAGCGTGGCTCAGTGGGAGGCAGGGGTCATGGGTTCTAATCCCGGCTCCGCCGCTTGTCAGCTGTGTGACTTTGGGCAAAGTCACTTAACTTCTCTGTGCCTGTTACCTCATCTGTAAAATGGGGATTAAAACTGTGAGCCCTACGTGGGACAACTCGATTACCTTCTATCCACCCCCCCAGCGCTTAGAACAGTGCTCTGCACATAGTAAGCGCTTAACCAATACCATCATCATCATCACTGCACCGGACACTGGCTGTGGGCAGGGCTGTGGCCCAGGTGCCCGCTGGGTGTAGGGGTGTGGGCCAGGTGTACGCCGCGTGCAGGGCCGTAGCCCGGGCACCCGCTGGCTGCGGTGTGGCCTTCCCGCCCACTGGGAGGAACCCAGTGAGAGCCGCCCTCCTCCCGGTGGGGTTGGAGCGCCGAGCGTCCCCCGGCTCACCTGCCGGTGCCGGGCTCCCGCTCCGCGAAGGGCTGGTTGATGACGCCCATGAGGGGCTCCCCGCTCCGCCGGTCGAACACGCCGATCAGGATGGTCACGCACTGCAGGCCGCGCGGGAACACGCCTTCCACGGGCTCCACTTCCGCGGACCCTTGGATGTACTGGTAGGTGGAGTCTGGGCGGCCGACGGGAGATGGAGATGAGGAGACCACGTCGGGGGAAGGTGACGAGGGGGAGAGCGGGGAGCGGGGGGGAGGGCAACCGGGGGGGACGCCAGGGAGCGGGAAGGATCGGGAGGGAGGGGAGAGAGAAAGGGAGGGAAAGGGGGAGAGGGCAGGGGAGGGCAGACGTGCTCAGGGGCCGGCTGCAATCGAGGGTGCTGACCGCTCGCTCCTCTGGGAAACGACCGCCCGGCGGAAAACCGTTTCCTTGCTGGGCCCCGAGAACCAGGCCGGTAGCCGTCCCCCGCGCCCACCCGCCCGCACTCACCTATGGGGTCCACCCACACCCCCAAGCTGTCCAGCGGGACGGCCACCGTCAGGGCCTCCAGAGCGGGGTCGGCCGGCGCGGGATCCCGGTGGACGGCTCTGGCCAGGGCGGCGGCCGCCGGGTCGTGGCCGTCCAGGACCTTGCTGAGCAGCTGCTGGGTCTCCGCTTCCGTGGGCCGGACCTCCACGGTGATACTCTCCCCTGCCGCCAAGAGGGCCAAAATCTGTCTGGTCCCGCCGTGGCCGGGCCTCAAGCTCAAGGGTGTCGCACAGCTCCTTAGGGGGCTCGGAGAGGGAGGAACCCTGGGGGAGACTACGGGGGTCCCACGGGCCGAGGCCCGGACTCCGGGCCCCTCCGAGGACCCGGCTCTGCCGGGGGGCATGAGCAGCCTCGGGGGTGGGGGGTTGGAAGACAACTTCCTGCTCCCTCTCTGGCCTCAGGGACCAGTTTTCTCCTCCCGCTCCAGGGAGGGCGGGGACCGGCTTCCCCCTCCTGCTCTGGGTGGCCTCGGGGGGCCACCTTTCCGCTCCCTCTCCCGGGAGGCCTCGGGAGGCGGCTTCCTGCTCCACCAGTCAAGAGCTTCCTGGCTCCAGCTCCAGAGAGGCCTCGGGAAGGGCGGCTTCCCTCCCCCATTCCGGCCTCGGGGACCACTTCTCGGGCCTGGGAGTCCCACGCGGCCGATGGGGTGCCAGCCCGCAGCCGCTGCCCCAGCCCCAGGGGTTGACGGGAGGGGTCTTCTGCTAAGATGGGAGCGACTTGCCCACGGTCACACAGCAGACAAGTGGCAGAGCCAAGATTAGAACCCAGGTCCTCTGACTCCTAGGCCCAGGCTCCTCTCGCTAGGCCGCCCTGCCTCATCCTGAACTTCCCGAGTGCCTGGACCGGCGTACCCCCCACCCCCAAGGGGACTGGATCCGGCCTCCTCCTCCAGTGAACCAAAGAGTAAGCGGAGGTGGAACAATCAGTTGGCACTCACCCAGCTCATTGGTGAACTCGTTGGACTCCTCTCCGGCCACGTGCTTCTCCAGCCCTGGAAACTGAACACTCACAGTCGGACGGCTGCTGCTGAACGGATTTTCCCAGCTCCCTAACCGCTGGGAATCCAGCGGCGCTGGATTCGGTGAGGATTCAGAGACGGGAGGACCCTCCCCCACATCGCCCCCCCCGACGCCCAGCTCCCCTAGAACGGAGCCCCGGGACCCGGGAACGGCTGCACCGGGCTGCTTCTGCCACGTCAGAGTGCCATCTGCACATACGCCCTCTGCTCCTCTAATGACAACCGACTCACTGGGCCTCCGTCTCTTCTATCTCGCCGCCTACCCTTCGCTCACATTCTGCCTCTGTATCTGACAGATCATCTCCCTCCTCACCTTCAGAGCCTACTTAAAATCACATCTCCTCCAAAAGGTCTTCCCCATTTAAGCCTTCGTTTCCTCTTCTCCCACTCCCTTCCGCGTCCCCCTTGCCCTTGGATTTGCTCCCTTTATTCCCCCTCCTTCATCGTCAGAGAACTTCATCCATAGCCGTCATTTATCTTAATGTCAATCTCCCTCTTTAGACAGTAAAGTCCTCGTTGGCAGGGAACACGTCTACCAACACCCTTCCATCGTTCTCTCCCAACCCCCTAGCACAGTGCTCCGCAAACAGTGAGTACTCGATAAATCCAATCGATCCACTGATCGATCGACCGCCTGCCTGGATTCTGCCAAGACACCATCGTTGTCATCATCGGTGCTTTATCCATCAATCGATCCGTCAGCGGAATTTACCGAGTACTTACTGTGCGCAGACCACTGTTCTAAGCACTTGGGAGAGTCCAATAAAGTTGGCAGACACGATCCCTACCCCCAAGGGTCTAAAGGGGAGCCAGAAATTGAAATCGATTAGAGATGGGGGAAATAGTCAATTGTATTTACTGAATGCTTCCTGTGCGCAAAGCACCGTACTAAGCGATATAAAAGACACAATCCCTGCCCACGAGGAGCTCACCGTCAAGAGCGGGAGAAAGACAACACTATAAATAAGGAGCGTAAGGCTACGGACGTAAGCGCCGTGGAGCTGGGGTGAGGGGGGCTTAAGAGGTACCCTATCAGGTGCATAGTCAACGCAGAGGGGAAGGCGGATAGGGGAAATGGGGGTCTTAGTCAGGGAAGTCCTCTTGGAGATGTGATTTGAGGTGGTTTTCTCGACCAGAAACTTCTCACCAGTGGCTTCAAGGCACTCAATCAGATTTCCCCTCCCTATCTCATCTCGCTCTTCTACTACGGCCCGGCCCGCACGCTTCACTCCACTCCTCTAATGCCAACCTACTCTCTGCCGTTCAATCTCATCTGTCTCTCCACCAACCTCTTGCCCACATCCTGCCTCCGGCCTGGTACTCCCTCCCTCTTCATAGCCCACAGGGGACCGCTCTCCCCACCTTCAAAAACCCTCCTAAAATCACATATCCTCCAAGAGGCTTTCCCAGACTAAGCCCTCATTTGACCTTCCCGCTCTCCGCCCGGGCCGATTATGCCCTTGGTGGGATCCCTAAGCACTTCCAGCTTGCGCCTGAATGAATGTCTCCCTCCCTCTCTGGACTGTGAGCTCTTTGTGGGGAGGGAATGTGTCTGTTTATTGTTATATTGCCCTCCGCCAACCACTTAGTACAGTGCTCTGCTCATAGTAGGTGCTCAACATATAGAATCGACTGATGAATTAACGCCAACCTAGTCACTGTCCCTTGGTGTCCTCTATCTCGCCTCTGACCCCTCAGGCAGTCACTCGGTCGGTCGGTCGTATTTATCGAGCGCTTACTGTGTGCAAAGCATTGTACTAAGCTCTTGGGAGGGTACAACAGAACAATAAACAGACACAGTCCCTTGCCCACATCCCGCCTCTGGCCTGGAACTCCCCCTCCCTTCATATCATCAACAGTGGTATTTGTCGATGTGTGCACAACACTGTACTAAGTGTTGGGGAGAGCATATTACAACAGAGTTGGCAGGCAAGTTCCCTGCCCACAGGTTAGAGAGGGAGACAGACATTAAAATAAAGAAATAATTTATACTACATTCACATCTGATAGACCTCTGATAGTCTTCAAACTTTACTAAAATCACATCTCCTCCAAGAGGCCTTCCCCAACTAAACCCTCAGCTCCTCTTTTCCCACTCCGTTCTGTAATAATAATAACAATAATAATAATAATAATAATAATGGTATTTGTTAAGCACTTACTATGTGCCAAGCACTGTTCTAAGCGCTGGGGTAGATACACGGTCATCGGGTTGCCCAACGTGGGGCTCACAGTCTTCATCGCACTTGGTTTTGCCCTTCGATTCGCCCAATGCTCAGCCTCACAGCGCTTTTTCACTGTGGGCAGGGAACGTGTCTGTCGTCTTTATTGCACTGTACTCTCCCAAGCGCTCAGTACGGAGCTCTGCACACAGTACGCACTCAATAAATACTACTGATGGGTTGTTTACCGAGCACCTCCCGCATATGGGGCACCATACTTCGTTGTCACCGAGTGTCCCGTACAGTGCTCTGTCCCCAGTCGGTGCTCAGTAAAGTGCTCTAACCCGCAGCAGGCACTCGGTAGAGCACTCTGCTCCCAGCCGGCGCTCAGGACAGTGCTCTGCCCACAGCAGGCACACGGTACAGCGTCGACTGCAGCCGGTGCCCGGTGCAATGCTCCGCCCCCAGCTGGTGCCCAGGACGGCATTCTTTTTACTTTTACTCTTACTTTTACTCTTTACTTTTACTCTTACTTTACTTTTACTCTTACTTTTACTCTTTTACTCTTTTACTTTGCGTGCAGTAGGTGTCCAATAAAGGCTGCAGCAGGTTCATCCCGGAGAACAGAGAAATCCCCCAAGGAGCCCTGTCCCTTAGGCTAGGAACCCCCGGAGGATTTCCCTAGCCTCGCTACATCTGGGGATTCTGCTTCGGCCGCCGCTGCGTCCCACCCGACCCTTGGACGGGAGACCCCCTGGGCCTGGCAGGAAGGTGGGGGTGGGAGGCGGGGGACCCCACCTTTTGCCCCAGGTGGTGCTTTATGACCTCCTGCACCAGCACGTCCGCCAGCGTTTTGAAATCGTTGACGAACTTCTTGTTCTTGTCTCCGTCCTTCTTCTCCTCCACCAGGAGCTGGAAGAGGGCGTCCTGCTGCCGGCAGGCCCGGGCGATGTCGGCCGCTTTCTCCGACGCCCGCACCAGCTCCCGCAGGACGTCCGCCATGGCCGCGCTGGGGACGCCCACCTGGCTGGCCAGCAGACTCTCCCCCGAACGCCGACCGCCTGCTGGGACGGGGGGACACAGACACAGAGTGAAGAAGGCAGGGGTCACAGAGAGGTGCCCACCCTCCAATCCCCCCCCACCGGGAGCCCACGGCACCTCCTCCTCCAAGAAGCCTTCCCCCAGGAGCTCCCGACGGCCCTCGGACCGTCCGCCCGTCCGTCTGTCCATCCGTCCACCGCCCCCGTCGGGTTGGAAGCTCCTGGAGGGCAGTGATTGTGTGTCTTGCTTCAGCTGGACTAGCCCCAGTGCTTCGTATGCGGCGCTCTGCACGTCACAGTATACATTCATTCATTCAAGTGTATTTATTGAGCGCTTACCGTATGCAGAGCACCGCACTAAGTGCTTGGGAGGGTTCAACACAACAACAAACGGACACATTCCCCGGCCACACCGAGTACAGCACTCTGCAATTCACAGTAAGGGGAGCACGGCTCAGTAAGGGGAGTGTGGCTTAGTGGAGAGAGCCCGGGGCTGGGAGTCAGAAGGATCTGGGTTTTAATCCCAGCTCCGCCACGGGTCTGCTGAGTGACTTTGGGCAGGTCACTTCACTCCTCTGTGGCTCGGTTACCTCATCTGTAAAATAGGGATCAAGAGTGTGAGCCCCACGTGGGACAGGGACCGTGTCCAAGCTGATCAACTTGTATCTGCCCTAGTGTCTAAAACAGTGCTTGGCACATAGGAAGCACTTAACCAGTACCATAATGATTATTATTATTGTACAGTGCTCTGCACATAGTTGGTGCTCTGGATCCCACGGACTGGGTCAAGCTACCAGCAGATGTGCCCCTAGTCCAGCTAATAATGCCCCTCTCGATACCCCGCCAAGCTGGGCCTTGAAGGTAGAGCTGCAGCCTGGCATCAGCTCTTTGGGAGATTTTCATTCAATTCGATCCTATTTAATGAGCACTTACTGTGTGCAGAGCACTGTACTAGGCGTTTGGGAGAAGACAGTAGAACAATAAACAGACACATTCCCTGCCCACAGTGAGCTTACCGACTAGAGGGGGAGACACACCAATATAAGAGGCAGCGTGGCTTAGTGGAAAGAGCCCGGACTTGGGAGGCAGAAGTCGGGGGTTCTAATCCAGCCTCCGTCGCTCATCAGCTGTGAGACTTTGGGCAAGTCACTTCACTTCTCTGGGCCTCAGTGTCCTCATCTGTAAAATGGGGATGATGCCTGGGAGCCCCACGTGGGACAACCGATTACCTTAACTCTAACCCAGCGCTTAGAACAGTGCTTGGCACATGGTAAGTGCTTAACCAATACCATTTTTAAAAAATATATACATATATATATATATAAAGCTCATAAATGGACATACGTGCATCTAAGCTAAAACCCAACAGCCCACTTCCTCATCTCCCAGTTTGGAAATTTCCCAATGTTGTAATGGATGGTAAGGGGGTGGGGACTTGTGGACAGCGCGTGGGGTTTGCCGTCCTGTTTCTGCCACCTATCGGGTCTGGTGGCTAGCGGGCAGTGAAGGGGGGGCAAGGGGAGCGTGTGCCAGGCCGGCCACGCAACCAGAAGCCAGAGAGCGGCTCAGCCGGGAGGCGGCGGGGGGTGGGCCCGGCGACAGTCGGCCCAGAGGACGGAGCGCCGAGCCCCCGGGCACCGCACGAAGCTGATCGGGTGACGAGACGCCCCCCCCGGCTGGGCCGATGCCAGTCCCCACGGGGCTGCCGTGCGACTGGAAGCCCGTCGCGGGCAGGGAAGGGGTCTGTTGATTGATCTAGTGCACTCTTGCAAGCTCCTAGCACTCTGCCCACAGTAAGCGCTCAATAAATACAACTGAATGCATGAAGCATGTCCACGACGGACGGACATTCGCCCCCTCGCCCCCGGCCATGTCAGGCTGGGGCTTCTGGGAGACGTCCCCACCGCGCCGGGCCCTGACGGACAACTTGCTCCCCTTTCCCCCCCAAACCCCGCTTGGCCACTGGGCCCCGCTTACTTCCAGAGCGCAGGTTTTAAGGGCAAATCATCTTTTTTAAATGTCAAAGCGGTGAGATGGCTAATTAACTGGAGAGGTTTGCAGAAGGCTCTGAAGATCAACACTCCAGATAATTGCTCAGGACTATTAGCCCTTCAAAAACTGCTGATAAAGAAAAATGACAGGCTGGCTGGAGAGGCAGTCTGGTAATTACCCTAAGGTAACATCAGAAAAATACAGGCACCTTCTCCCTCTCCGGGAGTAATCTCCCCTTACTACTAAGGACGACATATTTCCAGGACAAATACTCTGCCACTTGTCTGCTGTGTGACCCTGGGCAAGTCACTTTGCTTCTCTGTGTCTCAGTTCCCTCATCTGTAAAATGGGGATGAAGACTGTGAGCCCCACGGGGGACAACCTGGCTAATAATAATAATAATAATGTTGGTATTTGTTAAGCGCTTACTATGTGCAGAGCACTGTTCTAAGCGCTGGGGTAGACACGGGAATCGGGTTGTCCCACGTGGGGCTCACGGTCTTCATCCCCATTTTACAGATGAGGTAACTGAGGCACAGAGAAGTGAAGTGACTTGCCCACAGTCACACAGCTGACAAGGGGCAGAGTCGGGATTCGAACCCCTGACCTCTGACTCCCAAGCCCGGACTCCTTCCGCTGAGCCACGCTGCTTCTCTAACCTACATTGTACCTACCCAGCGCTTAGAACAGGGTTCCCCCCGATTAGACCGTGAGCCCATCTTGGGCAGGGATGGTCTCTATCTGTTGCCGTACGGTACATTCCAAGCGCTTAGTACGGTGCTCTGCACATAGTAAGCGCTCAATAAATACTATTGAATGAATGAATGCTTGGCACATAGTACTTGGCGGTCCTTGGGGTAGGGGAGGCTGGACCGCACCTGGTATCAGAAGAGCCGCCTCTCTCCCCTTTCCCCGACCTGCAGGTCCACCCGGAGCTGCTCCAGGGGGAGACGTGGCCCTCGGGGGACACCCGCGTACCCCCGCCGCCCACCAAGCCCGAGTCCTACGTCAGCCAATCCTTTCTACCGAGCGTCTACTGTGTGCACAGCACTGTACTAAGCGCTTGGGAGAGTCCGACAGAACACATTCCCTGCCCACAGTGAGCTTCCAGTCTAGAGGGGGAGAGAGACGTTAATATCAACAAATAAAATGACAGATATGGACGTACGTGGTGTGGGGCCGGGAGGGGGATGAAGAAAGGGAGCCAGTCGGGGCGACGCAGAAGGATGTGGGAGAAGAGGAGAGGAGGGCGCAGTCAGGGAAGGCCTCTTGGAGGAGATGGGCCTTCAGTAAGGCTTTGAAGGCGGGGAGAGTCATTGTCTGGTGAATTTGAGGAGGGAGGGCGTTCCAGGCCAGAAGCAGGACGCGGGCGAGGGGTCGGGGGTGAGACAGGAGAGATGGAGGGACAGTGAGGAGGTTGGCACAAGAGGACTCTACTCAAAGAAGGGAAGACGGGCAACTGCGCTCACCTTCGACTTGGAGAACGCTCCTTTTTCCCTGAGCTTTGTTCCCTTGAAGCATTTATTTCCTCTCATCCCCCGACACCTGTTCTCCCTCTTACTTGGACCGTGAGCCCCACGTGGGACCTGATTAGCTTGTTTCCACCCCAGTGCTCAGTACAGTACCTGGCACATAGTAAGCGCTGAACGAATGCCGCAGTCATCATCGTCGCAACACCCTGAGAGGCGCCGGGCTCCCTCTGGCTATTTTAAAGATGGGGAAACTGGGGCCCGGACAGATAAGGTGAGGCGCCCAAGGTCACACAGCTGGTCAGGGGCAGAGCTGGGGTCAGAACCCAGGTCCTCTCCGTCGACAGTACATATCGAGCTGCTCGCTGTAGGCGGGACACTGTACTGAGCGCTTGGGAGACTATGAGAGAATTAGTAGGCAGGATCCCTCCCCTCGAGGACCATACAATCTAGAGGAGGGGGGCAGATATCCAAATAAATGACAGGTAGGAGGAAGCATGAGAACGTAAATGCAACCAGGGTGAGAGGGTGGGGGTGAGTATCATCATCAAGGGTATTTACTGAGCGCTTACTCTGTGCAGAGCACTGTATTAAGCACCTGGGGGAGGACAATACAACCTAGTTGGAAGATCCTCCTCGCCCACAACGAGCTTACCATCTACAGAAGCAGCATGGCCTGGTGGTTAGAGCACAGGGCCCGGGACTTAGAAGGACCTGGGTTCTAATCCTGGATCTTCCACTTGTCTGCTGGGTGACCACGGGCAAGTCACTTCACTTCTCCGGACCTCAGTTACCTCAGTAAAATGGGGACGAAGACTGGGAGCCTCGTGTGGGACAGGGACCGGGCCCTACCTGATTAGCTCGCATCCACCCCCGGGTTTAGAACAGCGCTTGGCACGCGGTAAGCGCTTAAGAAATGCCATCATCATCATACGGAGGGGAAGACAGGCACGAATACAAATACGACCCGAGTGTGTAGGTGTCACGGAAGTGTCGAAGCAGCAGTTGGGGAGGAAATAGGGTGGGGAGATGACAGAGGACTGTGTTTGTGTGTGCGCGCGCGCGCGCCTGTCATCCGGGAACTCGGATCTGTGACCTTTGGGTATTTGCTATTCGTCCCACCCTCAACCCCACAGCTCTGATGTACACAGCTATACATTTTATATTCACCTCTGCCTCTCCCTCTAGACTACAAACTCTTTGAGGGCAGGAAATGTGTCTATCGACTCTGTTGTACAGGACTCTCCCCAGCGCTCATACAGTGCCCTGCACACGGTAAGCGCTCAATAAATCCCGGTGACGATGGAAGGCTCCCTGGAGGAGTGGGTTTCAGAAGGGTCTGGAAGCTGCGGAGAGCGGTGGTCTGCCCGACGTGAAGGGGGCAAGAGGTCGGCATCGAGAGAGACGAACCCAAGACAGAGTGAAGAGGCTAGCAAGAAAGGTTCAACGCACACACCGAGGAGCGTAGTACTCTTCCCCACGGCCCCACGGCCCCCCACCACCATGGCCGTACTCTTCGAGTGCTCAGCACAGTGCTCTGCACTCAGTAGACTGTCAGCTCTACTATCAGGGCGGGGATCGTGACTTCCTCTACGGTCCTCTCCCAAACGCTCAGTACAACGCTCTGCAGGCAGTGGATTGTAAGTTCCTTTAGGGCAGCGTCTAATCATACCTTATGGTATTTGGTAAGGGCTCACTACGTGCCAAGCACTGTACTAGGCGCTGGGATAGATACAAACTAATTAGGTTGGTCCCAGTCCCTGCCCTACATGGTGGTCAAAGTCTAAGCAGGAGGGAGTAGGATTTAATCCTCCCTTTAGAGAAGAGGAAACTAACTTTAACGATAAAGTGCTTAGTACAGTGCTCTGCACATAGTAAGCGCTCAATAAATACTATTGAATGAGTAGACTGGAAGCTCCTTGAGGGCAGGGATCCTATCTGCCAACTAGACTGTCCTCTCCCAAGCTCTCGGTTCAGGGCGAGGACCTAAAACCTACCCCGATTCAAAATTTTACCACCGACTTCAATTCTGACCTGTCAGAAATGATAACACATTGTGACATTCGTTAAGCGCTTACTAGGGTGTCAGGTACTGCTCTAAGCGCTGGGGTGGATGTGAGCAAATCGGGGTGGACAGGGTCCCTGTCCCACATGGGGCTCAGAGTCTTCATCTCCGTTTCAGAGATGAGGTAATTGAGATCCAGAGAAGTGAAGTGACTTGACCAAGATCACCCAGCAGACACGAGGCAGAGCTGGAATTAGAACCCAGGTCCTTCTGACTTCCAGGCCCGTGCCCTATCCCCAAGGTCACGCCACTTAGACACTGAAATAAATTCCAGATCTGGACATTAGTCCCGCGGGAGGGGAATTAATGGCTGAAAACCCTTTGCTTGGAGTCTCTTGCTTCTCTGTTCCTCTGCTCTATTTCTGAAACCACTGGGGATAAATGATAATCTACTAACAATGATAAATCCCGCCCTAAACGCCGGGGTCATCAGGTTGGTTACTCTCCTGTCCCACACGAGGCTCACGGGAGAGCAGGGATTGTCACCCTCATTTTACAGGTGAGGAAACCGAGGCCCTACAGAGTGAAGCGACTCGCCCAAGGTCACCCGGCAGACAAGCGGCCGAGCCAAGACGAGAACCCAAGTCTTCTGACTCCCGGGCTCCTTCCGCTAGTCCCTGCCGCTTTGATTTTTCTCCAGGTTTTAGGAGTCGTGAGTCAATCAGTTGTTATTAGGCGAGAGCTTACTTTGCGCAGAGTACTGTGCTAAGCTCTTGGGAAAGTAATAAAAAATAATAGCGATGGCACGTGTTAAGCCCTTACTCTGTGCCGAGCAAATACTACAGAGTTGGTAGACGCTTTCCCCCGTCCGCCCGGAGCTGACGGTCCAGAGGGGGAGACGGACGTTAATATAAAGGATTTAGAGACGCAGGCACGAGCGCCGTGGGGCCAAAATCCCTTCACCAGTCCCCTCCACGATGATGGCCACCTAAAACTCAATGGGATTTTCCCTTCGATCGGACCCCCAGGAACAGATTTCCTCAAATGGGATTAAACCCCTCATCCGAGGGCTCAGTGCCCGGAAGGTGCTCGAGAAGCCCGATGGTCAACGTTACAGTTTACCGATCGATATTAATCTGTTTCCTCGAGAAGTGTGACTGCCTATATTAAAAACGATCGATAAATAATAAACAATGTTGGTATTTGTTAAGCGCTTACTATGTGCCGAGCACTGTTCTAAGCGCTGGGGTAGACACAGGGGAATCAGTTTGTCCCACGTGGGGCTCACAGTCTTAGTCCCCATTTTGCAGATGAGGTAACTGGGGCACCGAGAAGTTAAGCGACTTGCCCAAAGTCACACAGCTGACAAGTGGCCAAGCTGGGATTTGAACCCATGACCTCTGACTCCAAAGCCCATGCTTTTTCCACTGAGCCACGCTGCTTCGATATCAATCTACCTTTCCTCGACAAGTGTGACCACCTACATTACAATCGATCGATATTAATCTGCGTCTCCTCGAGAAGTGCGATTGCCTATATTACAATCGATAGATATTAATCTATGCTTCCTCAAGAAGTGTGACCACCTATTTTATAGTGTATCGACTGATATTAATCTACGTTTCCTCAAGAAGTGTGACCGACTACATTACAATCGATCGATCTTAATCTGCCTTTCCTCGAGAAGTGTGACTGCCGACGTTACAATCGATCGATAGTAATCTGCCTTTCCTCGAGAAGTGTGACCGACTACATTACAATCGATCGATCTTAATCTGCCTTTCCTCGAGAAGTGTGACCGCCTACGTTACAATCGATGGATAGTAATCTGCCTTTCCTGGAGAAGTGTGACCGCCTATATTACAGTCGATCGATCGATCGACCTTAACGTCCTCCTCCCCCCTAGACTGGAAGCTCGCCGTGGGCAGGGAAGGCGTCCACTCCGTCTCTTCTGTGGCGCTCTCCCAAGCGCTCAGCGCGTCGCTCTGCCCGGTGACAGCGCTGGGCCGGCGGTGTGCCGGTGTGCCTGTCTGGGTGTCCATCCGGCTGTCAGTCGGGAGGGGTGAAGGGTCGGCCTGTAAGAGGAGTCTGTCCTCCCGTCCCCATCCCCCGGGGACCAGGGCCCGGCCCCGCTGCCCACCAGACACCTTGGAAAAGTAAGGCGATGGCTCAACAGGGAAAAGGAAAAGGAGAGGAGAGGGGAAAGGAAAAGGAAAAGGAGAAGGAGAAGGAGAAGGAAAGGGAGAAGGAAAAGGAGAGGAGAGGGGAAAGGAAAAGGAAAAGGAGAAGGAGAAGGAAAAGGAAAGGGAGAAGGAGAAGGAGAAGGAAAAGGAAAGGGAGAAGGAGAAGGAGAAGGAGGAGAAGGAGAAGGAAAAGAAGTAGGAAAAGGAGGAGAAGGAGGAGAAGGAAAAGAAGTAGGAAAAGGAGAAGGAGAAGGAGAAGGAGGAGAAAGAGAAGGAGAAGGAGAAGAAGGAGAAGGAAAAGAAGGAGAAGGAGAAGGAAAAGGGGAAGGAGGAGAAGGAGAAGGAAAAGAAGGAGAAGGAGAAGGAAAAGAAGGAAAAGGAGAAGGAGAAGGAGGAGAAGGAGAAGGAAAAAAAGGGGAAGGAAAAGAAGGAAAAGGAGAAGGAGAAGGAGGAGGAGAAGGAGAAAGAGAAGGAAAAGAAGGAGAAGGAAAAGAAGGAAAAGGAAAAGGGGGCTTCTTGGAAAAAGCTGTGCCTGCTGACCCCAACTCCCCCCTCCATCGTCCGTCCGTCCATCCGTCCATCCATCCATCCATCCATCCATCCATCCATCCATCCATCCATCCATCCATCCATCCGTCCGTACCCCCCTCCCAGACCCATCCCCCCTACCCCCATCCATCCCCTTCCTTTCGACCCCCCCGGGGCCCCCCTTTTCCCCCCGTCCCGAAGGCTCCCGGGGGGGGGGAAGGGGGAGGGGGGATGGGTCCGGTCTGGGGCCCAACCCACGAAAAGCCCCCGCCCCCCCGCCCCCCAAACCGCCGTGGCGGATGGGGGGGGGGGGGAGGGGAGGAGGAGGAGGAGGAAGACGCGGGGGGGGGGAAGGGGGGCCGCAGCCCGAGCCCAAAACCTACCTGCTCCACCGGGGATCGGGAACCGGCACCGACCGAGCGAGCGAAGGAGAGCGAGAGGGGCCGCACCGGGCGGGGGGAGGGAGGGAGGGAGGGGAGGGGAGGGAGGGAAGGAAGGAGGGGGGAGAGCGGGAGGGGGCGGGGCCTCCGCGGGGGGAGGGAGGGAGGGAGGGAGGGAGGGAGAGACAGACAGAGAAAGAGAGAAAGAAAGAGAGAAAGAGAGAGAGAGAGAGAGAGGAGAAAGGGGCGGGGCCGGAGAGGGGAGGGAGACACAGAGAGAGGGGGGAGGGGAAAGAGGGAAAGGGGGGCGGGGCCTCGGCTGGGGAGAAAGGGGCGGGGCCAGCGAGCGGAAAGGGGGCGGGGACTCAGGGGGGAGGGGGAGAAAGGGGCGGGGCCTGAGAGGGGAGGGGAGGGGAAAGGGGGCGGGGCCTCAGGGGGAGGGAGAGCGAGGGGCGGGGCCTCGGCGGAGGAGGGGGGAAAGGGGCGGGGCCAGCGAGGGGAAAGGGGGCGGGGCCTGAGGGGGAGGGAATGCGAGGGCGGGGCCTCAGCGGGGGAGGGGGGAAAGGGGCGGGGCCAGCGAGGGGAAAGGGGGCGGGGCCTCGGCCGGGTGAGGGGGGAGAAAGGGGCGGGGCCAGCGAGGGGGGGGAAAGAAGAGAAGCCTTAACCGGTACCATCATCATCATCATCATCATCATCATCATTATTATTTATTATTCCTATTAGGACGCCATCCTTCCCTCTCGGGCACTCCCAGCGAAGGTGAGGATTCCCTTCACAAATGATAACAGTCTGGGTTCAGCGCTTACTACGTGCCCAGCACCGTTCTAAGCGCCGAGAGGGATACGAGGCCATCGGGTTGTGCCACGTGGGGCTCACCGTCTTCACCCCCATTTTTTGACAGAGGAGGTCGCGGAGGCCCAGAGAAGTCAAGTGACTGGCCCCCCAGTCACCCAGCTGACAAGCGGCGGAGGCGGGATTCGAACCCACGACCTCTGACTCCCAAGCCCGGGCTTTCGTTGAATCCCAAGGAGAACTCGGATCAAAGCTCTCGGAGCGGACTTTTGTGGGGGCGCAGAGCCCCGGTCGGGGGGCGGTAATAATAATAATAATAATAATAATAATAATAATAATGTTGGTATTTGTTAAGCGCTTGCTAGGTGCCGAGCACTGTTCTAAGCGCTGGGATGATACAGGGTCATCAGGTGGGCCCACGTGGGGCTCACAGTTTTCATCCCCATTTTCCAGGTGAGGGAACTGAGGCCCAGAGAAGTGAAGTGACTTGCCCACAGTCACCCAGCTGACAAGTGTGACAGAGCAGCGGCGTGGCCCCGTGGAAAGAGCACGGGCTTGGGAGTCGGGGGTCATGAGTTCGAATTTCGGCTCTGCTTCTCTAACAAATACCACCGTTATTATTAAGTGGCGGGGGGCCGGGATTCGAACCCATGACCGCCAGACTCCCAAGCCCGTGCTCTTTCCGCTGATCAGGGTTCACGGTGGGATAGTCCTCCCAGGAGACGGAGGGCCTCCTGTAGCCTTTGCAGCCAATCTGAGTAATCAATCAGTCATTCAATAGTATTTAATAATAATAATAATGTTGGTATTTGTTAAGCGCTTACTATGTGCAGGGCACTGTTCTAAGCGCTGGGGTAGACATAGGGGAATCAGGTTGTCCCACATAGGGGCTCACAGTCTCAATCCCCATTTTGCAGATGAGGTAACTGAGGCCCAGAGAAGTTAAGTGACTCGCCCACACTCTTACAGCTGACAAGTGGCAGAACTGGGATTCAAACTCATGACCTCTGACTCCAAAGCCCATGCTCTTTCCACTGAGCCACGCTGCTTCTCTATTTATTGAGTGCTTACTATGTGCGGAGCACTGTACTAAGCGCTTGGAATGAACAAGTCGGCAACAGATAGAGACGGTCCCTGCCGTTTGACGGGCTTACGGTCTAATCGACGGGCTTATTATCGAGCGCTTACCGTGTGCAGAACGCCCTACCAAGGCACTTGGGAGAATACACTGCGACAGAGTTGCTAGACACATTATTTGCGCCGGCCTGGGAGTCGGAAGAAAATAGGTTTTAATCCCGGCTCTGCCGCTCGTCTGCTGGGTGACCTTGGGCGACTCACTTGGCTTCTCTGGGCCTCGGTTCCCTCATCCGTCGAATGGAGATTGAGACTGCGAGCCCCGCGTGGGACAGGGACTGTGTCCAACCTCATTAATGTGTACCTACCCCACCGCTTGGGGTAGAACGGTGCTTGGCCCATTTTATTCATTCATTCCATAGTATTTATTGAGCGCTTACTATGTGCAGAGCACTGGACTAAGCGCTTGGAATGGACAAATCGATAACAGAGACAGTCCCTGCCCTTTGACGGGCGCACGGTCTAATCGGGGGAGACGGACGGACAAGAACAACAGCAATAAAATTTTAACAAGTACCATAATTATTATGGTAATAATAATCACCATTATTATGGTAATAATAATTACCATAATTACAATTATGATATAATAATAATATTATGGTAATAATAGAGAAGCAGCATGGCTCAGTGGAAAGAGCCCGGGCTTTGGAGTCAGAGGTCGTGGGTTCGACTCCCGGCTCGGCCACTTGTCAGCTGGGTGACTGTGGGCGAGCCACTTCGCTTCTCTGGGCCTCAGTTCCCTCATCTGCAAAATGGGGATGAAGATTGTGAGCCTCACGTGGGACGACTTGATCACCCTGTATCTCCCCCAGCGCTTAGAACAGTGCTCTGCACGTAATAAGCGCTTAACAAATACCAACATTATTATTATTATTATTGTTAACAAGCTTACCATCTAGAGTGGGAGTTTATGCCCTTGTTGGATCAGACACTGAGCACCTTCCTGCAGTCCACCGGTCAGACACAGTCCCTGTCCCACTGTCCCACACGGAAAAGCAGCGTGGCCTAGTGGATAGAGCACAGGCCTGAGAGTCAGAAGGGCCTGGGTTCTAATCCCGACTCCTCCACTTGTTGGCCGGGTGACCTCGGGCAAGTCACTTCACTTCTCCGGGCCTCCATTCCCTCATCTGTAAAATGGGGATGAAGACTGGGAGCCCCACGTGGGACAACCTGATGACCCTGAATCTCCCCCAGCGCTTAGAACGGTGCTCGGCACATAGTAAGCGCTGAACAAATACCACCGTTATTATTCATTCATTCAATAGTATTTATTGAGCGCTTACTATGTGCCGAGCACCGTACTAAGCGCTTGGAATGAACAAGTGGGCAACAGATAGAGACAGTCCCTGCGTATTATCTAAGTAGGAGGCTCACAATAAGTGGTTAATTAGTACGATTGCTTGAATGAATGGAGACCTGAGCAGCGTGAAGCAGCGTGGCTCAGTGGAAAGAGCACGGGCTTTGGAGTCAGGGCTCATGAGTTCGAATCCCAGCTCTGCCACTTGTCGGCTGTGTGACTGTGGGCAAGTCACTTAACTTCTCCGTGCCTCAGTTCCCTCATCTGTAAAATGGGGATGAAGACTGTGAGCCCCACGTGGGACAACCTGATTCCCCTATGTCTACCCCAGCGCTTAGAACAGTGCTCGGCACATAGTAAGCACTTAACAAATACCAACATTATTACCTGAGGCCAAGTGAGGTGACTTGCTCAAGGTCACGCAAGGCCACACTCGCCCTAGCCCGGCCTCCGACCTCCAGGCCCCAGGCTCCTTCCACTAGGCCGTGCTGCTTGTCCCGGGGCTCGGCCTGGTGGTGTGGCGGGGTCGGGGTCTCCAGGGGCCGAGGGGGCCCGGCAGGGTCCCGGCCCCCGGTCCGATTTACGGCTCTGCTGCCTGTCCAGGGCTGGGGATGTTGGCCGACATCCTCCCTCTGAAACCGGACCCTCCTCCCCTGCTCCCCACCCCTCTTCCCCCCAGCCCCATCTACCTTTCTTCTAATAATTGTGGTATTTGTTAAGCATTTAATAATAATAATAATAATAATGTTGGTATTTGTTAAGCGCTTACTATGTGCAGAGCACTTTTCTAAGCGCTGGGGTAGACACAGGGGAATCAGGTTGTCCCACGTGGGGCTCACAGTCTTAATCCCCATTTTACAGATGAGGTCACTGATTTACTATGTGCAAAGCACTGTTCTAAGCACTGGGGGATACCAGGTGATCAGGTTGTCCCACGTGGGGCTCACAGTTTTTTTAATCCCCATTTGACAGATGAGGTCACTGAGGCACAGAGAAGTGAAGTGACTTGCCCAAGGTCACACAGCTGACTAGCGGCAGAGCCGGGATTAGAACCCATGACCGCTGACCCCCCAAGCCCGGGCTCTTTCCACTGAGCCACGCTGCTTCTAGATTGTAAGCTCACTGTGGACAGTTTATTGTAGTCTTCCAAGCGCTCAGTACAGTGAAGCAGAGAGGCAGCATGACACAGTGGATAGAACGAGGTCCTGCGAATCAACAACAGTGTTGGTATTTGTATGACTCAGAAGGTCATGAGTTCTAATCCCAGCTCTGCCACTTGTCAGCTGTGTGACCTTGGGCAAGTCACTTCACTTCTCAGTTATCTCATCTGCAAAATGGGGATTGAGACTGTGAGCCCCCCGTGGGTCAAAGAACAGTGTCCAACCTGATTTGCTTATCTCCACCCCAGCGCTTAGTACAGTGCCTGGCACATAATAAGCGCTTAAGAAATACAATGATTATCATTATTATTACAGTGCTCTGTACACAATAAGCGTCAGAGGTCGTGGGTTCGAATCCTGACTCTGCCACTTGTCAGCTGTGTGACCGTGGGCAAGTCACTTCACTTCTCTGGGCCTCAGTGACTGCATCTGTAAAATGGGGATGAAGACTGGGAGCCTCACGTGGGACAACCTGATGACCCTGGATCTCCCCCAGCGCTTAGAACAGTGCTCAGCACATAGTAAGCGCTTAACAAATACCGACATTATTATTATTCTCTGGGCCTCGGTGACCTCTTCTGTCAAATGGGGATGACGGGAAGCAGCGTGGCTCAGTGGAAAGAGCCCGGGCTTGGGAGTCAGAGGTCATGGGTTCGACTCCCGGCTCTGCCACTTGTCAGCTGTGTGACAGTGGGCGAGTCACTTCACTTCTCCGGGCCTCAGTTCCCTCATCTGTCAAGTGGGGATGAAGACTGTGAGCCTCACGTGGGACAACCTCATTACCCTGTATACCCCAGCGCTTGGAACAGTGCTCTGCACATAGTAAGCACTTAATAAATACCAACATTATTAAAATGGGGATTAACTGTGAGCCTCACGTGGGACCACCTGATGACCCTGGATCTCCCCCAGGGCTTAGAACAGTGCTCTGCACAGAGTAAGCGCTTAACAAATACCAACATTAGTATTATTATTGCGAGCCCCACGTGGAACAATCTGATGACCCTGTATCTGCCCCAGCGCTTAGAACAGTGCTCTGCACAGAGTAAGCACTTAATAAATACCAACATTATTAAAATGGGGATTAACTGTGAGCCTCACGTGGGACCACCTGATGACCCTGGATCTCCCCCAGCGCTTAGAACAGTGCTCTGCACAGAGTAAGCGCTTAGCAAATACCAACATTATTATTATTATTATTAATAAATACGACTGAATGAATGCCTAACGAAGGGGGCGGGGAGACTTCCACCTCCCTCCCTCCCTCCCTCCCCCCTGGGGCCTCCTTCCTCCTCCGCGGGAAGGCGCGGTTGCGGGTGGGAGCCCCCAGGGGGCGCCCAAAGCCGCGCCTTCCCTTCTCCTTCCGGCCTCTCTAGGCCGCCGGGCCCGCTGCTCTCCTCTCCCCTTCCCCACCCCCTCGATTCCACGCGGTCGCGTGCGCCGGGGGAGGGGGCGCGAGGGGCGTGCGCGTGCACCGGGGCGCGAGCGGCGGACGCATGCGCGCGGGGAGGCCGGGCGGCTGGGAGCGAGGGAGGCGCGCATGCGCTGTGGTCGCCATGGGGCTGCCCGCCGTCCCGCCCGCGCTGAGGCCCCTGTGCAGGTGAGTGGGCGCGAGGCGGGCGGCTGGACTGGACCGGACCGAACCGGTCCTGGGGTTGGGGGGGGGGGGAACACACACACGCGCTCCCGCACGCGAGGTTTCTCCCCCTGACCCGCCCTCTCACGCGCCGTCACGTGCACGCACGCTGCCGCACACTCACGCGCGCCCCCTCCCCCCCCGCCTCCCGCGTGCTTCCGCACATGCGCAGCCGGCGCCTCCCCACGCGCACCGTCACACACCCACACACCCTCCCGCACATGCGCAAAGCCGCGCTCATTCATAATAATAAAGAGAAAAATGCTGGTGTTTAAGCGTTTACTATGTGCCACACACTGTTCTAAGCGCTGGGGGAGATACCATTCAGTAGTATCTATTGAGCGCTTACTATATGCAAAGCACTGTACTAAGTGCTTGGAATCAGGTGGCCCCAGGTGGGGCTCACAGTCTTCATCCCCCTTTGACAGATGAGGGAACTGAGGCCTGGAGAATAATAATGATAATGTTGGTATTTGTTAAGCGCGTACAATGTGCAGAGCACTGTTCTAAGCGCTGGGGGAGATACAGGGTGTAATCAGGTTGTCCCACGTGGGGCTCACACACTTTTAATCCCCATTTTACAGATGAGGGAACTGAGGCACAGAGAAGTTAAGTGACTTGCCCACAGTCACACAGCTGCCAAGAGGCAGAGCCAGGATTATAATAATAATGTTGGTATTTGTTAAGCGCTTACTAGGTGCCGAGCACTGTTCTAAGCCCTGGGGGAGACACAGGGGAATCAGGTTGTCCCACGTGGGGCTCACACACTTTTAATCCCCATTTTACAGATGAGGGAACTGAGGCACAGAGAAGTGAAGTGACTTGCCCACAGTCACACAGCTGACAAGTGGCAGAGTGGGGATTCGAACTCATGACCTCTGACTCCCAAGCCCAGGCTCTTTCCACTGAACCACACTGCTTCTCTTAATAATAATGCTGGCATTTGTTAAGTGCTTATTATGTGCCAAGCACTGTTCTAAGCGCTGGGAGGGGGGCGATATACAAGCTGATCAGGTTGTCCCCCGTGGGGCTCACAGTCTCCATCCCCATTTTACAGATGAGGGAACTGAGGCACAGAGAAGTGGACATGACTTGCCCAAGGTCACACAGCTGACGAGGCGGAGCCAGGATTATAATAATGCTGGCATTTGTTAAGCGCTTACTATGTGCCAATCACTGTTCTAAGTGGTGGGGGGGATACAAGGTCATCAGGTTGTCCCCCGTGGGGCTCACAGTCTCCATCCCCATTTTACAGATGAGGGAACTGAGGCACAGAGAAGTGGACATGACTTGCCCAAGGTCACACAGCTGACGAGGCGGAGCCAGGATTATAATAATGCTGGCATTTGTTAAGCGCTTACTATGTGCCAATCACTGTTCTAAGTGGTGGGGGGGATACAAGGTCATCAGGTGGTCCCACGTGGGGCTCAAGTCTTCATCCCCATTTTACAGATGAGGTCACTGAGGCCCAGAGGAATGAAGTGACTTACCCAAGGTCACCCAGCTGACAAGAGGCGGAGCTGGGATTAGACCCCACGATCTCTGACTCTCAAACCCGGGCTCTTCCCACTGAGCCACGCTGCTTCTCTAATCAGTCGCATTTATTGAGCGCTTACTGCGTGCAGAGCACTGGGCTAAGCGCTTGGAAGGGACGATTCGTCAACAGAGACGATCCCTACCCGACAATGGGCTCCCACACCCATGCACGCTCACAGCTCTTGCACTTGCTTTGTTGTCTATCTCCCCCATTTAGAGTGTGAGCCCGTTGTTGGACAGGGATAGTCTCTATCTGTTGCCCAGTTGTCCATTCCAAGCGCTTAGTCCAGTGCTCTGCACATAGTAAGCGCTCACTAAATACCATTGAATGAATGAATGAACTCCCACATCCACTCACAGCCCTTTCACTTCCACACCCACGCACAGCCCTTGCATTCCCACACTCATGCACCTTCCCAGCCCTTACACTTGCACACTCATGCACCCTCCCAGCCCTTGCACTTCCACACTCACCCACACTCCCAGTTCTTGCACACCCCACAGGCACCCATAGAGTCATTCCCACTCACCTAGCAGGGGTGTGCACTGCTCAATTTTTTCCTCTCTTTGTCACTTGGCCCCCTGCTTGGCCTACCATTCTCCGAAGAAACACATTCCCCCATGAATTACCTTGAAAAATGAACATCTGGGGCCAAACTGTCCAGATTGGCATCATAACAATGTGTCTGACTGTGGAAATATAGAATGATAATAGTAGTATTTATTAAGCCCTTACTATGTGACAAACACTGTTCTAAGCACCGGGGTTGATACGCGGTCATCAGATTGGACACAGTCCCCGTCCCACACGGGGCTCACGGTCTCAGTCCCCATTTTGCCGACGAGGTAACCGAGGCCCAGAGAGGTGAAGTGACTTTCCCAAGGTCACATAGCAGACAAGTGGCCGAGCTGGGATTAGAACCCATGACCTTCTGACTCCCTGGCCCGGGCTCTACCCACTACGCCGTGCTGCTTCTCTAGAATGCGATGTCACATCACATTTAAGCTCAGGTGACCCTGGGCTCTTTTAAAAGATGAAGTCACAAAAGAGCTAAACAAAAAATTGAATAAACGCAGCACTTAGCCTACCGCTCGCTACCTTGTAAAGTGCTTAATAAACGTCATAACTCACTAACCACCTAACTGACCCTTTCCGGTGGGTTGGAGGTGGGAATTTTGTAATAGAGAATCAATCACTTGTACTTTTGAGCATTTCCTGAGTGCAGAGCATTAGGCTAAGTGCTTTGGAGAGTCCAGGGCAACAGGGTTGGTAGCCACAATCCCGGCTCACAAGGAGCTGTTTACAGTATAAATGGGAAGACGGACAATAAAATAACTAAATACATTATTGGATATGTACAAAAGTGCTGTGGGGCTCCAATGTATAATAAATGCATTATTGGTTATGTACAGAAAGGAGGGGTGAATAAAGGGAGCAAATTCAAGCGTGACTGAAGAGAAATGAGGACTCAATAATAACTGTGGTATTTATTAAGCGCTTGTTCTAGTAAGCCAATCACCCCGTCCCACACGGAGCTCACAGTCCTAATCCCCGTTGTACAGATGAAGTAACAGAGGCACGGGGAAGTTCAGTACTCGCCCAAGGACACGGAGCAGACAAGTGGCGGAACCGGGATTAGAACCCAGGTCCTCCTGACTCCCAGGCCCGGGCTCCGACCGCTAGGCCAAACTGCCTCTCGTGAGAAGTTCTCGGAGGTCCCTGTCCTGGATCCCGGACGATCCCACTGCCCATTTGAGTCTGGAGGCCAAGATCCGCCCTTTCCTCTCCCTCCAAACGGCTACCTTACTGCTACAGGCTTGTAATATCCCGGCTAGACTACTGTGTCAGCCTTTTCTCTGATCTCCCTTCCTCCTCTCTCTCCCTGCTCCAGTCTATTTTTCATTCCACTGCCCGGCTCATCTTCCTGCAGAAACGCTCTGGGCGTGTCACTCCCCTTCTTAAAAACCTCCAGTGGTTGCCTATCAACCTCTGCACAAAACAAAACTTCTCACTCTAGGCTTCAAGGCTGTCCATCCCCTCGCCCCCTCCTACCTCTCCTCCCTTCTCTCTTTCTCCTGCCCACCCCGCACGCTCCGCTCCTCCGCCGCCCACCTCCTCACCGTCCCCCGGTCTCGCCTATCCCGCCGTCGACCCCCGGGCCACGTCCTCCCGCGGTCCCGGAAGGCCCTCCCTCCTCGCCTCTGCCAAACTAATTCTCTTCCTCTCTTCAAATCCCTACTTAAAGCTCACCTCCTCCGAGAGGCCCTCCCAGACTGAGCTCCCCTTTTCCCTCTGCTCCCTCTACCCCCCCTTCACCTCTCCGCAGCTAAACCCTCTTCTCCCCCCTTTCCCTCTGCTCCTCCCCACTCCCGTCCCCTCCCCTCAGCACTGTACTCGTCCGCTCAACTGTATAGAACTTCATCACCCTATTTAATGAGATGTCCATCACCCCGATCCTATTTATTTGCTATTGTTTTGATGAGACGTTCTTCCCCTCGACTCTATTTATTGCCATTGTTCTCGTCTGTCCGTCTCCCCCGATTAGACCGTGCGCCCGTCGGAGGGCAGGGACCGTCTCTATCTGTTGCCGATTTGTCCATTCCAAGCGCTTAGTCCAGTGCTCTGCGCATAGTAAGCGCTCAATAAATACTATTGAATGAATGAATGAATGGAGGCGATCTGCCGAGGGATTGCAGAAGTCAGACTAAGCAAACGCTCCCGGGTGACCTGGGCCGGCGGTGTCCTTCGGTGAAATGGCAGTGTTTTGGGCCAGCGGCAGGTACTAAGAATAGCTCCAGCAATAGCAGGGCCTGGCCTTCCGGGACCATGAGGCCAACCTTTTCAAGGACACTTTCTTCCCATTGGCTTTAGCAAATCATAACCGTATTCCTATTATTCATTCCTTCGTTCGATTGTATTTATTGAGCGCTTACTATGTGCCGACCGCTGTCCTGAGCTCTTAGGAAAGTACGACGCAACGTAAACAGACACGTTCCCTGCCCGCAATGAGTTTACAGTCTAGAGGTGGGGAGGCAGACGTTAACTATAAATCAATAAACGATATTCATTCATTCAGTCGTATTTATCCGGCACATACTGTGTGCAGAGCACTGTGCTAGGCGCTTGGGAGAGGGAAACAGACGCATTCCCTGCCCACATTGAGCTTAGAGTCTAGAGGGGTGAATCCGGGGCTCAGATATGGACGTAAGCGCTGTGGGGCTGGTCGGGGGCCGGGGGGGAAAGGGAACAATTCCGGGTGATGCAGAAGGGAGTGGGAGAAGAGGAAAGGGGAGGGGCTTAATCAGGGAAGGCCTCCTGGAGGAGATGAGACTTAATAAGTAGTAGTCGGGGGAGCTCTGATAATTGCCAGGATCAAAGTCGGGGTGCTCTGTGTCATTTCACCCAGTGGAAAGGAGGTCATGGGTTCTAATCGCGGTTCCACCGCTTGTCAGCTGTGTCACCTCAGGGAAGTCCCTTAACTTCTCTGGGCCTCAGTTACCTCATCTGCAAAATGGGGATAAAGACTGTGAGCCCCACGTGGGACAACCTGATTGCGTTATACTTACCCCAGCGCTTAGAACAGTACTTGGCACATAGTAAGCGCTTAACAAATACCAACATTATTATTTTTATTGAAACCTTGTGATTGTTTCTGTCTGGGACCATGGGATTCCAGCCAGAGACCCTTTTTCTGCTGCAATTTAGCAAAATTGAGTGTTTTTTCCCTGGCCAAATGGCAAGTATTTAATAATAATAATGGTATTGGTTAAGCAGTTACTATGAGGCAGGCACTGTACTAAGCACTGGAGTGGATACAAGCAAATCAGGTTGGACACAGTCCCCGTCCCATGTGGGGCACACAGTCTCAATCTCCGTTTTCCAGATGAGGCAACTGAGGCCCAGAGAAGTCATTATTATTATTAATAATAATAATACTTGTTAAGCACTTACTATGTGCCAGGCACTATACTAAGTGCTAGGGTGGATACAAGCAGCTAGGGTTGTACACAGTCCCTTTCCCGCATGGGGCTCCCAGTCTCAATCCCCATTTTACAGATGAGGTAACTGAGGCCCAGAGAAGTTAAGTGACTTGCCCACAGTCACACAGCTGACAAGTGGCAGAGCCGGGATTCGAACCCATGACCTTTGACTCCCAAGCCCGGACTCTTTCCACTGAGCCATGCTGCGCTGGCTATGTGCCAAGCGCTATTCTAAGCGCTGGTGTAGATACAAGGTAATCAAATTGTCCCACATGGGGCTCACCGTCTTCACCCCCATTTTGCAAATGAGGGAACTGTGGCCCAGAGAAGTGACGTGGCTTAGCCAAGGTCACACAGCAGACAGGTGGCGGAGCGGGGATTAGAACCCCACGTCCTGTGACTCCCAAGCCTGGACTCTTTCCACCGAGCCACGCTGTTTCTCAATGCCTACTGGGCGCAGAGCACTGAACCGAGCGCTGGGGAGAGTACAGTTGAGTCGGATGACAGACCCCCTGCCCTCAGGGGGCTGAGCCCGGGCTTGGGAGTCTGAGGTCATGGGTTCGAATTCCGGCTCCGCCACTTGTCAGCTGTGTTTGACTGTGGGCGAGTCACTTCACTTCTCTTTGCCTCAGTTCCCTCATCTGTAAAATGGGAATTAACTGTGAGCCTCACGTGGGACAACCTGATTATCCTTTAAATCTACCCCAGTGCTTCGAACAGTGCCCCGCACATAGTAAGCACTTAACAAATACCAGCATTATTATCAGTCCAGTGGGAAAGGCAGAGCCATTGAGAACGCCGTGCTCCTGGAAAGAAGATGGGAACAGGGAGAAGAGGCTGTAAAACCCATCGAGATGTGGAAGAGCGCGGTGGCGGGATTGAGCACTAAACCACGGAAATGACAGTGAGGAGGGCCTTATCTGGGGAAGGGGTCGGAGGGTGTTTCAACCTAAGTACAAACTTCCCATTCTCAGGGTGAATAAATTGAGATTTATCCAGAGGAAATAGTTTGGGCTTCACGTAGTTTAAGGGGGCACAACAATCTATCCAGTCCAGAATATTGGAGAGGGAAGCAGCGTGGCTCCGTGGAAAGAGCACGGGCTGGGGAGTCAGAGATCATGGGTTCAAATCCCGGCTCAGCCGTTTGTCAGCTGGGTGACTCTGGGCAAGTCACTTCTCTGTGCCTCAGTTCCTACATCTGTAAAATGGGGATGAAGACCGTGAGCCCCACGTGGGACCACCTGATCACCCTGTATCCTCCCCAGCGCTCGGAACAGTGCTTTGCACATAGTAAGCGCTTAACAAATGCCATCACTATTATTATTATTATTATTATTATTATTCTCTGGGCCTCAGTTACCTCATCTGTAAAACAGGGATTTAGATGTGAACCCGTGGCTCAGTGGAAAGAGCACGGGCTTGGGAGTCAGAGGTCCTGAGTTCGAATCTCGGCTCTGCCACTTGTCAGCTGGGTGACTGTGGGCGAGTCACTTCACTTCTCTGTGCCTCGGTTCCCTCATCTGTAAAATGGGGATTAACTGTGAGCCTCACGTGGGACAGCCTGATCACCCTGTATCTACCCCAGCGCTTAGAACATTAGAACAGTGCTCTGCACATAGTAAGCGCTTAACAAATACCAACATTATTATTATTATGTAGTACAGTGTACTGGCACATAGTAAGCGCTTAGCAAATACCATTTAGAAAAAAGATGATCTTGTATTTACCCCGACACTCAGTACATTGCCTGGCACATAGTAAACACTTAACAGAGTGGCATGACCCATTGGAAAGAGCCCGGGCCAGGGAGTCAGAGGACCTGGGTTCTAATCCCAGCTCCGCCACTTATCTGCTGTGTGAACCTGGGCAGTCACTTCACTTCTCTGGGCCCCCAGTTCCTTCATCTGTAAAATAGAGATGGACTGTTTCCAAACCAACTGTCTTGTATCTTCACCAGTGCTTAGTACAGTGCTTGGAACATAGTAAGCACTTAACAAGAAGCAGGACTCCTCAATTTATCGGTTTGAACATATCCCTGCCCTTGAGAAGCAGCGTAGCTTCGTGGCAAGAGCCCGAGCTTGGGAGTCAGAGGACGTGGGTTCTAATCCCAGCTCTGCCACTTGTCAGCTGTATGACCTTGAGCAAGCCACTTCACTTCTCTGTGCCTCAGTGACCTCATCTGTCAAATGGGGATGAAGACTGTGAGTCCTACGTGGGACAAACTGATGACCTTGTATCTACCCCAGTGCTTAGAACAGCGCTCGGCACATAGTAAGCGCTTAACAAATACCATCATCATCATCAACCGAGCAACGTGGCCCAGTGGAAAGAGCACGGGCGAGGGAGTTAGAGGGCTTGGGTTCCAATGGTGCTGTGCCACTTGTCTTCTGTGTGACCTTGGGCAAGTCACTGTACTACATAATAATAATGTTGGTATTTGTTAAGCACTTACTACGTGCAGAGCACTGTTCTAAGCGCTGGGGGAGATACAGGGTCATCAGGTCGTCCCACGTGAGGCTCCCAGTTAATCCCCATTTTACAGATGAGGGAACTGAGGCCCAGAGAAGTGAAGTGACTCGCCCACAGTGACCCAGCTGACAAGTGGCAGATCCGGGAGTCGAACCCATGACCTCTGACTCCCAAGCCCAGGCTCTTTCCACTGAGCCACGCTGTTTCTCAGGGCCCCCGGTGACTTCATCTGTAAAATAGGGTTAAGACTGTGAGCCTCGTGTGGGACGTGGACTGGGTCCAATCTGATTAGTTTGCATCTACCCCAGCGCTTAGCACAGCACCTGGAACATAGCGAGAAACAAATACCATTAAATTAAAAAAAAAAAATCCATCGCGCACGCGCAATGAGTTCGAGAACTGCACTGCCGTCTACTGGTCCTCACCGAGTCCTGCAACCTTCCATGAAGAGTACAAATACCATGATAAATAACATTAATAATAATAATGATAATGGTGGCATTTGTTAAGCACTCACTTCATTCAGTAGTATTTATTGAGCGCTTACTATGTGCCAAGTACTGTTCTAAGCTCTGGGGGGGATACAAAGTGGTCAGGTCCCACGTGGGGCTCACAGTTTTCATTCCCATTTTACAGATGGGGTAACTGAGGCCCAGAGAAGCAAAGTGACTTGCCCAAGGTCACACAACTGACAAGCGGCAGAGCCAGGATTAGAACCCATGACCTCTGACTCCCAAGCCCGGGCTCTTGCCACTGAGCCACGTTGCTTCTCCAGGCTCTCTAACTCCCAGGCCCGTGCTCTTTCCCCTAGGCTGTGTTGCTTTGTTGATGATGATGATGATGCGTGGCTCACTGGAAAGAGCACGGGCTTTGGAGTCAGAGGTCATGGGTTCGAACCCCAGCTCTGCCACTTGCCAGCTGTGTGACTTTGGGCAAGTCACTTAACTTCTCGGTGCCTCAGTTCCCTCATCTGTAAAATGGGGATTAAGACTGTGAGCCCCACGTGGGACAACCTGATTCCCCTGTGTCTACCCCAGCGCTTAGAACAGTGCTCGGCACATAGTAAGCGCTTAACAAATACCAACATTATTATTATGATGATGATGATGATGATGATGATGATGGTATTTGTTAAGGGCTTACTATGTGCCGAGCATTATAATGATGATGATAATAATGATGATGGTATTTGTTAAGCGCTTACTATGTGCCGAGCACTGTTCTAAGTGGGACAACTTGATTACCTTGTATCTCCCCCAGCGTTTAGAACAGTGCTTGGCACATAGTAAGCACTTAACAAATACCAGCATTATTATTATTATTATTATTATTATGACAAGCAAACTGGGCTGGACACAGTCCCTGTCCCATATGGGGCTCACAGTCTTCATCCCCATTTTACAGATGAAGTAATGGAGGCCCACAGAAGTAAAGTGACTTGCCCAAGGTCACACAGCAGACAACTCTTAGTCCCCCTAGACTGTAAGCTCGTTTTGGGCAGGGCATTAGTCTGCTTATTGTTCTCTTGTCCTCTCCCAAGCGCTTAGTACAGTGCTGTGCACACAATGCTCTGTCCCCTACACCATGCTGCTTCTAGTAGTAATAGCCGAAGCAGCAGCAGTCATAGTAATGGCATTTACTAAATGTCCATTTGGTGCCTACACTGTCCTATGTGGTCAGAGATTACAGAATATGCAAGTGACACATTCTCTGCCCTCAAGGAGTTTCCACTCTAACTGGGAGAACAAATATCAAAATATTGATAATGTTGGTATTTGTTAAGCGCTTACTATGTGCAGAACACTGTTCTAAGCACTGGGGGAGATACAGGGAAATCAGGTTGTCCCACGTGAGGCTCACAGTTAATCCCCATTTTACAGATGAGGTAACTGAGGCACCGAGAAGTTAAGTGACTTGCCCACAGTCACACAGCTGACAAGTGGCAGATCCGGGATTCGAACCCATGACCTCTGATTCCCAAGCCTGGGCTCTTTCCACTGAGCCATGCTGCAACTAGAGAGGTCAAAGTAAATAACTGAGGGGACAGATGTGCTACATGAGCCCTAAGGAGGGTGGGAAGTAGTTAATAATAAATATAAAAATAATAAAACGAATAATAATTGTGATCTTTGTTAAGCACTTACTGTGTACCAGGCACTGTCCTAAGCACTGGGGTAGATACAGACCAAGCAGGTTGGAAACAGTCCCTGTCCCACCTTGGGCTTACAGTCTTAAGTCAGGGGAAGGAAAACAGTTGAACCCCCATTTTACAAATGAGGAAACCGAGGCCTGAAGAAGCAAAGTGATTTGAGCCAGGTCCCGCAGCAGACAAGTGGCGTGGCCAGGATTAGAACTCATGTTCTTTCAAATCTAACAAATACCGTAATTATTATTATCATCATGTCCCTTTTTTTATTTCAGACTGAGCCTGTTCCACCGGAGCCAGGTGATTCTGCGCCATGTGGTAAGCGGGGTTTTTTTTCCTCGTAGGGTATTAGGCGCTCACTGTGTGCCAGGCACACCATTCTAAGCACTGGACTAGATACAAATTAATCAGGTAGGACACAGTCCATGTCCCACCCGGGGTTCACAGTCTTAACCCCCATTTCACAGAAGAGGGAAGTGAGGCCCAGAGAAGTGCTCAAGGTCACTTGGCAGACAAGTGTGGAGTCGGGATTAGAACCCAGGTCCTCTGATTCCCAAGCCTGTGTTCTTTCCACTAGGCCCCGCTACAGATTTCACCCATCAGTGGCTAGAGGGTGGGGGCTGTGAGAGCTTGTGTATGTGTAATTGTGTATGTGTGTGTGAGTTGGTGCGTGTTTGTGTATGTTTATGGGTGATCTGAGTGTGCATGCGTGTGTGTTTATGTGTGATCTGAGTGTGTGTATGTTGTGTGCGATAATAATGATAGTTATGGTATCTTTTAAGAGCTTACTATGTGTCAGGCACAGCTCTAAACACCGGAATGGATACAAACTAATCGGGTTGGACATAGTCCCTGTCCCACGTGGGGCTCCCAGTCTCAATCCCCATTTTACAGATGAGGGAACTGAGGCCCAGAGAAGTGAAGTGACTTGCCCCAGGTCACCCAGCAGACAAGTAACAGAGGCAGGATTAGAACCCGTGACCTTCTGACTCCCGGGCCCGGGCTCTAGCCTTGTTAAAACCGTCCACCTTGGGAGCAGTCCCTTAAATCAGTGAAGAGCCCCCAGATTGAGGAGGTGCCGATTGGTAGCCCGGGTTCAGGGTAGAGAGGTCCTCTGGCGTGAGGGGGTCGCGGCAGGCCGTGGGACGGTGTCCGGGGGCACCGGCGGCCGGGGGGAGCTGACCATCCCTAGCTCCCTCGCACACCGGCTCCCCCCAAACACCGTCGTGCACCTCCTCTGACCCCCTGCCATCTGGGAGAGCAACAGACCGGAGGGGAGAGGTGTGTCCTGCCCACAGAGGGCCGGCGCTCGGGCCGGGCATCTGTGCGGCCACGGCGAGGGCTCACTCCGGGCCATCCGCCCTCTCTCACCCAGCTCCCCGGGCTCAGCGGGGCACCCCGCGAGGCGGCCGGCCGGCTGGGAGGGCGAGCGTCGCCGAGATCTGGCCGGACCCTCTCCGGTCTGCCTCTGTGGGGGACACTCGGCGTGGCCCGGGGTGGGGGTCTGGCGGGCGGCGGGGCGGGGGTTGGCATCACTGCCCCTTTTTTGCCAGCAGCCAAGCGGCGCGATCGGACGGGTTTCAGCGCATGCGGGTCCGCGGGGGATGTCCACGGCCGCGGAGGCGGGCGAGGTGCTGCTGGACAAGCGAGGCTGCGCCGGGGTGGTCACCCTCAACAGGCCCAAGGCGCTGAACGCCCTGAACCTCGGCATGATCCGCCACATCCACCCCCAGCTGAAGGTCCGTCAGTCCCCCGGAAGCCGTGTGCGCCCCAGGCCCAACTGCGCCTCGCCCCCAGAGGCCTCCCTCCTCCCTCCCTTTAGACTGGAGGCCCCCCTTTTTAAATTTTTAATGACATTTGTTAAGCGTTTACTATCTGCCAGGCACTGTGCTAAGCACTGGGGTAGATACAAGCTAGTCGGATTGGACGTAGTCCCTGTCCCACAGCCTTAATCCCCATTTTCAAGTTGAGGGAACTGTGGCCCAGAGAAGCAAAGTGACTTGCCCAAGGTCACTCAGCAGACAAGGGATTGGAGTAACTGATTGAGTGTTTGGAACCCAAGCCAGGCAGTTACTGCGTGCAGAGCATTGGATGAATCCCAGTTTGCCTCTGCAAATGGCTGTCGTGATGCTGAGCCTCCAGGAGAGGTGGGAAAGTCAGTCCTATTTGTCGAGCGCTTACTGTGTGCAGAGCACTGTACTAAGCTCTTGGGAGAGTACGATATAACACTAAAACAGACCCAGTCCCAGCCCACAAGGAGCTGACAGGCTAGTTGGGGAGACGGACTTTAAGAGAAATAAATCAGTGACAGATTTTGTCATAAGGGCTGTGCGTTAAGCAATTACCATGTGCCAGGCACTGTAGCCAAGCCTCCCCTCCCCCAACTCCACGGGCAGCCTGGGGCTCGGTTGGGGAGGGGACGGTCCCGGGGTTTTCCGCGCCTCTGACGTGGCCCGTCCCCTTCTCCTGCGTGCCCCCCGGCCAGCGATGGGAAGATGACCCGGAAACTTCCCTCATCATCATCAAGGGAGCCGGAGGGAAGGCCTTCTGTGCCGGCGGCGACATCAGAGGTGAGCGACCACCCTTCTCCACCTCGGCCCCCTCGAGGTCCCGGCCCCAGAGCCAGCTTCCGTGGCCTTGACTTCCATTTGGCCTCATGGCTTTGTATTTGTTAAGCGCTTACTATGTGCCAGGCACTGTTCTAAGCACTGGGATAGATACAAAATTATCAGGTTGGACACAGTCCCTATAATAATAATGATAGTATTTGTTAAGTGTTTACTATGTGCCAAGCACCGTTTTAAGCTCTGGGTAGATACAAGGTGATGAGATTGTCCCACTTGGGGCTCACAGTCTTAATCCCCATTTGACAGATGAGGTAACTGAGGCACAGAGAAGTTAAGTGACCTGCCCAAAGTCACACAGCCGACAAGTGGCAGAGCTGGGATTAGAACCCATGACCTCTGACCTTCAAGCCCGGGCTCTTTCCTCCAAGCCGCACTGCTTCCCTATCCCCAGTGGGGCTCACAGTCTTAATCCCCATTTCCCCGAGAGGGAACTGAGGCGCAGAGAAGTGAAGTGACTTGCTCAAGGTCACCCAGCAGATAAGTGGCGAAGCCAGAATTAGAACCCATGACCGTCTGACTTCCTGGCCCAGTCTGGCCCACTCTGGCTGCCTGGCAGGGATCTGTTCTTCACTCTGCTGCCCGGCTCATCTTCCTGCAGAAAGGCTCTGGGCCTGTCACTCCCCTTCTTAAAAACCTCCAGTGGTTGCCTATCAACCTCCGTGCAAAACAAAAACTTCTCACTTTAGGCTTCAAGGCTCTCCATCACCTCGCCCCCTCCTACCTCTCCTCCCTTCTCTCTTTCTACCGTCCACCCCGCACGCTCCGCTCCTCCGCCGCCCACCTCCTCGCCGTCCCTCGGTCTCGCCTATCCCGCCGTCGACCCCCGGGTCGCGTCCTCCCGTGGTCCCGGAACGCCCTCCCTCCTCACCTCCGCCAAACTGATTCTCTTCCCCTCTTCAGAACCCTACTTAGAGCTCACCTCCTCCGAGAGGCCTTCCCAGACCGAGCTCCCCTTCTCCCTCTGCTTCCTCTACCGCCCCCCCTCATCTCTCCGCAGCTAAACCCTCTTCTCCCCCATTTCCCTCTGCTCCTCCCCCCTCCCTTCCCATCCCCTCAGCACCGTACTCGTCCGCTCAACTGTATATATCTTCATTACCCTGTTTATTTTGTTAATGAAATGTACATCGCCTTGATTCTATTTATTTGCTATTGTTTCAATGAGATGTTCATCCCCTCGATTCTATTTATTGCCATCGTTCTTGTCTGTCCGTCTCCCCCGATTAGACCATAAGCCCGTCAAAGGGCAGGGACTGTCTCTATCTGTTACCGATTTGTCCATTCCAAGCGCTTAGTCCAGTGCTCTGCACATAGTAAGCGCTCAATAAATACTATTGAATGAATGAACTAACTGTTTTCCGTTCCTTTCCGCCAGCTGTCACGGAAGCCGGCAAGGCCAAGCAGAGCCTGGCTCAAGATTTCTTCCGGGAGGAGTACATGCTGAACCACGCCATCGGTAGGTCCCCGGCGCCAGCCGCGAGGCGCAGTCGGGCGGTGAGCGCTGCCCGCGCTGAGCCTGCTGCCTCTGCAGCAGGAACAGGGCGGGCAACTGGAGGGCACCAGTACAAGCTAATCAGGTTGGACACGGTCCCTGTCCCATATAGGGGCTCACAGTCTCAAACTCCATTTTACGGACGAGGGAACTGAGGCACGGAGAAGTGAAGTGACTTGCCCAAGGTCACACAGCAGACAAGTGGCAGAGCCGGGATTAGAACCCACGACCTTCTGATCCTGGATCCACCGGGCCATGCTGGTCCATACTTGAGGTGGGCAGAGGGGGGCCAAAATGTATAAAGAGTTGGCTTCCCCCCCATACCCCGTCCTCCCTTTGTCTTTCCCATCACTGTAGACAACACCACCATCTTCCCTAGCTCACAAGCCCGTTGTCCTCAACTCAGCCCTTTCATTCCACCCACGTATTCACTGTAAGCCCGTCGATTAGACCGTGCGCCCGGCAAAGGGCAGGGACTGTCTCTATCTGTTGCCGATTTGTACATTCCAAGCGCTTAGTACAGTGCTTCGCACATAGTAAGCACTCAATAAATACTATTGAATGAATGAACCTAGGGCCAAATTCCCAGCTCGCTCCTCCATGCCCGCTCCTTCTCCTCCCCCACCTCCCAGGCCCCTCCTCCTCCCCCCGTTGCCTCCCATTCCCAGAATCTCTGCTTGCTTTTCACCCCAGCTGGCGGGGAAGACTTTACCCTTCGACAGGATCAACAGCAATAGGCGGGAACCGGACCTATGAACACCACCTTCTAGAGATATGAGAGAGTGAGAAGCAGTGTGGCCTAGCGGAAAGGGCCCGGGCCTGGGAGTCAGAGAACCTGGGTTCCGATCCTGGCTCTGCCACTCGTCTGCTGGGTGACCTCGGGCAAGTTACTTCACTTCTCTGGGCCTCGGTTCCCTCATCTGGAAAATGGGGATTCAATCCTACTCCCTTCTACTTAGACTGTGAGCCCTACGTGGGACAGGGGCTGTGACCTACCCAATTGACTTGTATCTATCCCAGCGCTTAGATCAGTTTTTGGCACATAGTGATGGTTGAGTACGGGCCGGAGAGTCAGAAGGACCTGGGTTCTAATCCCGGCTCCGCCACTGGTCTGCTGTATGACTTCGAGCAAGTCATTTAACTTCTCTGTGCCTCAGTTCCCTCATCTGGAAAATGGGGAAATGCAAGCCTTAATTGCAACCAACCCAATTAACTTGTATCTGCCCCAGTGCTTAGTACAGTACATAGTAAGTGCTTAACAAATACCACAGTTTTTATTATTATTAATAACAGGCACCTTCATTATTATTATTGTTATTATAGCAGAGGACAACTGGACACGTTATGTCCTTTTCAGAGCACTCATTTCTTCCCATAGTTTTTCTCAATTATTTCCGATCAGTAGTAGTGATTGATTTAAGCAGCGTGGCATGGCGGATGAGGCACAGACCTGGGAGCCAGAGGATCTGGGTTCTAATTCCAGCTCCTTCACTTATCTGCTGCGTGACCTTGGGCAAGTCACTTCACTTCTCTGGGCTTCAGTTTCTTCAACTGCAAAATGGGGATTCAATACCCATTCTCCCTCCTACCTGGACTGTGAGCCCCAGGTGGGACAGGGACTATGTCCCGCCTCATTAACTTGTTTCTACCCCAGCGCGTAGAACAGTGCTTGACATACAGTAAACAGTTAACAAATACCATAAAAAAAACCCAAAACCAAAATTGAGCGCTGACTCTGAACGAAGCACTGTACTCACCGCTTGGGAGAGGACAATACTGTTTGCAGATACAATCCCCACCCCCAAGGAGCTTCCAGTAATAATAATAATAATAATGTTGGTATTTGTTAAGCGCTTACTATGTGCCGAGCACTGTTCTAAGCGCTGGGGTAGACCCAAGGGAATCAGGTTGTCCCACGTGGAGCTCACAGTCTTAATCCCCATTTTACAGATGAGGCAACTGAGGCACCGAGAAGTTAAGTGACTCTACTCTGTGCAGAGCACTGGACTGAGCCCTTGGGAGAGGACAACAGAGTTTTGATTGATTGTGTTAGGAGACGCGATCCCTGTCCTCACGGAGCTTACAGGCTAGTCGGAAAGACTGCCATTAAAATAAGTTACAGGTATGGGAAGCCACGGGCGTAAGAATGCGCACCTAAATATCGTGGGGTTCGTGTGGGATGAGTCCCTAAGTGGTTAGGGGATGAGACGTGGAAGTGAGGCAGCAGGAGGGGAAACAGGGTGGGGAGATGAGAGGTTAGTCAGGGAAGGATTCCTGGAGGAGACATGATTTTAGTAGGACACCGAAGATGGGGAGCATGGCGTTCGACGGTGGGGCTCGGTCGGCTACGAACCAGGACGGCATCTGGCAGCTTAGCGTGGCGTAAATCTGTGCCCACCCCAGAGACGTTGGGAGAAGTTCATTCCAAGAGCGTCTGGAATCTCAACACTAACCGTGACTCCGTCTCTCTTAGGCTCCTGTCGGAAGCCGTACGTAGCGCTCATCGATGGAATCACCATGGGCGGTGTAAGTAGCACTTCTATCTTTCTGGCAGTTTGGCACTGTACCGAGCCCCGAACTGGGCCGCATAATAATAATAATTATTATAATTATGGTGTTTATTAAGCGCTTACTATGTGCCAGGAATTGTACTAAACACTGGGGTGGATACAAGCAAGTCGGGTTGGACACGGTTCCCGTCCCATGTGGGGCTCACGGTCTCAACATGCTGGGTGCTCTGCTGAGCCCGGTACTGGCCACTGAGTTGGGTGCTGTGCTGAGTCATGTGCTGAGCCATGTGCTGGCAATGTACTGGACCCTCATAACTGACCAACCTCAAAGGGGAAGAGTCAGGACTGGGGTCGTTTTGGATTCTGAGAGTCAAGAATAACAATAATAATAATAATTGTGGTGTTTGTTCAGCGCTTACTATGCGCCAGGCACTGTAATAAGCACTGGGGTGGACACGAGCAAATCAGGTTGGACACAGTCCCCGTCCCACATAGGGCTCACATTTCCCCATTTTACAGATGAGGTGACTGAGGCACAGAGAAGTGAAGTGACTCGCTCAAGGTCACACAGTCGACAAGTGGCCGAGCAGGGATTAGAACCCAAGTCCTTTTGACTCCCAGTTCCGTGCTCTGTCAACTAGGCCATGCTGCTTCTCTGAATGAAGGATGAACGAGAGCCCGCAGGGTGGCATACAAAAGGGATACAATAGTAACCTAAGGAAGTAAAGGATGAGCAAAACAGCTCAGCCGAGGTCCCGGTCGCTAGCATTTAGTCAGACGGAGACTCAAGCTCCTCTTTCCGTTCCTCGCTGCACCTCAGGGCATCCTGGAATGCCATACTCGTGGCTTCAATGGGGACAGATTGTCCCCCATCACAGTAGGCGAGCGTGCTCGGCCCAGATCCTCTGGGGATGGCACGGACATCCCCCCTATCATCACAGCGGGCAGGCATGCCCAGCCCAGACACATGGGGGACGGCGCGGACGTCCCCGCATCAGCAGGCAGGCGTGCCCGGCCCAGACCCCTGGTGTCTCTGCGCAGCGGCTACAGAGCACCCCCAGCCCAGTCGGGGTGCTAGTATCCCTTCAATCGGACACGGAAACGTAGAGCACGGTTTTGCCCTCATCTCGTGGTTGCCAACCTGGAGCGCCAACCCTTGGGCACATCCACCCTGCCACCTCACCGGTTGAGCAGTCCAAAGGTCCGCCCTTCCGTCGCCTGGTCCCGAATGATTTGGTCCGGGACTCTTACGGTTGCGGGGGCAGACGGTTGCAGCCCGGGTTTAGGGTGCTGTGGCGGACGCCGTGCTTGGTGCCAGGGCCGCTCTCCATCCCTCCCAGGCGGAGCCGTAGTTTCAGGTTTTCTGGGGATGGAGGGATTTTAGTGGGTGGGGGCTTCCACCGGATGTAGAGCAGGAGAGTTTGGTGATGCCCGGTTCCCACTCTTTCTTCCCCTTGGGAATCCTCAGAGCAGGGGGAGGAGGGAGAGGGCTTAGCAGAAACCGTCTTCCCATCTGGGGTGTTGGGGAAGGTGAGAATCAAAGACTCGCTCTGCAGGGGAGAGCAAAGTTAGAAATGTTTTTTTCCGGTCAAGAGACCTGGCAGAATCCAGTAGGTGGAGCCCAAACCTTGTGTTTTGGTTTAGACTTCCTGTCTCTCTTCCTCCTCCTCCTTGGGCTGGACTTTGGGGTAAAAATAGAGGGCTGGGCAAGCCTTTATCCATCAGCTTATTAATCAGTCAATCAGCCGATCCATCAGCTGCACTTAGAGGGGACCTGGCACCGTACTGAGCACTCCATATGGGTAGGGAGCATTTCCACTGATACCGTTGTATTCTCCCAAGTGCTTAGTACAGTGCTCTGCACATAGTAAGTGCCCAGTAAACACCAATGGTTGCTTGACTGATTGAAAACGCTCAGTTAGCTTGCCCCGTCCTACCTTACCTCAACCAGCCTCCTACTCCGGCCCGACCCGCACACTTCGCTCCTCTAGCCCCAGCCTGCTCCCTCTGCCCCGATCTCAGCTATCTCACCGCCGAGATAGCCTGGGAGCCCTATAAGTCAGACCACCACTCTCCCGTCCTTCAAATCCTTATTCAAATCACATCTCCTCCAAGAGGCTTTCCCCAGTGCAGCCTCTTTTCCCTTACTCTTTTCCCTCTCCCTTCTTCACTGCCTAGACCCTTGGCTCTATCCCCTTTAAGCACTCGTTATTCACCCCCACCCTGAGCCCCACAACACTTATGCACATATCTGGAATTTATTTATATTAATGTCTGTATCCCCTTCTAGACTGCAAGTGCCCTTTGGTCAGAAAACCTGTCTACCAACTCTGGTATATTGTATTCTCCCAAGCACCCAGCACAGTGCTGTGCACACAGTAAGTGCTCTATAACTACGATCGATCGATTGATTGCTCTGCGCACAAAGTAATCAATAACTATAATTGATTGACTGATTGATTGCTCTGCACCCCCAGTAAGCACCCAATAAATATCACTGATTGATTGATGGCTAGCACCCGTACAAGCCCGTCATCCTCCCTGCCCCCCCGATTTTCTCCTCGCTTGGCCCAGCGATGCTCGCTGGTCCCGTGTCGAAGTTGGGAGCGCCCAGACTCGGGCCACGTCACGTCGTGTCACGTCACATCACGTCACCGGAGCACGGGCTGGTCGGATATCCCTTTGTGGGCCGGGATCAACCCTACCGCCTCTGTTGGACCGGACTCTCCCAACCGTTCAATACAGTGCACAGTAAGCATTCAATTAATTGACCCCACGGCTCCCTCCAGTTATTGCCCCGTCTCCCTCCTACCATTCCTTTCCAGATCCCTTGAGACTGCGCCCGTTGTCTTCACTTATTCTCCTCCAATTTTTGCCTCTACTCCCTCCGATTCGGCTTCCGCCCTCTTGCCGTTTCAGAAACTGCTTTCTTTAAGGTCACCGGTGATCTTCTTGCCAAATCTGATGGCCTCTACTCTATTTTAATTCTCCTCGACCTCTCGGCTGCTTTCGACATCGTGGACGAACCCCTTCTCCTGGAAACATTATCCAACTTCAGACTTCACTGTTTCCCTGTCCTGTCCTGGTTCTCCTCCTAACTCTCTTCTCCTCTGAGGACCTTTAGCACAAGGTCCTCCTCTGCCTCTCACCCTCTGACAGCGGGGGTCCCTCAAGGTTCAGTTCTGAGTCCTCTTCTATTCTCCGTCTGCACCCACTCCCTTGAAGAACTCATTTGCTTCCATGTCATCAACTGCGACCTCTATGTGGGTGATTCCTACATCTATCTCTCCGGCCCCAACCACTCTGGTTCTCCACAGTCTCTCATTTCCTCCTGCCTCCGGATATCACTACTTGGATGTCCCGCCAACAACCTCAAAATTAACATATCCAAAAAGGAACTCCTCATCTTCCCACCCAAACCCTGCCCTCCCCGTGACTTTCCCATCACCGTAGACGGCACCACCATCCCCCCGTCTCACGAGCCCATAACCTTGGCGTTATCCATGACTCATCTCCCTCATTCAACCCACACATTCAATCTGTCACCAAATCCTGTCGGGTTCTACCATTCCAGGATCTCTGGAGTCCTCCCTTTTATTTCTCCATCGAAATTGCTGACGTGCTGATCCAGGCACTTATCCTCTTTGATTACTGCATCAGCCTCCTCGCTGACCTCCCTGCCTCCTTTCCATACTTCACTCTGCTGCCGAGATCATTTTCCTGAGAAAATGTTCCGTTCACCTCTCCCCACTCCCCTACAACCTCCAGTGACTGCCCATCAGTCAATCAATGGTATTTAGGGCACTTACTCTGTGCAGAGCACTGTACTAAGCACTTGACTTAGTTACCTGTCCACATCCACCTCTGCATCAAAGAGAAACTCCTGGCCATCGACTTGAAGGCACTCAAGCAGCTCTCCCCCTCCTACCTCACCTCACTGATCTACTACAGCCCAACCCTCACACTTTGCTCCTCTAACACCAGTGTATCCTCTGTCAGTCAATCAGTCGGACAATCGGTCGTATTTATTGAGCGTTTACTGTGTGGAGAGCACGGTAATAATGATAATAATAATGTTATTTGTTAAGCGCTTACTATGTGCCGAACACTGTTCTAAGCACTGGGGTAGACACAGGCGAATCAGGTTGTCCCACGTGGGGCTCACAGTCTTAATCCCCATTTTACAGAGGAGGTCACTGAGGCACCGAGAAGTTAAGTGACTTGCCCAAAGTCACACAGCTGACAAGTGGCCAGTCCGGGATTTGAACCCACGCCCTCTGACTCCAAAGCCCGTGCTCTTTTCACTGAGCCACGCTGCTTCTCTAAGGGTGCTAAGCCCTTGGGAAAGTAATATAACAGACACATTCCTTGCCCACAACGAGCTTACAGTCTAGAGGGGGAGATAGACACGAATAGAAATAAATAAATAAATAGAAATAAGTAAATGACAGATATGTACTTTACCTCGATCTCACCTTTCTTGCCACCAGCCCCTCGTGCCTATATTCTTCCTTTGGCCTGGAATTGCCTCTCCCTTCGTATCTGTCAGATCATCACCCTCCCCACCTTCAAAACTGTCCTTTAAAATCCCATCTCCAAGAGGCCTTCCCTGACTAAGCCCTTTATTTTCTCCCATCTACCCACCCCTCTGCGTTGACTATGCACTTGGCTGCATACCCCCTAAGCACTTTAATACTCCCCCCAGGCCCACAGCACTTATACAAATATTCTTATGCTCTACTGCCTTCCTATCCTTGATCTATTTTTGTGTCTGTCTCCTCCTGTGGATTGTAAGCTCATTTTTTAATGATATTTTTTCAGTGCTTATTATGTGCCAGCCCCTGTAATAATAATGGTGGTATCTGTTAAGTGCTTACTATGTGCAAAGCACTGTCCTAAGCGCTGGGGTATACAAGGTGATCAGGTTGTCCCACGTGGGGCTCACAGTTTTTAATCCCCATTTTAATAATGTACAGATGAGGTAATGGAGGCACAGAGAAGTTAAGTGACTTACCCAGAGTCACCCAGCTGGCAAGCGGCCGAGCCGGGATTAGAACCCATGACCTCTGACTCCCAAGCCCGGGCTCTTTCCACTGAGCCACGCTGCTTCTCTACTAAGTGCTGATTTGTACTAATCACATGCGGTTGGATACATCATGTCTCACATGGAACTTATACTTTCGGTCCCCATTTTGAACAGGCAAGGTCACTGAGGGCCAAAGAAGTGAAGTGACTTGACCAAGGTCACACAGCAGACCTGTGGTGGAGCTGGGATTAGAACCCAAGTCCTTCTGACTTCCGGGTCCACGCTCTACCCACTAGGCCATGTTGCTCCTTGTGACAGGGGTCACGTCTACCAACTCTGTCATAGTATACTTTCGCTAGCGCTTAGTGCAGTGCTCTGCACACAGTAGGCACTCGGTGAATACCACTGGTTCGTCGACTGATTGACGTGTCGCGCTCCGTACTGAGCACTAGGATAGAGAGAAGCAGCGTGGCTCACTGGAAAGAGCACGGGCTTTGGAGTCAGAGGTCATGGGTTCGAACCCCGGCTCTACCACTTGTCAGCTGTGTGACTTTGGGCAAGTCACTTAACTTCTCAGTGCCTCAGTTACCTCATCTGTAAAATGGGGATTAAGACTGTGAGCCCCACGTGGGACAACCCGATTCCCCTGTGTCTACCCCAGCGCTTAGAACAGTGCTCGGCACATAGTAAGCGCTTAACAAATACCAACATTATTATTATTAGAGAATAAATACGATTGAATGAGTGAATGAATACAAGATAATCAGGTTGGACACCATGCCCGTCCCATGTGGGGTTCACGGGCTAAGTAGGAATTGAATCCCCAATTTACAGGTAGGGAAACTGAGGCACAGAGCAGGTAAATGACTTGATGGACGGATGCCCACACCCGCTGGGCCCCTGCCAGCCAGAAAGAAGCGGGACTTCCCCAGAAATTCCCGAGGATGCCTGGGACCCAAGTGTGGGACAGAGAGGTCCAGTGGTTGCGGAAGGCAAGCACGCCCACCTGGCCGGGCCCGCAGTCAGGTCCGGACTGGCCTCTCCAGTCCCACCTGCCCCCGGGGGCAAAACCCAGCAGCGGGAGCTCCGTGTCCACACAAACCTAATCCCGCCCGAGAACGGGTTTGACTCCGTGTCCGGGGGCCCGCGAGCAGCGTGGCCTAGTGGATAGACCACAGGTCTGAGAGTCAGAAGGACCTGGGTTCTAGTCCCGCCTCCACCACTTGTCTGCTGCTCTGTGACCGTGGGCAAGTCACTTCACTTCTCTGGGCCTCCGTTTCCTCATCTGTAAAATGGGGATTAAGATTGTGAATCCCATGTGGGACAGGGACTGTGTCCAACCCGATTATCCTGTACCTAGCCCAGTGCTTAGAACAGTGCCTGGGACATAGTAAGTACTTAACAAATACCATTATAATAATTATTAATAACCGTCCGCCCCACTATGCCAGTGGCGTGGGATACCTCAGGAACGGCAGCGTGACGAGCCCCTAACGTGAGATTTGGGGAGAACCCTGGGGAGACACCCAGGGGCGCCGGTTCCCCAGAAGGTGCCGCTCCAGGCCCGGGGGCTGAGGCCCAGCGGGCAGAGATGCTTCCTTTGCTGCGGGGAGCTCCGGGTACGCTCTGTCCACCCGCACCGGGGGAGAGCCCCAGTGGCCGTCACTCGGGTCGGGTCGCCCGGGGCCAGAGGGCAACTGGAAGGCAGAGGGTTCGCGGGCCTGCTCACCTCAGGGGTCCCAACCTGGACGATGGACAGGGGAGGACAGGGGTGCACTGGACACCCCAGGGACCCTGCCCGGGATCTGGTGTCGTCTGGGTTTCAGCAGGAAACTGGGCTCTGCCCTTTCAGCTGCCGCCCAGCAGGAATCACGGGAACGGAACGAGGACCGGATTGACCCAGCAGCTCCGGACCTCGGTCCCGGGGCTCCCGCTACTTCCACCGACAGAATGACCGTGGCAGCCACCCGGTCTTGGGATGGGCCGTGCTTCGTGAGGTGCCCCTGCTCCCACACATCCCGCCTCCAACCCTCTCCGGTCACTGTCAGAGCGATGAAACAGCAGCAGAGAATGCTCCGTTTCCTCAGGCCCGTTTCGAAGTGCGACTATTATTCTGTTCAGCATGGTGCCGGCGGAATAACAATTCACGGTTGAGTCACCGACGGACTGCGTGTTTGATCCCCGGAAGAAGGTTTGTATTTATAGTAACGTGCGCTGCTGTTGCTGCTGCTGCTCTGCTGCTGGAGGAGGAGGAAAATGGCCAATTAGGACCCTGGACCCAGAGAAAATTGCTTCTTCCACCTAAGGATGGAGTTTCCAGAAATAACTGTAGCTCCCAGCCCCAGATCCCCGGGCTCCACATTTAGATTGGCCTCCTGCTCTACCGTTCCGCTTCGAGAGAGCCCGTGGTATTGCCGGGACCACTCCCATCTGGGTTCAGGAGCCTTCGCCGTGTCCACACCAGCCCAGTTCCCGGGACTTTCACCGTGCCTACATTGACCAGGTCCAGGGACCTTCACCACGTCTACATCAGCCCTGGTCCGGGGACCTTCGCTGAGTCCACACCATCGTGGGTTCAGGACCCTCACCAGGTCTACACCATTCCCGGTCCAGGGACCTTCCGTCATGTTCTCACCAACACCGGTCCAGGGCCTTTCATCGTGTCTATGCCAACCGGGTTCAGGAACCTTCGCCGTGTCCACACTGACCAGGTCCAAGGACCTTCGCCACGTCCACACCAACCCCGGGCCAGGGACCTTCACTGAGGCCGGGGTTCAGGCCTCTCACCGGATCTACGCTGTCCCGGATCCACGGACCTTGACCTTGTCTACTGTAGCCTGGGTTCAGGACCTTCACGAGGCCTACAACAAGTCCAGGTCCAGGGGTCTTGGCTGCTTCAGCATCTGCGAGGGTCAAGGGACCTTTGCCACATCCATACCTGCCCAGGTCCAGGGACCTGACCGTGTCTACACCAACCAAGGCCAAGGACCTTCACCATGTCCACACCAGCTTGGGTCTAGGGACTTCATCGTGTCTGCACCAACCAACCGGGTTCAGGAGCCTTCGCCTTGTCCACACCAATCCAGATCCAGGGGCCTTGGCCATGTCTTCAGCAGCCTGGGTTCAGGATCTTCAGCGGGTCTACACCGACTCGGGTCCAGGGTCTCTTTGAATTGACCTAAAGCTAATCTTCCCAGGACCTCTGATCTTTGACTTTCTTTCAGGCTTGTAATGAGAGGCAGAGAGGCAGCATGGCCTAGTAGAAAGAGCACGAGCCTGGGAGTCGGCGGACTGGGGTTCTCACCCGGCTCCACCACTTACCTACAGTGTGACCGTGGGCGAGTCACTTAACTTCTCTATGCCTCAGTTCCCTCATCTGAAAAATGGGGATTCAATCCCTGTTCTCCCTCCTACTTAGAGTGTGACCTGATGATCTTTTATCTACCCCAGGGCTTAGTACAGTGCTTGGCATATACCAAGCGAGTGCTTAACAAATAGCACAATCAGTATTATTATCATCGTCATCATCATCAGTGATGTCTCTTCCCTCCTGAGCAAAGAGTTCAGAAATCACTCTCTGTAGTGGTGAAAGGGAAGGTGAAAAGTCCATTTAGAATAAAAGCCGACTGTTACCTTGAACACAGTGATCTCCAGAAAGCATTAATATTCAGGCAGAGAAATGCTCTTTCACATCAGGATAAAAGCACTGCCAAAACTCCTTAGAGATGTTCTTTTGTAAAGTTGGCAGGAAACCGAGCTGTCCCACTCTTCTAAGATCTTGACGGAGAAAAGGAAAATAGGAAGCCATTAGCAAGAGAGTTTGCCCAGGAATGAAAGTGCTTAATATCAAACCTCCACGGTGGCTAACGGAGGAAAGAAGAGAGCTGCAGAATGAAGTGTTGAATGGGGAGCAGGGTGGTCTAGTGGATAGAGCACTGCCCTACCTCTTTCAATAGTATTTGTTGAGTGCTTACTGTGTGCAGAGCACTGTAATAAGCGCTTGGGAGAGTGCACTAGAACAACAACCAGATACATTCCCTGCCCACAACGTGCTCACAGTCCTCCCCCCGACCCGCCGGGCTTTCCTCCGCAGCCGCTGAGATCCGTGATCGCACCCAGCGGTGGACATTGGGTTTAGAGTGTTTTGGGGAGGGGGAGAAGTGAGACGGGCGGAGTGGTGTGGGAGGGGGGCTGGGTGAGCCATTCTCCACACCGACCCGTGCTCCCCCGGACCCTTGTCCCGGCCCGTTGCTGACCACCTGCCCCCACACAAAGTGAGCCGTACTATATCCATCGCGCCCCTTGCTGGGCCCAAGCAAAGATAGTCGTCGGAGGTTGCCCTGCTCCAACCCCCAGCCCGACCCTGGCCCCAACCCAGACCGTGTGGTCAAGCAACGGGTCTACCAACTCTGTTATAGTGGACTCTCCCAAAGGCTTAGTTCATTCATTCCTTCATTCATTCATTCATTCAGCCGTATTTATTGAGTGCTTACTGCGTGCAGAGCACTGTATTAAGCACTTGGGAGAGTTCAGTAGAACAATAAACAGACACATTCCCTGCCCACAACGAGCTGACAGTCTAGAGGGGGAGACAGACATTAATAGAAATAAATGTCAGATATGGAGATAAGTGCTGTGGGGCTGGGAGAGGGGACACAGAAGGGAGTGGGAGAGGAGGAAAGGAGGGCTTAGTCAGGGAAGGCCTCTTGGAAGAGATGTGCTTAGTACAGTGCTCTGCACACAGTCAGCACTCGGCTTTCGGGAAGCAGCCTGGCCTAGTCGATACAGCCCGGGCCTTGGAGTCAGAAGGACCTGGCTTCCAGTCCCTGCTCCACCATGTGTCTACTGGGTGACTTTGGGCAAGTCGCTTCACTTCTCTGGGCCTCAGTTACCTCATCTGTAAAATGGGGATTAAGACTGTGAGCCCAATGTGGGACGGGGACTGTGTCCAAACCTGAATACCTTGTATTTACCCCAGCACTCAGGACAGTGCCTGACACATAGTTAGGGGAAGCAGCCTGGCTCAGTGGAAAGAGCCCGGACTTGGGAATCAGAGGTCGTGGGTTCGATTCCCAGCTCTGCCACCTGTCAGCTGTATGACTGTGGGCAAGTCACTTCACTTCTCTGTGCCTCAGTTACCTCATCTGTAAAATGAGGATTAACTGTGAGCCTCAAGTGGGACAACCTGATTACCCTGTTTCTACCCCAGCGCTTAGAACAGTGCTCTGCACATAGTAAGCGCTTAACAAATAACAACATTATTATGATTATAGTTAGGTCTTAACAAATACCACAGTTATGATTAAATGCCATTGATGATGATGATGATAATGAATGAATACCATTGATTGATTGATCGATTGATTCCCGAGCCCAGCCCTGTCCGCTTCCTTTGTCAACACCACCACCCACGGCCTGGACCGTGGGAGGGACCATTCCCAGGTGCGCCCAAGGGTCTGGGCCGGAGACCATTTCGCTCTTTGTAATCCGCAGGCCAGGCTGCCTGGCGTTCACGAGTCACATGTGGTTGGTCGCACATGCAGTGGACAAACCAACACACATGGGTCCCTTGAACACCAGAACAGGCCTGTCCCTCTCCCCCGCTGGCCCTGGAGGAAGCTGGGATTGGGTCAAAGCCTCGGCCCTTTGCGTCGCTCGGGGCCGGAGTCAAACGGGGATGGCTGGGCCGGGCCGGGCCAGGCCAGGGGGACCACAGTCCGGTACCGGCAAAGCCCCGCAGCAACATGGCCTAGTGGAAAGAGTGTGGGCCTGCTTGCCAGAGGACATGGGTTCTAATCCCAGCTTTTCCACATGTCTGCTGTGCTCTATCCACTAGGTCATGCTGCTTCCCCAAGTGCTGATTGCTTACTCTGTGCGGAGCACTGTACTAAACACATCTTCTACAAGAAGCCTTTCCTAAGCCCTCCTTTCCTCTTCTCCCACTCCCTCCTGACCTTGGGCAAGTCACTTTATTTCTCTGGGCCTCAGTTCCCTCTTCTGGAAAATGGGAATTAAAGCTCCTAGCATGTTTGGGACAGGGACTGAATCCAAACTGATTACCCTGGTACTTGAAACAGTGCTTGGCATATAGTAAGCACTTACTATAAAATGCCACAATTATTATTCTTATTTCTGCCCTCCAGGGCAAAAGGCACCCAGGCGGCAGGGGTAATGGGAACAGCACCATGGTGGTGGACCCCAGCGCCTCTAAACTAGATGGTCAGCCCTGGGGGTGGGCAGCCCACGTTGCTGCATTCAGTCAGAGTGGTAGGATCGGTCCTAGGAGCAGGCAGACCTCACTCCTCTCTCTGGGCACTGACCTGTCCTGACCTTATCCTACCTTGTCTAGTCTCCTGTGGCTTTCATTTATTCAGTTGTATTTATTGCATGCTTCACGTGTGCAGAGCACTGTACTAAGCATTTGGAAAGTACAATACAGCAATAAAGAGAGACAATCCCTGCCCACATCGGACTTAGAGTCTAGAAAGGGGGAGATAGACATCAAAACAAGTAAACAGGCATCAATACAAATAAGTAGAATTATAGATATATGCATAAGTGTTGGGGAAGGAGGGGGGAAGAGCAAAGGGAGCAAGTCGTGACGTGGAAGGGAGTGGAAGCAGAGGAAAAATGGGGCTTAGTCTGGGAAGGCCTCTTGGAGGAGGTATACCTTCAGTAAGGGTTTGAAGAGGGGAAGAGTGATTGGCGGATTTGAGGAGGGAGGGCGTTCCAGGCCAGAGGTAGGACGAGGGCCAGGGGTCGGCGGCGAAACAGTCAAGATGGAGGCAGAGTGAAAAGGTTAGCACCAGAGGAGCGGAGTGTGCGGGCTGGGATGTAGGAGAGAAGGGGGTGAGGTAGGAGGGAGCAAGGTGATGGACAGCTTTAAAGCCAATAGTGAGGAATTTTTGTGTGATATGGAGGGGGATAGGCAACCACTGGAGATTTTTGAGGGGGGTGGGGGGGACATGACCTGAATGTTTTTGTAGAAGGATAATCCAGGCAGCGGAGTGAAGTATGGACTGAAGTGGGAAGAGGCAGGAGGTTGGGAGGTCAGAAGGGAGGCTGATGCAGTCATCCAGGTGGGATAGGATGAGTGATCGTACTAACGTGGTAGCGGTTCGGATGGAGAGGAAAGGGCGGATCTTGACGACGTTGCCTGGCCTCACCTGGCCTTCTCTTGCCTGGCCGGATCCGGTGAGCCGGGATCGCGTCCTGGGCTTCTGTGGCTCCTGTGGTCCTGTAAAATAAACGTCTTGGTTGTGGCAGGAGCCGAGAGAGAGGTCCCTAGTAAAGGAGACTGAGCGAGCACTAGCCCCCAAAGGGAGACGGCAAGAGGGTGGCATCCGGAGGGTCCTTGACGAGTGGGGTTTGTCAGTGGACAGAGTTGGGCTTCAGGGAGCAGAAGGCAGAACTCAGGATGTTGTGGGGGTGGAAGAGGACACCATCAGCTTCTCCCTTTGGCTCCCCGGCCCCCCAGCACCCCCCGCTCCGCTCCACTCCTCTTCCGAACTCCTTCGGTTCTAGGGGCCTGTCAGCGGGAGGACTCCTGGGTGCCGGGATGGGCTCGGTGCTGAGGCCCGGAAGGCCTGGGTCCAGGTTCTTCAGGGTTCAAATTGCTGACCGGGAATGAAGTCTTCAAAATATATATCCTCTGGTGTCATAATCTAAGCTGTCCCTCTGCCCTCTCTCCCCAGGGCGTCGGCCTCTCCGTCCATGGGCACTTCCGAGTGGCGACAGAGAAGACCCTTTTTGCTATGCCGGAGACTGCGATAGGTAAGCAGGGGGCCCATCGGGCCGTGAACCCGCGTTCTCGAAGAACCGGGGGCCGCCAAATCTTCCCGCGCCAGGAGGAGCCCAATCGCTTAGGACAGGGCTCTGCCCACAGTAGTTGATCAATAAATACCATTGATTGATTTACTGTCTAGGCGCAGCACTGGGGAAGCGGTGTGACCTAATGGGTGGAGCCCAGGCCGCGGAGTCAGAAGGTTCTAGTCCTGGCTCCGCCACTTGTCTGCTGTGTGACCTTGGGCAAGTCACTTCACTTCTCTTGGCCTCAGTTCCCTCACCTGTAAAATGGGGATTAAGACTGTGAGCCCCGTGTGGGACAGGGACTGTGTCCAACCTGATTGGCTTGTATCTACCCCAGCACTCAGAACAGTGCCTGGCACATAGTAAGCGCTTAAGGAATACCATGAAAAAACCCCCTATAGATACTAGAACACTGATCCTGCAGCTTGTGTGGAAAGCAAGATATGAGTTGGCCCGGGAGCCCAGTGGGTTTTTTCTGATTCCCTTGGCTGCAGGGCTGTTCCCAGATGTGGGTGGAGGCTACTTCCTGCCCCGGCTGCCGGGAAAGCTTGGCTATTTCCTTGCCCTCACGGGCTTCCGGCTGAGAGGGAGAGATGTGCTCAAGGGAGGAATCGCCACACACTTCGTCCATTCCGAGAAGGTGAGAGCCTCCCCTGGCTTCTACTGGCCTGCCCTGGCCTCGTCCGACCTGGCCTGGCCTCCTCTGGCCTTTCGTGGCCTTTGCTTACCTGGCCCCTTGCGGCCTGCGGTGTGCAGCAGGAATCGCTCCGGGGGATCCGGGACTGTGTCCTGAGCTCCTGTGACTTCCGGGGTCCTTTCCCGGGCACTCGGCCTGGTGCTCTTTGGCCAGCGAGCCCCAGAAACACTGTTCGGACCACCCCGTTGGGAGTCGAGGATCCCTTCTGTGGCTCCGCCATTTCCCGCTCAGTTCTGACTCCCCGAGAAACCTCCATGCCTGGGATACAGATGGGGGCCCCAGGGCCTCTTCACCTACCTCTCCCACCAGTAGCCCCTGCCCTGGGTGGGCTTTCCAGCTAGCTGAGTGAGGCGCTGGGGGCAAAGGGCTGCTGGTGGACGATTAGGAACGGGCAGAGGGTGAATGATGACCAGGGCCGGGTGGACAGATTTGGGCCCGGTGTGGCACGCCACCCTCTCTCTTTACTTTTTCCTTCGAAACGTGTCTTGTGGGGGACCTGATGGGAAGAAAGTTTCATCAATCTACTTCCTGGGACCTCTGGGGCACTCTGGAATGCCTCGGAAACTCGGGGTTGGGAGTTGGTTAGCATTTTTTGGCAAAAATGTAAAATTTCTTCATCCCTTTTTTAAAAATTTCTCAGTTGGCTTCACTGGAGAAGGATTTGGTAGCATTGAAATCTCCATCCAAAGAGCAGGTCGCCAGCATCCTGGATGATTACCATGCCCAGGTAACCAACCAGCTTCTGCTTTCCCTGTTGGATTTATTATTATTAATAATAATAATGGTATTTGTTAAGTGCTTACTGTTTGCTAAGCGCTGAGGTAGATACAAGCTAATCACTTTGGGCAAAAGTCCATGTCCCTCATGGGGTTCACAGCCTTAATCCCCATTTTACAGATGAGAACACTGAGACCCAGAGAAGTGAAGGGATTTGCCCAAGGTCACACAGCAGACTGTCCAAACTGATAACCTTGTATGTACCACACTGCTTAGAACAGTACTTGGCACATAGAAAGCACTTAACAAATACCATAATGATTATTATTATTCCTTTTCTGCCCGCGCAGAGCCAAGCTGGGGGAGACCAGCCGTTCATCCTGGAGCCACACAAGGACCAGATCAACAGGTGCTTGTTGGCTTCCACGCCCCATCCCACCCCCTCCGTCTCAGCCAGTCCCCTCCGGCCCGGTCCCCTCAGCCCCCTCCACCACCCTCCGGTCCTTCCCGCGTGTGTCCCCGCCGGGCAACGCAGAGGGTGGGGGGTGGGGGGATCGTGAGCCAGACCAGCAAGTGGAAGGAAGTTGGGGCTCAGGGCCCTAGACTTCACGACTGGCTAGGTCTCTCTCAGAGGAGGAGGGCAGGTTCGAGGGTGGAAAACAAGTCCGTCCAGTCTCGGGACGTTCATACCCTGCGGGCAGTGAGCGGCAAGGTCCGGTGTCAGCTTCTGTAGCGTTTCCTGTCTGGAAAGCTGGAAATGGATCTCCTGGGTTTCCCAGAGTTGGCACGGGACTGATTGCCATTCCGCTTTTCTAGTCTGTTTTCAGCCGAGAGCGTGGAGCAGATCATCCAGAATCTTCATCGAGACGGCTCACCATTTGCTCTTGAGCAGTTGAAGGTAATGTCTGGCTAGCCCCTGACCGGTAATGTTCGCTAACCTCTCACCTGTAACGTCTGGCTAGCTTCTGGCCCATAACATCTGGCTAACTTCAACCTTGTAATGGCCGGCTAACCTCTCACCAGTAACATCCGGCTAGCCTCTGACCTTTAGCATCCAGCTAGCCTCTGACCTGTAATGCCTGGCAAGCCTCTGACCTGTAATAATAATAATAATAATAATAATAATAATGTTGGTATTTGTTAAGCGCTTACTATGTGCAGAGCACTGTTCAAAGCCCTGGGGTAGATACAGGGTCATCAGGTTGTCTCACGTGAGACAGTGTTAATCCTTATTTTACAGATGAGGTAACTGAGGCACAGAGAAGTTAAGTGACTTGCCCACAGTCACACAGCTGAAATGTCCAGCTAACCTGTCACCTGTAATGTCTGGCTAGCCTCTGACAAATTACACCTGGCTAGCCACTGACCTTTAACATTCGTTCATTCAATCGTATTTTTCAAGTGCTTACTGTGTACGGAGCACTGTACTAAGCGCTTGGGAGAGTACAATACAACAATAAACAGACACATCCGACCAAGCTCTCACCAGTAATGTCCAGCTAGCCTCTTGCCCATAATATGTGGCTAGCCTGTGATCCATATCATCCAGCTGCACTCTCACAAATAATGCCCGGCTAAGCTCTGACCCATAACGTCTGGCTGGCTTCTGCCTTGTAACGTCTGGCTGCCCTCTAACTCATAACGTCCAGCTAGCCTCTCGTCGGTCTTGTTCATCTGGGTCCAGGCCCGTAATGTCCAGCTAACCTCTGCCCCTAACGGCTTGCTAGCCTCTGACCCGGAACAATCAGCTTACTACTAATAATCAGAATAATGATGATGTTGATAATGGTATTTGTTAAGTGCTTACTATGTCCCAAGCCCTGTACTAGGTCCTGGGGTAAGTACAAGATAATCAGATCAGACGCACCCCATCTTTCACAGTCTAAATAGTGAGGAGATCGGTTGTCTGGTCCCCATTGTACAGAGGGGGAGATTAAGGCACCGAGAAGTGAAGTGACACCTGTCCACGGTCACACCGCAGGCAATTGGCCGAGCCGGAATTAGAACCCAGATCCTCTGACTCCCAGGCCTGGGCTCTTTCCGCTAGGCGACGCTGTCAGGTCTAGCTCACGGCGGACTCGTGATATGCAGCTCTAGCCTCGTGAAACCGGAAATTGCTGGAAATTGTTGGGCATTTGTTCAAGGGAACGACTCCTCTTGCTTCCCCCGGTCCCCACCACACCCCCGGTGGGGTCCTGTCACACTGGACCCCCGGGTTCTGGTCCACTTCCCCTGGCCCATGGAGCCCTTAGATGTATCCACCCAGTAAATTGGAACCCACCACCCCCAAAACCATTCATTCTGTAGAAGTGATGAGGTTCCCACTGTATTGTTCATGTATGTTATCGGGGTTCTATTTGTCTAGAGAAGCAGCATGGCCTAGTGGATAGAGCACGGGCCTGGGAGTCAGAAGTTAAGAGTTCTAATCTCGCTCTGCAACTTCTCTTCTGTGTGACCTTGGGCAAGTCACTTCACTTCCCTGAGCCTCATTTGCCACATCTGTAATACGAGGATTGAGACCGTGAGCCTCATGTGGGACAGGGACTGGGTCCAACCCGAGTTGCTTGATTAATAATAATAATAATGATGAAGGGGTGGTAGTACTATGGTCCTAGCACATAGTAAGTATTTAACACATACTGTTGTTGTTATTATTATTAGGCAACCCCACTGGGAGCCCAGGGATCCGGGAACTCTGGGAACTGGGAGACCCGAGTTCTAGCCTCGGCTCTGGGCCATCAGAGGAGAAGGTCTGAGTCCCTAGAGCCACATGGGAGTTCTGGGAGGCGGCGGGACCAGTGGAAATCCCGGGAAGCAGCTGGCCAGCACAGGCAGCGGAAACCACAGTGGCTCCACCACCCACTGGGCTGTGGTGCTCCGACCCTGCCCTGTGGTCACTGCGGCCATTCATGGTTCTCCACGGGCCTCGCGCCATCTGCCGCGCCCCTTTCCGCCTCCAGACCCCGGCAGGATTATGATGGGCAGGGACGGAAGAGCCCCAGTGGCATCAGGCCAGCCACCTGCGCTAGAATCGATTCCTCCGCGCCGGGTCTCCCTCGGCCCTTAAGTCTCGGCCCCGAGGCTCATCCGTCGATACTGACGGGGCACTAGCTCCTCGTCATCGTCGACTCCGCCGTCCGAGCTCAGGCCGAATTTCCCTCCTCGGCTTCCCTCCCCCCAGAGCAGTGGCGGCTTGGGGTCTCCGGGCCCCAAGTGGGCGTCATTCCATGGCGGTGGCGTCCGGGGCCGGCATGGCTCCAGTTTGCAGTGGGGCCCACGGCTCGAACCTTCCGTTCCTAGAACCTACCCAGTAACCCACTCGGCCGTGGACGAGAGCTGCTTTTGGGCAGATGAGAAGCAGCGTGGCCTAGTGGAAAGGTCTCGGGCCTGAGAGTCAGAGAACCTGGGTTCTAATCATTCATCTGTATATATTGAGCACTACTGTGTGCAAATCACTCTACTCAACGCTTGGGAGAGTACCATACAAAAATAAACAGGTCCATTCCCTGCCCACAACAAACTGACAGAGCAGGAGACAGACATTAGTATAAATAAATGGAAGATGTGGAGTTAAGTCCTATGGGACTGGGATGGGGGATGAATAAAGGGAGCGACTCAGGTCGATGCAGAAGGAGAGTGGGAGAAGAGGAAAGGAGGGCTTAGTCAGGGAAGGCCTCTTGGAGGAGATAATCCTGGCTCAGCCATTTGTCTGCCGGGTGTCCTTGGGAAAGTCACTTCACTTGTCTGTGCTTCATCTGTAAAATGGGGATTAAGACTGTGAACTCCATGTGGGACATGTCCAACCTGATTACCTTGTATCTACCCCAGCACTATGCCTGGCACATAGTAATCACTTAGCAAATACCATGATGATGAACTTCTTAATTATCATTATGGAATTTCTTCGGCGTTTACTTGGTGCCAAGCACTGTCCTGTGCTGTGGGATGGAAACAGATTGGACAGAGTCCCTATCGTGCACAGAGCTCATTATCCTAAGCGGGAGGGAGAGCAGTAAAACTATCCTTGTTTTACTGAGGAAACTGAGACCCAGGAAAATTAAATGACTTTCCCTGAGGGAAACGGAAAGGAGCAGAACTGGGTCCAGTGCTCTCGAACACCCAGACCCGTGCTCCTTCCGTTAGGCCACGCTGCCTCCTTATGCAGAACCTACCATAAACAGGATGTAATATAAAGGTATTTCTTGATGTGAGCTTCTTTTTTGGTAATCCTTGAATCAGTAGGCAATGTTATACCTAGGTGGCAGAATTCATTGGCAGTGCTCCCAATCAGTCCATCAATCAATGGTATTTATTGAGTCCTGGCTATGTGCAGGACACTGTACTAAGCGCTTGGGAATGTAATGATAATAATAATGTTGGTATTTGTAAAGCACTTACTAGGTGCCGAGCACTGTTCTAAGCGCTGGGGTAGATACAGGGTAATCAGGTTGTCCCACATGAGGCTCACAGTCTTAATCCCCATTGTACAGATGACGGAACTGAGGCCCAGAGAAGTGAACTGACTTACCCACAGTCAAACAGCTGACAAGTGGCAGAGCCAGGATTCATACCCATGATCTCTGACTCCCAAGCCTGGGCTCTTTCCACTGAGCCATGCTGCTTCCCAATACAATACAACAGAATTAGCAGATACATTCCCTGCCCATAACTAGTGAGTCCTCTGCCATGTTGTTAGAGTACGATACCAAATATGTCAGGATCTGAACCCAGTTAGTAGGTGGCATTTACTGAGCGACTACCGAGTGCTGGTCACTGTACTAAGCATCCGGGAGACCATGAGAGCAGCAAGGCACCCGCCTGCTTCCCATCCAAAAGGAGCTTTCTTTACAGTCAGTGCCTCCTGTCACTGTCCTTCTGATCTTCATCCCTGAAATCTTTTTTATCTCTTTCAGGCTCAGGGACCTGCAACATATTAGAATTCTTTTTTATTTCTGAAGTAGAAACTGTGCGTGCCACTTCAACCTCCTTGTCAACTCCCACCCACTCATCTCTCTCTCCCTCTCCCTCTGTCCCTCCCTCCCTCCTCACTGTCACAGAGTTGGCAGATACCTGTGTGGAAGCAAAACCCTTCACTGTTTGAAGAGCTCCTGCTAATGCATTTTAAGACTCAAGAGCCTTCACATTTACCTTCAACTAAAAACAATTGTGCCGATAGGCTGTTAATAATAATAATAATAATAATGTTGGTATTTGTTAAGCGCTTACTATGTGCCGAGCACTGTTCTAGGCGTTGGGGTAGACACAGGGGAATCAGGTTGTCCCACGTGGGGCTCACAGTCTTAATCCCCATTTTACAGATGAGGGAACTGAGGCACAGAGAAGTTAAGTGACTTGCCCACAGTCACACAGCTGACAGGTGGCAGAGCTGGGATTCGAACTCATGAGCCCTGACTCCAAAGCCCGTGCTCTTTCCACTGAGCCACGCTGCTTCTCTTCTGTTAAGCCAGCCCGCTCTCCTTCTTACCTTGCCCCATGAGTTGAGCTTCTCCTGAGTTGAGTTTCTTTAAAATTGTTCTGTACGCCTCTCCCCATTCCTCAGAATGGTTGCCCATCCAACTCTGCATCGAGAAGAAGCTCCTCACCATCAACTTTAATCAGTCAGTCAATGGTGTTGATCAAGTGCTTACTATGTGGAGAAGCAGCGTGGCTCAGTGGAAAGAGCCTGGGCTTCGGAGTCAGAGGTCATGAGTTCTACTCCTGGCTCTGCCACTTGTCAGCTGTGTGACTGTGGGCAAGTCACTTAACTTCTCTGTGCCTCAGTTCCCTCATCTGTAAAATGGGGATTAAAAGTGTGTGAGCCCCACGTGGGACAACCTGATTACCCTGTATCTCCCCCAGCGCTTAGAACAGTGCTCGGTACCTAGTAAGCGCTTAACAAATACCAACATTATTATTATTATGTGCAGAGCACTGTACTAAGCTCTTGGTAGAATACAACACGAAAGAATTAGCAGACATGTTCCCTGCCAATAAAGAGTTTACAGTCTAGAAGGCTCCAGATGAAGGCATTCAATCAGCTCTCTCCCTCCTACATTTACCTCACTGATCTCCTACTATTCATTCATTCATTCATTCAATAGTATTTATTGAGCGCTTACTATGTGCAGAGCACTGGACTAAGCGCTTGGAATGTACAAGGCGGCAACAGATAGAGACAGTCCCTGCCCTTTGACGGGCTTACAGTCTAATCGGGGGAGACAGTCCAGCCCGCTCACTTCACTCTTCTAATGCCAACCTATTCACCGTAACTTAGTCTCGTCTTTCTCACCGCCGACCCCTCGCCCAAGCCCTCCCTCTAGCCTGGAACTCCTCCTCCATATCTGACGGACTCTACCCATCTCCTAAACCTGACTAAAATCACATCTCTGCCAGGAAGGCTTCCCCAACTATCCTCTCACCCTATTCTCCTTTCCTTCTGCCTCACCTCTGCATTCGGACCTGTACCCCTTAAACACTTCGATACTCACCTCAGCCCCGTAGCGTTCATGTCCATATCCTTATACTCATGTAATTTCCCTGGTGTGTAATTACTTTTAATGTCTGTCTCCCCGTCTAGACTTTAAGCAGAAGCAGCTTGGTTTAGTGGCTAGAGCCCCATCTGAGAGTCAGAAGGTCAAGCGTTCTAATCCTGGCTCTACCACTTGTCTGCTGTGTGACTTTGGGCAAATCATTTCTCTTCCCTGCGGCTCAGTTACTTCTTCAGTAAAATGGGGGTTGAGACTGTGAGCCCCTTGCGGCACATGGACAGTGTCCAACACTTTGCTTGTGTCCTTCCCAGTGCTTAGTACAGGGCCTGGTACATAGCACTTAACGAATACCACAGTTAAGCACCGTGAGGGTGGGGATTGGTCCTACCAACTCTATTGTCCTCTCCCAAGTGCTTAGGTCAGTGCTCCGCACACAGTAAGTGCTCAATAAACACCATTTATGGATTGGTGTAGGCAGTTGGGAAGACAAGGAGTGAGTTGGAAGAGTCTGTGTTCATCAGCACGACGGACTAATGACTGACCAACGGGGAGTGACCGGGTGGGCAGACAGGCCCACGCAGGAACTCCTCAGCCCTAGCCACACCGGGCACACGCACAAGTTGTCATAGAGAAGCAGCGTGGCTCAGTGGAAAGAGCATGGGCTTTGGAGTCAGGGCTCATGAGTTCGAATCCCAGCTCCGCCACTTGTCGGCTGTGTGACTGTGGGCAAGTCACTTCACTTCTCTGTGCCTCAGTTCCCTCATCTGTAAAATGGGGATTAAGACTGTGAGCCCCACGTGGGACAACCTAATTCCCCTATGTCTACCCCAGCGCTTAGAACAGTGCTCGGCACATAGTAAGCGCTTAACAAATACTAACATTATTATTGTCATGCTGTTCATGTTGGGTTTACCAACTGCCCTTCCTTGGGCAGTTTGTGCTTTTGCCTCCTTGTCTACTGTACCTTTTTGTTGTTGTCATTCATGTATTTGTTAAGCGCTTACTATAGGCAAAGCATTGGGGTAGATACGAATTTATTAGGTTGGACACAGTCCGTATCCCCCTGGGGCTAACAGTCTTAGTCCCCACTTTACAGACGAGATGACTGAGTTACAGAGAAGTGACAGTTACAGAGAAGTGACTTACCTGCCTAAGATCACACAGCAGGCAAGCGGTGGAGCCGGAATTAGAACCCAGGTCCTTCTGACTTTCAGGCAGGTCTGGGCTCTTTCCACTAGGCAATGCTGATTCTCTGGGAGCTTCTGCTGGGATCTTGGGGGGCTGTGCAGAGATGGTAGAGCCCAGCTCAACCCCAGCCTCAGCCCAGCCCAGCAGAGGAAAGCACAGGGAAATGGGTTTCCCAGAGGCTTCCAGACCACAACTTCTTGTTGAGGAAGCAGAGTCAGGATGGCCACGCGAGGATCCGGGGCTCTTACCCCAGGGGCGGAACACCTCGAGTACGCCCGGCCATGGGGAGAGCTAGGACAGGCACCCTCCCCTCCCCTCCGGGAACATGCACTGGGGCCCCCGCCGATGGACCTGCTGGAGCATCTCCGGGGGCCTGGCCGAGTTTCCTGTTTGTTCTGGAGACGGCCCCAGGAGTTGTCCTCTGGGAGATACCCTCCCCATCGGGTCCCAGCTGGGAGGGATCCCGGCTTAACTGGGTTCAGTTTCTGGTCAGGCCTGAGGCACCCGCGTGTTGCCGGTGAAAGGAGAGAGCCTAACGGGGATGGTACGTTTTGTTTCGACAGATAATTAAGAAGATGTCACCCACATCCCTAAAGATGACTTTCAGACAGTTCAAAGAGGGAGCGTCAAAGGACTTGTCCGAAGTATTGACCATGGAGTACAGACTGAGTCAGGCTTGCATGGTAAGACCCTCTTGGCACTTGTACGTCACTGCCTGGACACCTTGGAAGCCCCAAAACATGAAAACAAAAACAGATCGGGGCATGTTGAGATTCGTCTCTTGTTCAAAAAATGAAGTTGAATATGCCTGGCCCATTTAAAAAATTTTCCCCACAACGCTTTCCCAATTCTTTCCTCCTTTTGTCCTCACAGAGTCCCTGTGAGGGAGGGAGAAGTGGGGATTGTTCCCCCACCGTATAAAGGAGGAAGCTGAGGGCCAGAGATGTCAAGGGTCGTGCCTCAGGTCACCCAGCAGGGCAGGAGCGGAGCTGGGCCTACAACCCAGGTCACCCGGCTCCCTTGCCCAAGCCCTTTCCAATGGATTTTTCAGTCGGATCTGACAGGTGTAGGTGGTGTCGGGGAGGAAGGAGATGCCTTCCCCATCCTGCACCCCAGCTGACACCCATTTCTGTGTCTTGCAGAGAGGCCATGACTTCTACGAAGGGGTGCGTGCAGGTAAGAAAGCAAGGCCCACCTTCTTTTTCGTTCCATGGTATATAATAATAATGGTATTTGGTAAGCGCTTACTATGTGCCAAGCACTGTTCTAAGCACTGGGGTAGATACAAGGTAATCAGGTTATCCCACATGGGGCTCATAGTCGTGTCTTGTGGAAAGAGCATTGGCTTAGGAGTCAGAAGTTGTGGGTTCTAATCCCGGATCTGCCACTTGTCAGCTGTGAGACTTTGGGCAAGTCATTGAACTTCTCTGTGCCTCAGTTACCTCATCTGTAAAATGGGGATTAAGACTGTGAGCCCCACGTGGGACAACCTGATAACCTTGGATCTACCCCAGTGCTTAGAACAGTACTTGGCACATAATAAGCATTAACAAATACCATCATTTATTTTATAATCCCCATTTTACAGATGAGGTAACTGAGGCACAAAGAAGTTAAGTGACTTGCCCAAGCTCACAGAGCAGACGAGTGGCGGAGCCGGGATTAGAACCCACGTCTTCGGACTCCCAAGCCCTTGCTCCTTCCACTATACCACGCTGCTTCTCTGTTATTTGTTGAGCAATTACTTTATGCTGGGCACTCTTCTAAACCCTGGGTTAGATTCATGCTAATCAGGTCTCACACGGGGCTCATGGTCTTAATCCCCATTTTAATGATGAGGGAAGTGAGGCCCAGAGAAGTGAAGTGACTTGTCCCAAGTCACACAGCAGACAAGTGGCGGAGCCAGGACTAGAACCCGGGTCCTTCCGCTCCCAGGCTTGGGCTCTTGCCTTCTCTTTGAAAATGCATCAGCGTCTACCTCGACCTTGGCCCGGTTGTTAGCAGCCCGGGTCGGGTGGGCGGGGCGGCGCGATGGACCTCGTGGGAGAGAAATTGGGGACTGGAGCTGCCTGGGTCGGTGCCAGGGGACCCGCCTTCCCCTGCGTGGACAGGGACAGAGGAGGAAGACACAAAGGCGGACACATACATCTATCACTTCTTTGTTTTCTTCTAACCAAGCATTTCGGGAATAATAGCAGTTAATGATGGCATTTGGTAAGCTTAGATGACTCCGTGCTAAGCTCCGGGGTAGAAACGTGGTCTGGAGATCAAACACAGTCGCTGTCCTGCACCGGGCTCGCCATCTAGCTTTACCCCAGTTTCACTGAAGAGGAAGCCGAGACCCTGACGGGTTAAGTGACTTGCGCAGTCGTCCAGCAGGCCAGAGGAGGAGTGGCGTCTCGAACCCAGGGCTCCCGACTCCCAGCCCCAGGCTCTCTCCCCCGAGCCACGCGTGACCCACGCAGTGTGCTCTGCGTTCTGGGCTCTGCACCCTGCGCTCTGCCTTTGAGTCCTGCAGATACGCAAAGAGCCTTTGGCCTGGCCATTGCTTTCTACCACTTCTCCCATCCGCTCCAACGGGGATATTCTCACCGTGGACTCCGGCCGTGGGCTTTCCCCACGGGTCCCCTCTGGGGGTCCCAGCTGCGGGTTCTAACCACGGGCTTCTACGGCCCATCCAGACCTTGGCGTCCCTTGACCTCGGCCTTCTGGCCCACTTACCGTCGAGCATCTTGCCGTGAGCCGCCGGGTTGGACGAGGCCGGTCCCGGCTCGGGACAGTTCTGGTGCGGGCGCGGAGGGAGGGAGGGGCGGGGGGAGATGGGGATTCGGAGGGTCTCGGCTGACCCCCGGGAACCCCAGCTTCCCTTTTTCCACCCCCGCCACTAGTGCTGATCGACAAGGACCAGAACCCCAAATGGATGCCCGCCACCCTGGAGGACGTGACGGAAGAGTTTTTGGATGGCTGCTTCCGGCCTTTGGGCGGTCTCGATCTCAAGTTGGGCTGACATCGCTGACCGCCCTCCCGCCTGCCGGCCTGTGGGGCTGTATTGACTCGGTGCCCGCGCTGGGGCCTGGGATGCGGGTGCTCTCGCCTGTCTCCGCCCGTCCCTCCCCCGGGGGAGCGCTCGCCTTGGTGGTGGGTGGTGGCTCACTTGCGTGCTACCCTGAAAGGAGAATCGTGCCCGGGGTGTGACGAATAAAAGCCCAAACGGTGGTGCGCCGCGACGGCAGTGGCCTCGTCCTTGTCCCCCTCCTCCCCCAGAGAAAGGATCAGCCTGTTTGTATGTGAGGTAGATGGGGGAGGGTGGGCAGTCCTTGGGCTGGTTCACCAGTCTTACGATTGGCTCAGAGACGGCGGCCTTGAGCAGATGGGCTGGGAGGAGCCAAAGGCCTCGGCTGCCAGGCTGGCGAGCAGCGGAACTGGCCCTGGGGTGACCCTGGCCGGGGTGGGGTTGGTGTGCCCGTTGGGTGCCCCCTGGGGCAGGGCCGTGCCTAGCCCGGCCGGTCCTCTGCCCCGGGCCCCCTCCCTGCCTCGGATGGGGCGGGGAGGGTGGCGGTCCCTGGTTTTACCTCCTTTCCAGGGGTAGCACAGTGACCTTCTCTGGAGGCCAGAGTGAGGGGTTCGTCCAGTGCCTGTTGTGGGGGGGTGAATTGTCTGCTCTCAGGGTCCTCAGTTCTCCAGGAAAGAGGAGGGTCCAGAATGGGCTTCTCCCCTAGTCCGTGGGGGTGGAGGGACCTGGTCAGCCCAGCCCTCACCCATCCCCCACTCCATGTCAGCTTCCGTCTTCCTGGGCCAAGTGGCTGCCCCCCACCGGACTCCAATCCTAATGGAGAAAAGGAAATTAGCAGAAACGGGAGAGCTTTGGTTCGAACCAGGATGGCCTTGAGTAACCGGTGCTGACCACGAGCTTGATGGACTCCTGACGGGGAGGAGATGGAGGCAGGAGGCTTGAGCTGAGGAGCCCAGGATCCCAAGGGACGCGAAGGTCACCTCAGGGCTGGGCCTCTTCTTGACCTTCGAGGCCTCGCTCTCCTCTCCCCAGCCTCTGTCCCCCCAAGCGAGCCTGAGACGCTCTCAGCCAGGCCTGCCAGCGACTGGCTACTCCCGAACCGCTCAGGGCCGACACCTGGGACGGACACAGCACGGCTGACCGCGAAACTCCGGGGCAGTGGGCCTGACTTGACTCCGGAAACTCTCTTTCTCTGCCCCGTCAATAAGAAGACCCGGTGCCCGTTTCAATGACGTCAACCCCCCCCGCCCCATTGTAAGGTGCGATGGATTTTTATTGTGCAGTTCCAAAGAACTTTCCCACAAAAATATTTGGAAAAATAGACTGTAAATGTACTCTTCAGTTTAGCAAGGCAGGACAGTGGTGTGTGCTTTGGGACGGAGGGCCGCCCGGGGAGCGTATCTCGGGCCCGAGCCCGCAGGCCGCCCCCTGTCTGGCCGCGTGTCCAGCTACTTCCCGTGGGTGATTCCGCAGCAGGGAAGCCGCCTGGATCGGATGGCCACCGGGGGCCAATCATTTTCGGACGTGGACGTACTTGGGGTGGATTTCCTGGAGTCGACGCGGCCTGGCCGGACCTTCCCCCGGCCTTCCCTCCACAGTTCTCCTTCCTGAGGGCACTGGGCGAGCCCAAGGTGCTCTCAGCCTCCGGTCGCCGCCGCCGCCCCCCCCCCGCTCGGTTGGAGAGATCATCCGGGCGCCCTCCGGAGGGGGTGCAGCCCGCGGGGAAGATGCTGGGGTTGAGGCGGTCAGCGCGGGGGAGATGGTGAGTCCTCCCTCCATCCCTCGGTCCTACTCCCCTCCCGCCAATCGGACCGAGCATCCGAGCGGCCAGGTGACGGGGGCCTAATCTAGGGAGCCTATTGAAGGGGGCGAGATTCCCAAGTAACGGGCAAACGGAGATCCACTCCGAACCGGTCGTTGTGGCCACTGCGGCCCCGCACTAGCCCACGGGGCTTCGCCTCTTTCGTCCAGAGGTCCTCGGGCCACCCTGCCGCGCGGCATCCTCCGGCCAGGATGACCCCCGGTCCCTCAGGGTATGGTCCCTTTCCAGTTCACCCCCGACGCCCCTCTCCTCCCGTCCAGGGAGGGTCCCCCAGATGGGGTGGGCGGTCCGGGTCGACCAGAGGCTCTTTGGCCTGTAGAGGGGCCGCTTTTCCCGGCCTCCTCCTCGCCCCAAGAAGCCAACTCCATCCTGGGGCTGTGGGCCCGGCCGGTCCCCAGGGTGGGGGGCTCAAGTAGCCAGCCCCACTCCCACCCGGTTGTCCCGGGGTGGGATGGGGGACACGCCTGCCCCGGGGGGGTCGGACCCACGCAGGACGCGGGGGTCGCCGTGTCCCCTCCCACCGGCCACCCCGCGTTAAGGGAAACTGGCGCTGTAGCCGTGGCCTCGCCCATCCCCGCCGTGACCTTGTCAATCACCCCGTGGCCCCGCCCCCTCCGCCGCCAGATCCCGGCCCCGCCCCCTAGCGGCCAGTCGGGTAATTGGCTGTCGGTCGCCCCGCCCCTCCCGCTCCTGGCCACGCCCCTTTTGGCCACGCCCCCAGGGCCCGGCCGGCGCAGGGAAGCGGGACGCCGCCTTGCGGCCGCACGGTGCACTGCCTGTATTGGCGCCCTCCGCCGATCCTCGAACCTCGAACCTCGGCCCCCCCGCTCCCCCCCCCCCCCCGGGCCGCGGGCTCACGGCAGGTCGCTCTCGATGTACGGGATGTCCCCGTACTTGCCGTCGGCCGCGGCCCACTGCTTGACGGCCTCGTCCAGGATCTCCTGCGATAGGCGGTGTGCGAAGTGCAGCAGGACGACGCTGGAGGCCGAGCCGGAGGCGGCGGGGGCGGCGGCGGCGGCGGAGGCGGCGGAGGCGGAGGCGGTCCGGGCGGCCGGGAGGAAGGACGTGTCGGACGGGCTGTCCCGCACCAGGCCGTCCCGCACCAGGCCGTCCCGCACCAGGCTCTCGTCGCTGTCTCTCCGCTCGCCGGGCAGCGAGTCTGGGAGCGGGAACGGGTGCTTCGACTTGATGCAGCCCATGGCCCTGGGGGAGGACGAGCGGCACCTTAGTTCAACCCTCCACGGCTCACCCTGCACTGCGCCGACCGTCCCAACACCCCCCTGACTCTCCCCTCTCCATCCCTGACCCTCCCCCACTCACCCAGCATGGACCATCCCAACCCCCTGACTCTCCCCTCTCCGTCCCCGACCCTCCCCCACCGACCCAACACGGACCATCTCACCCCCCATTTCTCCCCTGTCCATCCCTGACTCTCCCCCGGTGACCCAGCAAGGACCATCCCACCCGCCTGACTCTCCCTTCTCCATCCCTGACTCTCCCCCACTGACCCAGCACGGACCATCTCATCCCCCTCGCTCTCCCCATCCATCCTTGACTCCCCCCGCAGCGACCCAGCACGGACCATCCAACGGCCCCCATTTCTCCCCTGTCCATCCCTGACCGTCCCCCGGTGACCCAGTACGGACCGTCCCATCCCCCTGTCTCTCCCCTGTCCACCCCTGACTCTCCCCCGGTGACCCAGCAAGGCCCATCCCACCCGCCTGACTCTCCCTTCTCCATCCCTGACTCTCTCCCGGTAACTCAACACGGACCATCCCACCCCCCCGTCTCTCCCCCAGTGTCCCAGCACTGTCCATCCCACAGCCCTGACTCTGCCCTCTCCGTCCCTGACTGTCCCCCAGTGACCCAGCCCGGCCCATCCCACACCCCCGTCTCTCCCCTGTTCATCCCTGACTCTCCCCCGGTGACCCAGCACAGACCATCCCACAGCCCTGACTCTCCTCATTTAGAGAAGCAGGGTGGCCTGGTGGCAAGAGCCCGGACTTGGGAGTCGGAAGACTCCACTTTCCTGCTCTGTGACCTTGGGCAAGCCACTTCACATCTCTGTGCCTCAGTTACCTCATCTCTAAAATGGGGATAAAGACTGTGAGATCTATGTGGGACAAGCTGATTACCTTGTATCTACCCCAGTGCTTAGAATAGTGCTTGGCACATAGTAAGCACTTAAATACCATAATTATAGTTTATTATTATTGCTCCATCCACACTCCCCTCTGCATCAAGGACTTCGGTATTCACCTCAGTTCCAAAATGCTTATGTCCCTATCCTAAAACCCTACTATTTTCCCTCTGTAATTTATTTTAATATCTGGCTCCTTCTGTAGTCTGTCACCTCCCTGAGGGCACAACCCTGCCTACCAACTCTACCCTACTGTAATTTCCTTAGTATTTAGACTATGAGCCCCATGCAGGACAGGAACTGTGTCCAACCTGATTAACTTGTATCTACCCCAGTTCTTAGAACAGTGCTTTAAACGCTTAATACCACAAAAAAAAATTTCAAAGTGCTTACTTAATATAGTGACCCTGCATATGGTAAGCACTCGATAAGTAAGATTGACTGACTGACCCAGAACAGACAAACCAAAAGCTCCTGATTCCCCCCACTACCCTATTGCCCGCTGATCACTAATTTGACCTCTAATAATTATCATCGTCATAATAATAATCATGACATTTGTTAAATGAGGATGATGATGATGGTATTTGTTAAGGGCTTACTATGTGCTGAGCACTGTTCTAAGTGCTGGGGTAATAATAAGAAGCAGCGTGGCTCAGTGGAAAGAGCATGGGCTTTGGAGTCAGGGCTCATGAGTTCGAATCCCAGCTCTGCCACTTGTCGGCTGTGTGACTGTGGGCAAGTCACTTAACTTCTCTGTGCCTCAGTTCCCTCATCTGTAAAATGGGGATTAAGACTGTGAGCCCCACGTGGGACAACCTAATTCCCCTGTGTCTACCCCAGCGCTTAGAACAGTGCTCGGCACATAGTAAGCGCTTAACAAATACCAAATACCAAATAATAATAATGTTGGTATTTGTTAAGGGCTTACTATGTGCAGAGCACTGTTCTAAGCCTGGAGTAGATACGGGGTAATCAGGTTGTCCCATGTGAGGCTCACAATCTTAATCCCTATTTTACAAATGAGGTAACTGAGGCACAGAGAAGTGAAGTGACTTGACTACAGACACACAGCTGACGAGTGGCAGAGCTGGGATTCAAACCCATGACCTCTGATTCCCAAGCCCGGGCTCTTTTCACTGAGCCAAGATACAGGGTAATCAGGTTGTCCCACATGTGGCTTACAGTCTTAATCCCCATTTTACAGATGAGGTCACTGAAGCACAGAGAAATAAAGTGACTTGCCCAAGGTCACACAGCAGACAAGTGGCGGAGCTGGGATTAGAACCCATGTCCTCTGACTCCCAAGCCCGGGCTCTTGCCACAAAGCTATGCTGCTTCTCAAGGCCAGGGATATGTTGAAACTGATATGTTGAAGAGTGCTGCTTCTTGTTGAGGGCTTACTACGTGCCAGGCACTGTTCTGAGCACTGGAGAAGATACAAGACAGTTGGTTTGGAAACAGTCCATCCCATTTTACAGATGAGGGAACTGGGGGCCCAGAGAAGTGAAGTGACTGCCCAAGGTCACACAGCAGACAAGCGGCTGAGCTGGGACTAGAACCCAGGTCCTCTGATTCCCAGGCCGGGGCTCTTTCCACTAGGTCATGCCACTTTGTTAAGCGCTTACTATGTGCCAGGCAATGTACTGAGTATTGGGGTTACATACAAGATCATCTTTTTTCTAAATGGTATTTGCTAAGTGCTTGTATGTACCAAGCACTGTACTACATAGGGTTCACATCTAAATCCCTGTTTTACAGACTTACTACATGCCAAGCACTGTTCTAAGCACTGGGGTAGATACAAGGTAATCCGGCTGGACACAGTTCCTGTCCCACATGTCTCCCAGTCTTTATCCCCATTTTACAGGTGAGGTAACTGAGGGACAGAGAAGTGAAATGATCTGCCCAAAGTCACCCAGCAGACAAGTGGCAGAGTCAGGATTAGAACCCATGTCCTTTGACTCCCATGGCTTCAATGATCATCTCTACACAGATGACACCCAAATAATCTACATCTCCTCCCATGTTCTCTCCCCCTCCCTCCAGGTTGTATCTCCTCCTGCCTTCAGGACGTCTCCACCTGGATGTCCGCCCGCCATCTAAAACTCAACATATCCAAGACTGAGCTCCTTATCTTCCCTCCCAAACCCTGTCCTCTCCCTGACTTCCCCGTCACTGTGGACGGCACCACCATCCTTCCCGTCTCACAGGCCCGCAACCTCGGTGTCATCCTTGACTTCTGCTCTCTCATTCACCCCACACATCCAATCGGTCACCAACGCCTGCGGGTCTCACCTTTACAGTATCACCAAGATCCGCCCTTTCCTCTCCATCCAAACGGCTATCGTGCTGGTACAAGCTCTCATAATATTTCGACTGGATTATCGCATCAGCCTCCTCTCTGATTTCCCATCCTCCCATCTTTCCCCGCTCCAATCTATACTTCATTCCACTGCCCGGATTACCTTTCTACAGAAAGGCTCTGGGCATGTCACTCCCCTCCTCAAAAACCTCCAGTGGTTGCCTATCCACCTTCACGTGAAACAAAAACTCCTCACTCTTGGCTTCAGAGCTCTCCATCACCTTGCCCCCTCCTCTCTCACCTCCCTTCTCTCCTTCTCCAGCCCACCCCTTACACTCTGCTCCTCTGCCGCCGCTCACCTCCTCACGGTCCCCCGTTCTCGCCTGTCCCGCCGTCGACCCCTGGTCCTCATCCTACCCTTGACCTGGAATGCCCTCCCTCCTCACATCTGCCAAACTAACTCTCTTCCCTTCTTCAAAGCTCTACTGAGAGCTCGCCTCCTCCAGGAGGCCTTCCCAGACTGAGCCCTCCCTTTCCCTCTACCCCCCCCCCCCATTCCCCCTACTCCCTCCCTCTGCTCTACCCCTTCCCCTCCCCACAGCACTTGTGCATATTTGTATATATTATTTATTACTCTATTTTATTAATGATGCGTATATATCTATGATTCTATTTATCTTGATGGTATTGATGCCTGACTACTTGTTCTGTTTTGTTGTCTGTCTCCCCCTTTTAGACTGTGAGTCCGTTGTGGGGCAGGGATTGTCTGTTGCCGAATTGTACATTCCAAACGCTTAGGACAGTGCTCTGCACACAGTAAGCGCTCAATAAATAGGATTGAATGAATGACTCCCAAGCTCTTGCCACTGCTCTTGCACACAGTAAGCGCTCAATAAATAGGATTGAATGAATGACTCCCAAGCCTGTGCTCTTGTCACTGGGCCATGCTGCTTCATGCTTTATGCTTGACCTTTATGGTTCATGCTTTTTCTCTAGTAAAGTAGTACGGACCCTCGCTCCTGAATGCTTCCAGATATTTGGAAGGATTGTAATGGATTTGACAATGAAACAGTTGTGCAAAGAGAGCTAGCTCTGAGGCGGCCCTAAATCCCTGCTCCCTGAGAACAGCTGGGGTAGAAGGGGGGGTCAGACGGCCAGCGGGGTGGAGTCCCTTGCTTCTTTCAGGAGCCTGGGCAGCTGAGATGCGGCTGGGATGCTTCCAACGCTGAGACCGTGAACCAACGCCATTCAGAAGCAATCCATTGTATTTTTCCAATCGATTGAGCGCTTACTGAATAATAATTATAATAGCAGTAGTATTTGTTAAGCCACTACCAAGAAAACTCTCTGGATACATATACAGAACGACTTTATGACAGAAGATGGGGCGTTCTGAAAAGGGTGTGTCCATGGCATCTATGGGGTGGAAACAACTCGACAGCATTTGAAGAAGATTTGTGAAATGCTATGTGCCGGGCATCATACTAAGCACTGGGGTGGATAAAAGCAAATCGGGTTGGACACAGTCCCTTTCCCACATGGGGCCTACAGTCTTAATCCCCATTTTACAGACGAGGTCACTAAGGCCCGAAGAAGTTCATTCATTCATTCAATAGTATTTATTGAGCGCTTACTCTGTGCAGAGCACTGTACTAAGCGCTTGGAATGAACAAGTCGGCAACAGATAGAGACAGTCCCTGCCGTTTGACGGGCTTACGGTTTAATCGGGGGAGACGGACAGACGAGAACGATGGCAATAAATAGAGTCGAGGGGAAGAACATCTCGTAAAAACAATGGCGACTAAATAGAATCAAGGTGATGTACATTTCATTAACAAAATAAATAGGGTGATGAAAATATATACAGTTGAGCGGACGAGTACAGTGCTGAGGGGATGGGAAGGGAGAGGGGGAGGAGCAGAGGGAAAGGGGGGGAAAAGAGGGTTAAGCTGCGGAGAGGTGAAGGGGGGGTGGTAGAGGGAGTAGAGGGAGAAGGGGAGCTCAGTCTAGGAAGGCCTCTTGGAGGAGGTGAGTTTTAAGTAGGGTTTTGAAAAGGGGAAGAGAATCAGTTTATCCCAAGGCCACACAGCTGACAAGTGGCAAAGCCGGGATTAGAACCTGTGTCTTCCAACTCCCAGGCCCGGGCTCCATCCATTAGGCCACACTGCTTCTCACTTCACTTATATCCCTACCCTTTGGGAAGCAGCGTGGCCTAGTCGATAGAGCCCGGGCCTGGGAGTCCAAAGGACCTGGTTCTTAATCCTGGCTCTGCCACTTGTCTGCTGTGTGACCTTGGGCAAGTCATTTCACTTCTCTGGGTCTCAGTTTTTTCATCTGTAAAATGGGGCTTCAATCCTACTCCCTCTTACTTAGACCGTGAACTCCTTGTGGATCAGGGACTGTGACCAGTCTGATTAGCTTCTCTCTATCCCAGTGCTTGGCACATAGTAAGTGCTCAAGAAATCCCACTACTTATTACTGTTATTATTATTATTTCAACCCTCTTATACATGTCCAGCTCTCCACCTTCCTCCAATCTGAAAAGTACTGTCTCCCACTGTAGAGCGGGGATAGTGGTGTCCAGCTTTCTCTGTGACCGGGAGACCCAGTGCCCACACAGATGCCCCATCTGGCTCCTCGAGCAATTCAATAACAATAATAATAATAATTGTGGCATTTGCTTACCATATGCCAAGCACTGCACTAAGCACTAGGGTAGATAGAAGCTCATCAGGTTGTACACAATCCCTGTCCCACACGGGGCTCACAGTTTTAATCCCTGTTTTACAAATGACGTAACTGAGGCACAGAGAAGTGAAACGACTTCTCAGAGTACTGGATTAGGACCTTGGCAGGAAATGAGAGATGTGACCCCTGCCCTCAGGGATTTTGTGATCCAGCAGGGAAGATAGACGTGAGATCACTGACAAATAGAAAGAAGGGGTCTTCGGATAGAGAAGATCGTGGAAACCAAGCTGCATAAAAGTGCAGAGGGAAGAGGGAAATGCAGAGATAAGAGGGAGGTAGTGACCTGAGTAGAAGAAAAGTTAATTGAAGGCTTCCTGGAGTAGGTGGGATTTCAGAATCAATCAACCAATTGTACTTATTGAGCTCTTACTAGGTGCAGAGCACTGTTCTAAGCGCTTGGAAGAGTGCAATAAAACAGAGTTGATAGACATTTTCCTTGCCCAGGCAAAGCATATAGGCTAGAGGGGGAGAAGATGGGGAGGGCTGAGGTCTGCCAGCTTTGTGGGGGGAGGGAATTGAAGGCAGGAGAAAAGGGGTGACCCAGGGGTCAGAGAGAGGCCCAATGAGTACATTGATTTGGGAGGAGGGGAGGGTGCGAGCTGGGGTGTGGTGAGCCAAAGGAGTGGAGAGTTAGCAGGGAGAGAGCTGACTGAGTGCTCTTTGTGGGAAGGGAATATGTCTGCCACGTGTGTCTGCACACAGTCAGCACTCAATAAATTATTTACTGACCGAATGTCTACCAATTCTTGAATGTCCTCTCCCAAGCCTTTACTAGAGTGTTCTGCAGGCAGTAAGTGTGCGATAAATACCACTGACTTGACTGACTGGTTGATAGAGGCAGTGGTCACAAGTTTCCGTTTGAGGCGAAGAAGAATGGGCCATTACTGGAGAGTGAGGAAGCCTGGCAAAATGATGTTTTAGAAAGCTGAGCGATGAGTCTGGAAGTCTGAGAGGCCACTGTGGACTGACTGGTCCTGGGGCTGGTCTGACCCCTCTCCACCACCCAACCCCTTCCTCAGCTCTCTGACGGTCAAGACACATCCCTGGTTTAGGAAGGACACCTCCATGGCCCCTCCAGCCCTCCTCCTTCCTCCTCCTTCTCCTCTTCCTTCCCCTCCTCCTCTCCCTGCCCCTCCTTCTGGTCCCTCTGCCCTGCAGGCCCTTTCATTTGTTCAGCCACGGAGACAAAGCATGAACTGTGCCTGCAGAACGGCATTGCTCTGCCAACAGAGTAAATGTCCTTGCCCAGCCCAGAGCCCCAGTGTAAGCTCCATGGAAAGTCTCCAAGCCTTTCCAGAGATTGGCAGACAGCAGCAGGCAGCATAATAATAATAACAATAATTGCAGTATTTGTTAAGTGCTTACTATGTGCCAGGCAGGAAGAGGCAGCATGGCCTAATGGCAAGAGAATGGGCTTGGGAGTCAGAGGGCGTGGCTTCTAATTCCTTCTCCGTCATTTTTCTGCCGTGTGACCTTGGGCAAGTCACTTAACTTCTCTGTGCCTCAGTTACCTCGTCTGTAAAATGGGGATGAAGACTGTGAGTCCCGTGCGGGACAACCTGATTACCTCGTATCAGGTTGTATCAGGTCTGTGGCCCCAAGATCCAGCCTGGGTAATTTTCTGGGAAGTAGCTACTAAGACTGATGCTCTTGGATGTCTGAGTAATTTCTCTTTCGACCACAGCTTTTCTGCTCTTAATTGAAATCTATGAACATCTGGCAGACATCCAAAATGTAGATGATTTCGAACGTTCCTTGGTGCTGTGAAGATATCGACTTTATTTTCTGAATTGATTTCTTCATTATTTAATGCCTACCCTGATGACAAAAACAGATCGGGGACTCAATTATTCATATTCCTGACTATTCTAAGGATGCAACAATATTCCTAAAGGTTTTCAGCAACTTGTAGCAAATGAAATGAGCTGAAAAGTGGGAAGAGAGTAATAATGATCATCATAGTCATAATAATATTTATTAAGAGCTTACTATGTGCCAAGCACTGCATTAAGCACTGGGGTAGACACTAGATCACCAGGCTCCACACTGGCTTCACAGTCAAAGTAAGAGGGAGAACAGGTTTTACATCCCCATTCTTCAGATGAGGGAGCTGAGGCACAGAGAAGCCAAGTGACTCGCCCAAGGTCACAAAGCAGGTAGGCGGTAGAGCCGGGATTAAAGCCCAGGTCCCCTGGGTCCCAGGCCCGGGCTCTTCCCACTAGGCCTCGCCGCTTCTCCCAAGTAGCACTTCGTTATTGATTAATGTCAGTCTCACCGGATGCGTCTCTATCTGTGGAACCAGACTGAGACATCTCACTGCTTTTGTCCTCTCCCACCAGAGTTTGGCACAATGCTCGGTGCAAAGCAGGCGCTCAGTAAATACCAGTAAATCTACTCCCCCACCGGGCCTTCCCTTCTCGCTCGACAACAGCACTGTCGTCGCAGCGGCAGAAGCCCACCACGTTGCCACCATCCTCGACTCTCGGCTAGCGTTCTACCCAAGCTCGGTCCTCGGCCGAGCCCGGCCAGTTGCCACGTCGGTGCCGCCCTCGACCGTCGGCTAGCGTTCCACCCCCAGCTCGGTCCCCTGCCGAGTCCTGCCGGTTCTTCCTGCTCCCCTCCGGAGTCTGCTCCTTGCTCTCCACCCAACAGCCACCACCCTGAACCAAGCTCTTGTCACTTTAGGGTTAGACTACTGCACCAGCCTCCTCGCTGGTCTCCCTGCCTCTAGCCTCTCCCCCCTCATGCTACCGTGACACCGATCATTTTCCTGACCTGTGTTTCTCCGACAGACCTGTGTTTCTCCGCTCCTCCAAGCCCTCCTCTGGCTCCCGCTGTCTCTCCGTACCAAACAAGAACTCCTCCGCGCTGGCTTCCGGGCTCTCCTCCTCCCAGCCCCATCTCTCTGCTCTGCTCTCTTGTCCCGTTGACCTCCCAGCCCACTGCCGTCTCCACTTTTCCCATGCCCACCTTGTTCAGCCACGGAGACAGAGCATTCACTGTGCCTGCAGAATGGCACTGCTCTGCCACCAGAGTAAATGTCCTTGCCCAGCCCAGAGCCCCAGTGTAAGCTCCATGGAAAGTCTCCAAGCCTTTCCAGAGATTGGCAGACAGCAGCAGGCAGCATAATAATAATAACAATAATTTCAGTATTTAAGTGCTTACTATGTGCCAGGCAGGAAGAGGCAGCATGGCCTAATGGCAAGAGCATGGGCTTGGGAGTCAGAGGGCGTGGGTTCTAATCCCTGCTCCGTCATTTTTCTGCAGTGTGACCTTGGGCATTTTCCCATGCCCACCTTCTAACCACCCCTCGCCCCCAACTCTCCCGTTCCCGTCCCCTCCTTCTCGCTGCTCTTCCGGCCTGAAACTCCCTCCCTCCTCACACCCGAAAGACCCCCAGCTCTCCCCATGCTCAAATCCCTCCAAAAATCCCCCCTCCTCCAATAAACCTTCCCCGACTGGTTCCTGATCCCTCAAATTATACAAACCCACCAGTCTCCTCCAATCAATCGATCAACTGTTCAGTGGTATTTCTCAAGTGCTTCCTGTGTGCATAGCATGGTACTAAGCAGGGTACTGAGAACTTGGGAAAGTGCTGGAGAAGCAGCATGACCTAGTGGATCGGGCCCGGGAGTAAGAATGTCAGGGGTTCTAATCCTGGCTCTGCCACTTGTCTGCTGTGGGACCTTGGGCGAGTCACTTAACTTCTCTGGGCTTCAGTTCCCTCTTCTGTAAAATGGGGATTAAGACTGTGAGTCTCATTGGGGACAGGGACTGTGTCCGACCCAATTATCTTGTATCTACCGAGTGCTTACTACAGTGCCTGGCACATGGTAAGCGCTTAACAAATACCATAATTATTTTTATTATTATTATTATAGTACAAAAGAGTTGGTAGACACGATCCCTGCCCACCAGGAGCTAGCAGTCTAGACGGGGAGACAGACATTGAAATAAATGACAGAGGGGGAAAAAAGCAGGATACAAGGATACGGACATAAGTGCTGTGGGGTTGAAGGTAGGTTGAGTATCAGGGTGCTTTAAGGAGGGCAGATCTGAGTGCACAGGTGATGCAGAAGTGAGAGCTTAATCAGGGAAACTCTCTTGCAGGAGATGTGATATTAGGAAGGCTTTGAAGGTGGACAGAGTGGTGGTCAACTAATCAGTGGTATTTATTTAGCCCCGACGGTGCGCAGAGCACTGTCCTAAGGGCTTGGGAGAGGACACTATACAATATTACAGGCACATTACCGGTCCACATGAGTTCACAGCCTAGAGGGGAGACAGACATTAATATACATAAGTATATTACAGATATGTACTAAAATGCTGTGTGGCTGGGAGGGGGAGATGAGTAAAGAAAGCAAGTCACGGTGACACAGAAGGAAGTGGGAGAAAAGGAAAGGGCGGCTTAGTCAGGGAAGGCCTCTCGGAGGAGATAGGACTTCAATAAGGCTTTGAAGGGGGAGACTCATTGCCTGTCCGCCGCTCCCTGCCCCCCACTTCGGCTTCACTCACGCTGTCCTCTCCTGGTTCTCCTCCCCACTCTGGCCACTCATTCTCAATCTTTTTTGCAGGCTCCTCCTTTGCCCCACACACCCTAACTGTGAGAAGCAGTGTGGCCTAGTGGAAGGAGCGTCGGCCTGGGAGTCAGAGGACCTGGGTTCTAATCCTGCCTCTACCACATGTCTGCTAAGCGACCTGGACCAAGTCACTTAACTGTATCTCAGTCCCCTCGTCTGTAAAATGGGGCACAAGACTGTGAGACCCATGTGGGACTGTGCCCCACGTGATCAGCTTGTGTCTTCCCCAGTGCTTAGTAGGAAGCACTTAACGAATACCATTAAAATAAAAAAAGGGGTTCCTCAAAGTTCAGTTCTGAGTTTCCTTCTATTCACCATCTACACCCACTCCCTTGGCTTCAACTACCATCCCTATGTGGAGGATTCCCAAATCTCCATCTCCAGCCCTGATCTCTCTCCTTCTCCGCAGTCTCACATTTCCTCCTGTCCTCAGGACAGCTCTATTTGGAAGTCCTGCCAACGCCTCAAACTAAACATGTCCAAGACAGAATTCCTCATCTTCCCACCCAAGCCCTGTCCTCCTCTTGATTTTCCCATCACTGTAGACGGCACCACAACCTTCCCTGTCTCACAAGTCCATAACCCTGGATTGTCCTTCACTCATTTCTTTCATCCAAACCACATATTCAATCTGTCACCAAATCCTATCAGCTCTACCATCACAACGTTGCTAAAATCCTCCCTTTCCTCTCCATTCAAACTGCTACTACATTAATCCAAGCATTTACCCTATCCCGCCTTGATTACTGCATTAATCTCCTTGCTGACCTCCCAGCCTTCTGTCTCTCCTCACTCCAGTCCATACTTCACTCTGCTGTCTGGATCATTTTTCTACAAAACCATTCAGTCCATGCTTCCCCACTCCCCAAGAATTTCCAGTGGTTCCCCATCCACCTCCTCATTAAACAGAAGCTCCTTACTGTCGATCAACCAATCAATCGTATTTATTACCCCATCTACTTTACCTCCCTGATTTCCTAGTCCAACCCAGCCCATACCCTCCACTCCTTTAATACTACCTACCTCAGTCTCATCTTTCTTGCCACCCACCCTGCGTCCTGCCTCTGGCCTGGACCTCCCTTCCCCTCTCCTCCACACTTTATGTCACCGTGGCTTCACGGACTCTGTCCTCTCCCGGTTCTCCTCTTATCCTTCTGGCCATTCATTCTCGGTCTCCTTCACGGGCTCCTCCTCCCCCTCCCATCCCCTAACTGTAGGGGTTCCTCAAGGGTCGGTTCTTGGCCCTCTTCTGTTCTCCATCTACACTCACTCCCTTGGTGAACTCTTTCGCTCCCACGGCTTCAAGGATCATCTCTATGCAGATGACACCCTAATCTACATCTCCTCCCCGTCCTCTCCTCCTCCCTCCAGGCTCGTATCTCCTCCTGCCTCCAGGACGTCTGCCCGCCACCTAAAACTCAACATGTCCAAAACTTAGCTCCTTATCTTCCTTCCCAAATCCTGTCCTCCCCCAACTTCCCGTCACTGTGGACGGCACGACCATCCTTTCCATCTCACAGGCCCGCGACCTTGGTGTCATCCTTGACTCAGCTCTCTCATTCGCCCCACACATCCAATCCGTCACCAAAACCTGCCTGTCTCACCTTTACAATATCGCCAAGATCTGCCCTTTCCTCTGCATCCAAACGGCTATAGTGCTGGTACAAGCTCTCATAATATTCCGACTGGATTACTGTGTCAGCCTCCTCTCGGATCTCCTTTCCTCCTGTCTCTCCCCACCCCAGTCTAATCTTCATTCGCTGCTCGGATTATCTTCCTACAGAAACGCTCTGGGCCTGTCACTCCCCTCCTCAAAATCTTCCAGTGGTTGCCTATCCACCTTCGCACGAAACAAAAACTCCTCACTCTTGGCTTCAAAGCTGTTCTTCACTTTGCCCCCTCCTACCTCACCTCCCTTCTCTCTTTCTCCAGCCCAGCCGGCACACTCCGCTCCTCTGCCGCTCACCTCCTCACCGTCCCCCGTTCACGCCTATCCCACTGTCGACCCCCGGCCCAGGTCCTACCGCTGTCCTGGAACGCCCTTCCTCCTCACATCTGCGAAACTCTCTTCCCCTCTTCAAAGCCCTACTGAGAGCTCACCTCCTCCAGGAAGCCTCCCCAGACTGAGCTCCCCCTTTCCCTCTGCTCCCCCCCAACCTTCTACTCCTCCCCCTACCCCTCCCCTCAGCACTGTGCTCATTTGTATATATTATTTATTAGCCTATTTATTTTGTTAATGAGGTGTAGAGAAGCAGCGTGGCTCAGTGGAAAGAGCATGGGTTTTGGAGTCAGAGGTCATGGGTTCGAATCTCGGCTCTGCCACTTGTCAGCTGTGTGACTGTGGGCAAGTCACTTAACTTCTCTGGGCCTCAGTTCCCTCATCTGTAAAATGGGGATTAAGACTGTGAGCCTCACGTGGGACAACCTGATTCCTTTGTGTCTACCCCAGTGCTTAGAACAGTGCTCTGCACGTAGTAAGCGCTTAACAAATACCAACATTATTATTATTATTATTACATCCCCTTGATTCTATTCATCTTGATGACGTTGTCTTGTTTTTCTTTTGTTCTATCTTGGCTGTCTGTCTCTCCGCCGTTTAGACTATGAGCCAGTCATTGGGCAGGAATGATCTCTATCTGTTGCCGAATTGTATATTCCAAGCGCTTAGTACAGTGCTCTGCACATATTATGTGTTCAATAAATACCATCGAATGAATCATATCTGACAGACTATCCTTTTAGACCGTTGTTGGGCAGGGATTGTCTCTATCTGTTGCTGAATTGTACATTCCAACTGCTTAGAACAGTGCTCTGCACACGGTAAGCGCTCAATAAATACGACTGAATGAATGAATCACTTTTGCAACCTTCACCGCATTAAAATCGCATCTCCTCCCCGACTAAGCCTCTTACTCCCTTCCTTTTTGCGTCGTCCTTGCACCTTTATTGACCCCTCCCTCAGTCCCACAGCCTTATATCCATAATCATAATTCATTTTCATGTGTCTCTTCCCCTCCAGACTATGAGTTCCTTAAGGGTAAGGACTGCCTACACCTAGTTGGGTGTACCGTACCCTCCCAACTGCTTAATACAGTGCTCTGCTCATAGAAAGTGATCAACAGATCATACTGACTGCTTGACCCCAGCCTGATGCCCCGGACTAATAATTCCCTGGCCTGGATCAGGGACTGGACTCTGGACTGATCTCCACCTATCCCAGATTGGACTCTCGTGGCTTAGCGAAAAGAGCACGGGCTTGGGAGTCAGAGGATGTGGGTTCTAATCCCCGCTCTGCCACTTATCTGCTGTGAGACCTCGGGCAAGTCACTTCAATTCTCTGTGCCTCAGTTCCTTCATCTATAAAATGGGGATTAAGAGTGTGAACCCCACGTGGAACAACCCGATTACCTCGTATCCACCCCAGTGCTCAGAACAGTGCTCAGCACATAGTAAGTGCTAAACAAACACCCTAATTATTATTATTTTTATCCCTGTCCATCTTGGCCCACAGTATGGCCTAGTGGTTACAGCCCGGGCTTGGGTCTCAGAAGGACCTGGGTTCTAATCCCAACTCCGCCACTTGTCTGCTGTCGGACCCTGGACAAGTCACTTAGCTTCTCTGGGCCGCAGTTCCCTCATCTGTAAAATGGGGATTCAGATTGGGAGCGCCACGTGGGACAAGGACCGTGTCTAATCCGACTTCCTTGTATCTATCCCAGCACTTGGTACAGTGTCTGGCACACGGTAAATGCTTAACAGATACTATTATCATTATAATTCTTATCATTACTGGACTCGGAACAATCCCCCTCCATCTCAGACCTGACGCCCGAACTGACCCCTATCCATCTCGGACTGGACCCCGGACGAGACCCCAGACCGGACCTCGGACTGACCCCCATCCATTTCGGACCGGAACGGGGACCCGATCCCGAACTGACACCCCCCCATCCATGTCGGGCCGGACCCCGGCGGGGAGGCCGCCTGATGCGGGTCCCTGTCGGTGGCGGCCGCTGGGCTGGGCTGGGCTGTCCTGTCTTGTCCTGGGCTATCCTGTCCTGTCCTGTCTTGGGCCATCCTGTCCTGTCCTATCCTGGGCCATCCTGTCCTGTCCTGGGCTATCCTGTCCTGTCCTGTCCTGGGCCATCCTGTCCTGTCCTGTCCTGGGCCATCCTGTCCTGTCCTGGGCCATCCTGTCCTGTCCTGTCCTGGGCTATCCTGTCCTGTCCTATCCTGGGCTATCCTGTCCTGTCCTGTCCTGGGCTATCCTGTCCTGTCCTGTCCTGGGCCATCCTGTCCTGTCCTGGGCCATCCTGTCCTGTCCTATCCTGGGCCATCCTGTCCTGTCCTGTCCTGGGCTATCCTGTCCTGTCCTATCCTGGGCCATCCTGTCCTGGGCCATCCTGTCCTGTCCTATCCTGGGCTATCCTGTCCTGTTCTGTCCTGGGCCATCCTGTCTTGTCCTGTCCTGCCCTGGGCTGTCCTGTCCCGGCCCGGTCCCCGGGCGGACCCCCCTCCCCCCTCCCCCCCGCCCCCCGCGCCCCCGCCTCTCCCCCGGCCCAGAGCAACCCGCGGATCCCGGCCGGGGCCCCCGCAGCGCCCTCCTGCAATCGCCGCCCGGAGGCCGGACGAACGGCCGGATAAACGGACGGCCAGGTCTCCCCCTCCCTCACCCCCTCCCGGTGTCCGCTCACCGCCGGGCCGAGAGGGCTCCGCCGCCGCCGCCGCCGCCGCCGCCGCCGCCGCCGCCGCCGGAGGGTCACGGAGGGAGGGTCACGGTGGGACGGTCGGTCCGGGCCCGCGGCCCCCGAGCCCCCCGAGCCCCCCGAGCCCCCCGAGCCCCCCGAGCCGCCGCAGCCCCGCCGGGCGCCGGGCCCATCCCGGGGGCTCCGGGACACACGGGGGCTCCGGCCGGGAGGTCGCCGCCGCCGCCCAACGCTCCGGACAACGCTCCGCCCCGCGCCCCGCCCCCTCACTCCGGCCCCGGACCCCCCCACCGGGCCCCGCCCCTCACTCCCCCCCCCCGCCCCGTAGTAATAAGAATAACGTTGGTATTTGCTGATAATAATGATGTCAGTATTTGTTAAGCGCTTATTATGTGCAGAGCACTGTTCTAAGCGCTGGGGGAGAGACAGGGTCATTCATTCATTCAATAGTATTTATTGAGCGCTTACTATGTGCAGAGCACTGTACTAAGCGCTTGGGGTGAACAAGTCGGCAACAGATAGAGACGGTCCCTGTCGTCTGAAGGGCTTACAGTCTACAGGGTCATCAGGTTGTCCCCCGTGAGGCTCACGGTCTTCATCCCCATTTGACAGATGAGGTGACGGAGGCCCAGAGAAGCGAAGCGACTCGCCCACAGGCACACAGCTGACAAGTGGCAGAGCCGGGAGTCAAACCCATGACCTCTGACGCCGAAGCCCAGACTCTTTCCACGGAGCCACGCTGCTTCCCTTGTTAAACGCTTACTAGGTGCAGAGCACTGTTCTAAGCGCTGGGGGAGAGACAGGGTCATCAGGTTGTCCCACGAGAGGCTCACCGTCTTCATCCCCATTTTCCAGAGGAGGGAACTGAAGCCCAGAGATGTGAAGTGACTCGCCCACAGTCCCACAGCTGACAAGTAATAATAATAATGATGCAGGTATTTGTTAAGCGCTTACTAGGTGCAGAGCACCGTTCTAAGCGCTGGGGGAGGATACAGGGTGATCAGGTTGTCCCACGTGGGGCTCACCGTCTTCATCCCCATTTTCCAGAGGAGGGAACTGAAGCCCAGAGATGTGAAGTGACTCGCCCACAGTCCCACAGCTGACAAGTAATAATAATAATAATGTTGGTATTTGTTAAGCGCTTAGTAGGTGCAGAGCACCGTTCTAAGCGCTGGGGGAGGATACAGGGTGATCAGGTTGTCCCACGTGGGGCTCACCGTCTTCATCCCCGTTTTCCAGATGAGGGACCTGAGGCCCACAGAAGTGCAGGTGACTCGCCCACAGTCACCCAGTTGACAAGTGGCAGAGGCGGGATTCGAACCCGTGACCTCCGACTCCCAAGGCCGGGCTGGTTCCACTGAGCCACGCTGCTTCTCGATCAGGCCCCGCCCCCTGGGGCTCTGGCTCCGCCCCTTTCCCCGCCCCCCCCGGGTCCGGCTGCGCCCCCTGCCGGCCACAGGCCCGGGCCCGCGGCGGGCGGCGGGGCTCCCGAGCCGAGCGGCAGCGCCCCCTGTTGGGCCGCCACGCCCCCGGCGCCCGGCTCGACTTGACATCTCTACCTCATCAGAACTGTGGCGGCTGTTCGGCGCTTACTATGTGCCAAGCGCTGGGGTGGAATCAAGTTTTGTTTTGCTGTCCGTCTCCCCCCTTCTAGACCGTGAGCCCGTTGTTGGGTAGGGATTGTCTCTATCTGTTGCCCAGTGGTACTTTCCAGGCCCTTAGTTCGGTGCTCTGCACACAGTAAGCGCTCCATAATTGCGATTGAATGACCGACTGAATGAATGAAGCAAATCAGGTGGCACACAGTCACTATCCCACAGGGGACTCACAGTCTCAATCCCCATTTTACAGATGAGGGAACTGAGGCCCAGAGAAGTAACTTGCCCTCCTGCTTCCAGGCCCGTGCTCCACCCACTGCACCATGCTACTTGGATGCCTTGCCGTCACCTCAAACTTAACACGCCTAAAACAGAACTCCCACCCAAATCCTGTCCTTCCCCTGACTTTCCCATCACTGTAGATGGCACCACCATCCTTCCTATCTCACAAGCCTGTAACCTTGGCGATATCCTTGACTCCTCTCTCTCATTCAATCCATATATTCAATCCATCTCTAAATCCTGTTGGTTCCGCCTTCACAACAGCCCTAACATCCGCTCCTTCCTCACCATCCAAACTGCTACTACTTTAATCCTATCATTTATCCCATCCCACCTAGATTACTGTATCAACCTCCTTGCCGACCTCCCTGCCTTCCGTCTCTCTCCATTCCAGTCCAGACTTTACTCAGCTGTCCGGATATTTTTTCTACAAAAACTTTCAGGTCATGTTTCCGCATTCCTCAATATCCTCCAGTGGTTGCCCATTCACCTCCACATCAAACAGAAACTCTTTACCATTGGCTTTAAAGCCCTCCACCATTTTCATTCATTCACTCATTCGATAGTATTTATTGAGCGCTTATTATGTGCAGAGCACTGTACTAAGTGCTTGGAATGTACAATTCGGCAACAGTTACAGACAATCCCTGCCCAGTGATGGGCTCACAGTCTAAACGGGGGAGACAGACAGCAAAGCAAAACAGAACAAAACTAATCAAGACAACATCATCAAGATAAATAGAATCAAGCGGATGTACTCCTCATTAACAAAATAAATAGGGTAATAAATAATATATACAAATGAGCACAGTGCTGAGGGGAAGGGAAGGAGGGAGAGCAGAGGGAAAGGGTGGGTGGGACAGAGAAAGCAGAGAGAAATAAAGCGACATGGTCACGCAGCAGACAAGTGGCGGAGCTGGGATTAGAACCCATAACCTCCTGATTCCCACTCCCATGCTCTATCCATTAGGCCATGCTGATTTTCCCCCCTCCTACCTCACCTCGTTACTCTCCCTCTACAACCCAGCCGCACACTTTGCTCATCTAATGCCAACCTACTCACTGTGCCTCTATCTATCTCATCTATCTTGCCATCGACCTCTCGCCCATACCCTGCTTCTGGCCTAGAATAATAATAATAATAACATTGGTATTTGTTAAGTGCTTACTATGTGCAGAGCACTGTTCTAAGCGCTGGGGTAGATATAGGGTAATCAGGTTGTACCACATGAGGTTCACAGTCTTAATCCCCATTTTGCAGAAGAGGTAACTGAGGCACAGAGAAGTTAGTCACTCTCTCCTCGTATCCCACAGACAATGACTCTCCCCCAATTCAAAGCCTTATCAAAAGCACATCTCTTCCAAGAGACCTTCCCTGACTAGGCTCTCCCTTCCTTTTCCCCTTCTTCCTTCCGTGTCGCCCTGATTTGCTCCCTTTATTCATCCCCTGTTCCAGCCCCACAGCATTTAAATCCATATCTGTCATTGATTTATTTATATTAATGTCTGTCTCCCCTTCTAGACTGTAAGCTTGTTGTGGGCAGAGAATATGTCTGTTATATTGTACTCTCCCGAGCATTGAGTACAGTGCTCCGCATACAATACACGCTCAATAAATAGGATTGACTGAATGACTGGCTGACATCAGGGGTCGGTGCCAGGCTGGGGGCAGGGCCCCTGTAGCTGGGTTGTCCCCTTTCGGAAAAGCGTCCACATAGAAGTGTCAGCTTGAAGCCCCCTCCCACTCTCAACCCCTGGACACCTACTGAGAGCCTTGGGGTCCAGGGGTTGCCCATGGTGGGGGCAGCTGAAGTGGGGCTAATGGGGCACAAACATCTGACCTCAGGTCACCCTCTCCTATTCTCCCAGGTGGGCTTGGAGCCTCCAGGGCTCTGAGCCTGGGAGTCTACGTGCTTAATTAAGTGCCAAACGTTGTACTAAACGCCAGGGTAGTAGATACAAGATAATCAGTCCAACACAAACCGGTGGCATCACCCCCACCCCTGGAACCCGGGGGCACCAGCTCCAACACCCCACCTCTGGAAATGCATAATGGCCTGGTGGAAAGAGCCCTGGGCCCAGGAGTCAGAGGACCTGGGTTCCAATCCCTTTTCTTCCACTTTTCTGTTGTGTGATCTTAGGGGAGTCACTTCACTTCTCTGGGCCTCAATTTCCTCAACTGTAACATGGAGATTAAATACCTGTTCTCCCTCCTCCTTAGACTGTTAACTCCATGCAGGAGAGGGACTCTGTCCCACCTAATTCACTCGTACCTTCCCCTGTGCTTAAAACAGTGCTTGAAACATAGTAAGTGCCTAACCAATACCATTAAAAAAAATGTATTCTACAAAACCCTGCTTTCAACCTACGTTGACTCCCTTCATTAAGCGGTCGGAATGGATGTGTTCCCTGCAAGAACGTTAGGTATTTATTTAGTATTTATTAATAGTATCTGCTAATCGTTTAAGATGTGCCAGGCACTTTAATAAGCGCCGGGGTAGATTCAAGCGAATCAGACTGGACACAGTGTCCCTCTGTAGCCACTCTGGGGCCAAATTATGGGGGTGGGGGAAGATGCTCAGTCTGTTGGCACCTCGAGGCCCAGGCGGGGAGAGAGCAGACCCTTGCTGGGGTGAAGAGAGCAGACCCCTGCCGGGGTGGACAGAGCAGACTTCTACTGTGCCTGGCTTCAACGTGGGACTGAAGTGCCGCAAGAGCTGGGCCAGGCATTCATTCATTCCTTCAGTCGTATTTATTGAGCGCTTACTGTGTGCAGAGCAGTGTGCTGAACGCTTGGGAGAGTACAGTAATAAAAAGACATATTCTGGGGAGAGTCAGCCAGCTGATCGTATTTGTTGAGTGCTTACTGTGTGCAGAGCGGTGTGCTAAGCGCTTGGGAGAGTACAATATAATAATAAAAAGACATATTCTGAGGAGAGTCAGCCAGCTGATCGTATTTGTTGAGCGCTTACTGTGTGCAGAGCACTGTACTAAGCGCTCGGGAGAGTACAATATAACAGTAGAACGGAAACATTTCCTGCCCACAGGGAGGCACAGGTCCCTCCAATGATCACAGGTCACAGCCGGGGACCCGATAATAATAACTGTGCCATTTGTCAAGTGTTTACTCTGTGCCAGGCACTGTACTAATCCCTGCGGTAGATACGATCTAATCGGGTTCTGCACAGTCCCCGTCCCACATAGGGCTCATAGTCTTAATCCGCATTTTACAGCTAAGGCGACTGAGGCCCAGAGAGGTGAAGCGGCTCGCCCAAGCTCACACAGCAGACGAGTGGCGGAGCGGGCATTAGAACCCACGGCCTCCGACTCCCAAGCCCGGGCGCCAAAGCCACGCCGCTGTACTGAGTGCCAGCCCTTGGCAGAGGCCAGGCCGGTTAGTGGACCCGATCCCTGCCCTCGGGGAGTTTGCGGTGTCGCGGGGAAGACAGCCACGAAGGTGAATTCCAGGTGGGGGGCGGGGTGGACCCCCCGCTTGGCAGGGGCGGGCCCGCTGGGCTCGGTACCTGGGCAAGTGTAGGGCACGACTGTCTTCTCCGAGGGACCGAGGAGAGCAGAGCAGAGGAGAGGGGAGGGGAGGAGAGGGGTGGGCCTTCCTCCCGGGCCGCTGCGACCCCTCCCCGCTGGCCTGCCAGGCGGGGAGGATGCCAGGCGGGGCGGTTGCCAGGCGGGACGGTTGCCAGGCAGCCCCCGGTGGCGCTGAGCTGACAAACGGCCGGTCCCGGCCGCGTGGGCGAGGCCGCTGCCCCTCAGGCCCCAGCGGCCGGACCCACGGCCCGGACCCCAACCCGCCCAACTGGACCCCAGGACCAACTAGGTGGACGGGACACCTGGAGCCGACACGGGGGCTCCACACGTGCCCCCACACTCTGGAAGTTTTGCCCGCTTTGGGGAGGGTTTTTATAATAATGATGATCATTCATTCATTCATTCATTCAATAGCATTTATTGAGCGCTTACTATGTGCAGAGCACTGGACTCAGCGCTTGGAATGGACAGATCGGGAACAGAGTCTCTGCCCACTGACGGGCTTACGGTATAATAATGATGATGGCATTCGTTAAGCGCTTACTATGTGCAAAGCACCGTTCTAAGCGCTGGGGTAGACACAATAATAATAATAATAATGTTGGTATTTGTTAAGCGCTTACTATGTGCAGAGCACTGTTCTAAGCGCTGCTACAAGGTAATCATTGTGGCCCACATAGGGCTCACAGGCTTCATCCTCATTTTACAGATGAGGGAACTGAGGCACAGAGAAGTGAAGTGACTTGCCCACAGTCACACGGCTGACAAGTGGCAGGAGCGGCATTCGAACCCATGACCTCTGACTCCCAAGCCCGGGCTCTTTCCACTGAGCCACGCTGCTTCTAAGGCCTCACTCACTACACTAGGCCTCACCGTACAAAGCGCTGGGATAGATATAAGATAATCAGGTGGGAAACAGTCCCTGTCCCACTTGGGGCTCAGTGGGAGAACAGGTTTTGAAACCCCATTTTACAGAAGAGAAAACTGAGTCACAGAGAGGTTAAATGATCTGCCCAACTTCACACGGCAGGCCAGTGGCAGAGTCGGGATTAGAACCCTCATCTCCTTACTCCCAGGGACGAGTAAACTCTTTATAGGCAGGGAACGTACCCCACCTAATTAACTTGTACCTATCCTGGTGCTTAGAAGAGTGTTGACACATAAAAGCGGCTTGGCTTAGTAGAAGAAGCCTGGGCTTGGGAGTCAGAGGATGTGGGTTCTAATCCCGGCTCCGCCACTTGTCTGCTGTGTGACCTTGGGCAAGGCACTTAACTTCTCGATGCCTCAGTTACCTCATCTGGAAAATGGGGGTTGTCTGCGAGTCCCACGAGAGACAACCTGATTACTTTGTATCTCCCTCAGCGCTTAGAATAGTGCTTGGCACACAGAAAGCACTTATCAAATGCCATAGGAGAAGCAGTATGGCTTAGTGGAAAGAGCCCAGGCTTGGGAATCAGAGGTCATGGCCTTGAATGCCGGCTCTGCCACTTGGCAGCTGTGTGACTGTGGTCAAGTCACTTAAATTCTCTGTGCTTCAGTTACCCCATCTGTACAATGGGGATTAACTGGGAGCCTCATGTGAGACAACCTGATTACCCTGTATCTACCCCAGCGCTTAGAACAGTGCTCTGCACATAGTAAACACTTAACAAATACCAACATGATTATTCACTTCCATCTAATTTGGGAAACGCCATAGTTCTTAGTGCTTTTTGCAGTGCACTGTACTAGACCCTACAGAGCATTTGAAAGGAGATGCATGACACAGGCCTATTGGGAGAGAAGTCCATACAACACAAAATATAATTGTAAACTTACAGCATTGACGAAGTGGATACAGCACAGGCCTGGGAGTCAGAAGGTCCTAGGTTCTAGACTCCGCTCTGCCTCTTGCCTGCTGTGTGACCTTGGCAGGTCACTTCACTGCGCTTCAGTTACTTCCTCTGTAAAATGGGGATTGAGACTGTGAGCCCCAGCTGGGGTAGAGACTGTGTCCAAACTGATGTACTGGTATCTACCCCAGTGCTTAATATACAAATACCACAGTTATTATTCATTATTATAAGTATCGATTCCCAGGAGCCTGCTTCGGGGCAGGAATTTTGATCCGTTCCCATCCCCACCACTCTTATATAAGTACCCGTAATTTATTTGCTTATATTGATGTTGTGTCCTCCCTCTAGGCTAAGCCTGTTATGGGCAGGGAAAGTGTCTACCAACTCTGTTGAATTGTACTCCCCTAGGCGCTTAGTACAGTGTTCTGCACACTATATGTGCTCAGTAAACATCACTGATTGATTGAATTGTGTCCAGTGTGTTTATAGCGTATCTGGCCCCAGTACTTATTCCAGGGCTTGGCACCGAGTAAGTGCTTAATAAATACTATTATTACTGTTATTGTTACTATTATTATTGTTGTTGTTGTTGAACAAGGAAACTCTGAGTGGAATATAAGACCAGGGCAGAATCCGTGAATTAGGTGGGTTTTGAATGGGGACTTGTAGAAGGGGAGGGAAGGATGTGAGTAATGGTGGGGGGCTGGGGGTGGATTAGAAGAGTCATTTGAGGGTATTTTAGTTGGGTCGGTGGGGTGGTTAGTTAGTGGTGGAGGGCCTTGACCATGGGCCTGGGAGTCAGAAGGACTTGGTCCTAATCCTGGCTCTGCCACTTCTCTGCTGGGGGACCTTGAGCAAGTCACTTAACATCTCTGTGCCTCAGTGACCTCATCTCTAAAATGGAGATTAAGACTGTGAGCTGTATATGGGATGGGAACTGTCTCCAACCTGATTAACTTGTATCTACGCCAGCGCTTAGTACATTCCCTGGCACATAATAAGTGCTTAGCAGATACCATAAAAACAAAGGGAGGGAAGCCAGATTTCAATTCAAATAAATAAAATGACAGATATGTGCATAAGTGGTGTGGGGCTGGGAGGGGGGAAGAGCAAAAGGAGCAAGTCAGGGTGACAGAGAAGGGAGTGGGAGATGAGGAAAACTGGGGCTTAGTCTTGGGCGTTCCAAGCCAGAGGTAGGACGTGGGCAAGAGGTCGGGGTGAGACGGGTGAGATGGAGGCCCAGTGAGAAGGTTAGAGGCACCAGAGGAGCCAAGGGTGCCGGCTGGGTGGCAGAAGGAGAGAAGCGAAGTGAGGTAGAAGGGAGAAAGGTGGTGGAGGGCTTTAAAGTCAGTGGTGAGGAGTTTTTCTTTGATGTCGAGGTGGATGGGAAACCACTGGAGTGTTTCGAGGAGCAGGGTGACATGTCCTGAACGTATCTAGAGAAAGATGATTAAATAATAATAATAATGTATTTGTTAAGCGCTTACTAAGTGCCAAGCACCGTTCTAAAGCTCTGGGGGTAGATATAAGGTAATCAGCTTGTCTCAAGTGGGGCTCACAGTCTTCATCCCCATTTTACAGATAAGGTAACTGAGGCACAGAGAAGTGAAGTGACTTGCCCAAAATCACACAGCTGACAACTGGAGGAGCCGGGATTAGAACCCACGACCCCTGACTCCCAAGCCCGGGCTCTTGCCACTAACCCGTGTTGCTTCCCTAATCTGGGCAGCCGAGTGGAGTATGGACTGGAATGGGGAGAGATAGGAGGCTGGGAGGTCAGTGAGGAGGTTGATGCAGTCATGCAGGCGGCGGGAGAAGATGAGTGATTGGATTAAAGGGCTAATTCTTTGGATGGAGAGGAAAAAACGGATTTTAACCGTGTTGAGAAGGTGGGACCGACAGGATATGGTGACTGATTGAATACGTGGGTTGAATGAGAGAGAGAGGAGTCAAGGATAAGGCCAAGATTACGGGTTTGCGAGACGGGAAGGATGATGGGGCCATCTACAGTGAGGGGAAAGTCGGGGAGGGCAGGGTTTGGGTGGGAAGATAAGGAGCTCTGTTTTGGACATGTGAAATTTGAGATGACGGGAGGGCATCCAAGTAGAGATATTTTGAAGGTAGGAGGAGATGCGAGACTGCAGAGAGGGAGAGACATCAGGGCTGGAGATGGAGATTTGGGGATCATCCACACAGAGATAGTAGTTGAACCCATGGGAGCGAATGAGTTCTCCACGGGAGTGGGTGTAGATGGAGAATAGAGGGGGACCCAGAGCTGACCCTTGGGGAACCCCTACAGTTGGGGGATGGGAGGCAGAGGAGGAGCCCGCGAAGGAGACTGAGAATGAACAGCCAGAGAGATAGGAGAACCAGGAGATGACAGAGTCAGTGAAGCCAAACCTGGATAACGTTTCCAGGAGAAGGGGGTGGTCCACAGTGTCAAAGGCAGCGGAGAGGTCGAGGAGGATGAGGATGGAGTAGAGACCGTTGGACCTAGCAAGAAGGAGATCATAAGTGACCTTTGAGAGGGAGGTTTCTTGGAGTGAAGGGGGCGGAAGCCAGATCGGAGGGGGTCCAGGAGAGAAGTGGAGGAGAGGAATTTGAGACAGCGGGTGTAGACAACTCACTCCAGGAGTTCCTCCGCCCCGGCCTGGTTCCAGGCTGCTGCCTCGGCCCCTCTGTGCCCTGATCCAGCTACCTCGGTCTCCTGCGGCCGATCCCAAAGGAGATACCAGATCAAGTCAGCCACAGGCTGCAAAACTCTTTGAGCAAGATTAAAGTCATTTAGAGAAGCAGCCTGGCTCAGTGGAAAGAGCACGGGCTTGGGAATCAGAGGTCATGGGTTCTAATCACGGCTCCGCCGCCTGTCAGCTGTGTGACTTTGGGCAAATCACTTGACTTCTCTGGGCCTCAGTTACCTCATCTGTAAAAGGGGGATTAAGACTGTGAGCCACATGTGGGACAACTTGGTTGCCTCCCAGCGTTTAGAACAGTGCTCGGCACATAGTAAGCCCTTAACAAATGCCATTATTATTATTATTATTTTTATTTAAGGACTGCAAACCGCTCCGAGCAATTCTGCGATTCCTAACGGCGCCAGTAGGGGGCAGGACGTACCTGTGCAATCCAAAGAAGTAAGCGCTTATTTCATTCATTCATTCAATTCTATTTATTGAGCGCTTAATAATAATAATAATGTTGGTATTTGTTAAGCACTTACTCTGTGCCGAGCACTGTTCTAAGCGCTGGGGTAGACACAGGGGAATCAGGATGTCCCACGTGGGGCTCACAGTCTTAATCCCCATTTTACAGATGAGGTATCTGAGGCACCGAGAAGTTAAGTGACTTGCCCACAGTCACACAGCTGACAAGTGGTAGAGCTGGGATTCGAACTCATGACCTCTGACTCCAAAGCCCGTGCTCTTTCCACTGAGCCACGCTGCTTCTGTGTGCAGAGCATGTGACCTCAGTGCTTGCCACAAGGTAGGTGCTGAACTGATACCTCAATTCTACGTCACATTAAACCCTTATCAAGTAGCATGAGCTGAGAAGCATGGCCTATTGGCGAGAGCATAGGCCAGGGAGTCAGGGGATTGGGTTCTAATCCTTCATCTACAAATTGCTTGCTGCGTGACCTGGGGAGAGTCAGCAGAGTACAGTACAACAGCATGTTCTACCAAGCAAGACTGCGCTTCTATGAAGAGAAATACTGGTTCAGTTCTCTTTTGTTCATTACTTACATCTCATTTCTCTTGGAATTGTTGGAAACCGCTGTTGCTGAGAATATTTATCGGGGCCAAGTGAGGAAAGGGAGTTATCAGTCAATCAACGGTATTTATTGATCGCTTACTATGTGCAGAGTACTGTACTAAGCGCTTGGAAGGGTACAATACAACAGAAAAAGTGGGCACATTCCCTGCGCATAACGAGTGTACAGATTAGTTAGTTGTCAACAGTGCCTTCATCTGAATGTCATCCTATGTTGCCATAGAAACATCCCTTCACTCTTTGCGCTTAGGGTCTGCTGAGTGACCTTGGGCAAGTCTCATAACTTCTCTGCGACTCAGTTACCTCATCTGTAAAACGGGGATTAAATCTTCTTCCTTTTGATTTAGCCTGTGAGTCCATGTGGGACAGGGATGGTGTCCAAACTGATTATCTTATATATACCTCAGTGCTTAATGTAGTGCCTGACACATAGTAAACGCTTAACAAATACCATTAAAAAAAAAGTAGTAGCGTTGCACATCCCAGACTTTCATTAAAAATGAGTCAACTGAATCTACATGGCCAAAGTATTGCGGATGAATACTCCTGAGACTGCATGGTCTTAGTAACTGATTTACCAGTGGACGGCAAAGGTGACTAGGTTGGAGATTGGAAGCTCCTTTATTATGGTGTTCATTAAGGATTTATAATGTGCCAGGCACTGTACTGAGCACTGGGGTAGATTCAAGCTAATCAGGGTGGACACAGTTCATTACCCACATGGAGCTCACATTCTTAATTCCCGTTTTGCAGGTGAGGTAACTGAGGCACAGAGAAGTGAAGCGACTTGCTCAAGGTCACAAGACAGGTGGTAAAGCTGGGATTAGGACCCAGGTCCTTCTGATTCCCAGGCCTGTGCTCTGTCCACTAGACTTCGCTGCTTCCCTGTGGGCCCTCTGTGGACAAGGAATGTGTCTACCAACTCTTTTGTTTCGTACTCCCCTAAGTGCTAGTACAGCGCTCTGCACTTAGAAAGCCCTCAGGAAATACGACTGATTGATGGAGGGCGGGAGCGTCCTCTCCCGTCCCCGGAGCGGACTTGTGGCTGGTCCAGGGGCAAGGTTTTCCTGGGAGTTTGGAGCACTGGGTTCCGGTCCAGGCTCTGCCTCCTGAGCTGGGATCTCGACCGAGATGGTTTCTGACCGAGGGGCCGCCCCCACTTCGCCCCTCCAGCCCCGGGGCCTTCTGCCAGGGGGGGCGGGCCCAGCGGGAATCCTGCAGGGCAGCTGGAACGTGGGCAGGGATGCTGCAGCGGTTACCAAGGCAACCCCCTGGAAGGTGGGGCTGGGGTGGGGAAAGAGTGGTCATAGCGCTCCGACCTAGCGTCGGCCCTTAATTTAGTGGAAAGACCCCGGAGGACGTAGGTTCTAATCCCGGCTCCGCCATTTGTCTGCTGTGTGGCCTTGGGCAAACCTCTTCCCTTCTCTCTGCCTCAGTATCTGTAAAATGGGGATTAAGACTATAAGCCCCTCCTGGGACAATCTGATTACTTTGTACTTACCCCAGCGTTTAGAACATAGTAAGCGTTTAACAAATACCATTATTATAATTATTACTACTGTTATTATTAAGGTCACTGCGGCTCTCAGCGGAGCCTGCACGGAAGATACTTTTCCGTGCGGCTTGTAATGTGCGGCGCCCCTGCCCATCTCCACGCTCCTAGCGCTCGGGACCCCAACGGACAGGGGCGGAAAAGTGCAGAGAGAGCGCAGGTGGCACTGTGCCAGCCACTAATGTCATCACGACAGCTATCACGAACGCTATCACTTATTTAACACTATCCCTAACACTCTCACTATCAAGAACACTCTAACATTATCGTTAACGCTCTCACTAATAATAATAATTGTGGCATTTGTTAAGCGCTTATTCTATGTCAGGCACTCTACACTCTACTAGCAAATCGGGTTATTTTTGATAATAATGATAATTATAATAATGGCATTTGATAAGCGCTTACTAGGTGCCAAGCACTCTTCTAAGCGCTGAGGGAGATACAAGGTTAACACGTTGTCCCAAGTGGGGCTCACAGTCTCAATCCCCATTTTACAGATGAGGGAACTGAGGCATAGAGAAGTGAAGTCACTTGTCCAAGGTCATACAGCTGACAGTGGCAGAGCCGTGATGAGAACCCACGACCTGCGAGGTGGGGCTGGGGGAGGGGGACGGTCAAGGAGCTCCGGCCTGGCCCTGGTTTTAGTGGAAAGAGCCCGGGCTTGAGAGTCAGAGGACGTGGGTTCTAATCCCGGCTCCGTCATTTGTCTCTTTGTCCCAAGCCCGTGCTCTTTCCACTAAGCCATGCTGCTTCTCTAATACACGGCCCCTGTCCCAAGTGTGGTTTACAATCTCAATCCCCATTTTGCAGATGAGGTAACTGAGGCTCAGAGGAATGAAGTGACTTGACCAAGGTCACACAGCAGACAAGTGGTAGAGCTGAGATAAAGCTATCACTATCACTACCCCCTCACTAATGTTATCAACTAACATTATCACTAACGCCCTCACTAACACTATCATTAACGCTCCCACTAACGTTACCGCTAACACTCTCACTAAGGTTATCCCTTACATTATCACTAACGCTCTCAGGAACACTCACTGAGTGACTGAATCCATCCGCCAATAGTTAGTCAGTCAAACTGTAGTACTTACTGAGTGTCCACTAAATTGCAGGGCCTAGTACTAAATGCTTGAATCCATGCATGGGCTTTGGACCCTCTGGGCCCTGGCAGGGCTTGGAGAGACTGGGCGGCTGGAGAAGGGGGAGAGGGAACAGAGAGCCTTGCTGGGACGGCCCAAGGAGCAAACCCCTGCTGCAGAGTGGTTCTCAAGAAGTAAGGTAGTTCTAGCAGTAGGAGTAGTAGTAGAAAAATAGTAGCAGTAATAATAGTAGAAGTACTTGGGCAAATCACTTCACTTCTCCAGGCCTCAGTTTCCTCATCTGTAAAATGAGGATGAAGACTGTGAGCCCCACGTGGGACAGAGACTGTGTCCTAACCCGATTAGCTGGTATCTGCTCCGACGCTTAGTACGGTGCCGGGCTCATAGTAAGAGCTTAACAAATACCACAGTTATTATTATTGTTAGTAGCAGGATTAGTAGTAGTGGTTGAGGGTGGCCTAGTGGAAAGTGCGCGGGCCTGGGAGTCAGAGGACCTGGTTTCTAATTCTGGTTCTGCCATTTATTTGCTGTGTGATCTTGGGAGAGTCACCTCACTTCCCTGTGCCTCATTCCCCTCATGTGCAAAGTGGGAATTCAACAGCTAGCCACCTTCCGATTTAGACCATGAGCCCCGTGTGGGACCTGATTATCTTGTATCTACCCCAGCACGTAGTACAGTGCTTGGCACATAGTAAGCATTTACCAAATACCATCATTATTGTTATTATTATTATTAATAATCACAAGTACCACAGTTATTATTAGTATAGCAGCAGCAGTAGTAATAGTAATAGTGGTATTAGTAGCTTCAGTAGTAGAAGTAGAAGAGAAGCAGTGTGGCTTAGTGGCAAGAGCCTGGGCTTAAGAGTCAGAGGTCGTGGGTTCTAATCCCACCTCCGCCACTTGTCAGCTGTGTGACCTTGGCCAAGTCACTTCACTTCTCTGGGCCTCAGTGACCTCATCTGGAAAAATGAGGATTAAAAAATGTGAGCCCCATGTGGGACAATCTGATTACCCTGTATCTACCCCAGCGCTTAGAACAGTGCTCAGCACATAGCATTTAACAAATATCATAATTATTATTACTATTAAGTAGCAGTAGTGGTAATCAACATGGTGTAGTGGATAGAGCACGGCCCTAGGAATCAGAAGGTCATGGGTTCTAATCCCAGCTCCGCCACTTGTCTGCTGTGTGACCTTGGGCAAGTCACTTTGCATCTCTGGGCCTCAGTTACCTCATCTGGAAAACGGGAATTGAGACGGTGAGGCCCAGGTGGGAAGGGGCCAGGTGATGGAGAGCCTCAAAACCTAGAGTGAGGAGTTTTTGTTTGGAGCGGAGGTCGATAGGCAACCACCGGAGGTGCTTAAGAAGGGGAGTGACAGGCCCAGATCGTTTCTGCAGGAAGATGAGCCGGGCGGCGGAGTGAAGAATAGACCGGAGCGGGGCGAGAGAGGAGGAAGGGAGGTCGGAGAGAAGGCCGACACGGTAGTCTAGCCGGGATATAACGAGAGCCCGTAGCGGTAAGTTAGCCGTCTGGGTGGAGAGGAAAGGGCGGATCTCGGCGATATCGTAAAGGTGAAACCGGCAGGTCTCGGTAACGGATAGGACGTGCGGGGTGAACGAGAGAGACGAGTCGAGGATGACACCGAGATCGCGGGCCCGAGAGACGGGAAGGACGGTCGTGCCATCCACGGTGATAGAGAAGTCCGGGAGAGGACCGGGTTCGGGAGGGAAGATGAGGAGCTCGGTCTCGCTCATGTCGAGTTTTAGGTGGCGGGCCGACATCCAGGCGGAGACGTCCCGGAGGCGGGAGGAGAGGCGAGCCCGAAGGGAGGGGGAGAGGACAGGGGCGGAGATGTAGATCTGCGTGTCATCTGCGTAGAGATGGTAGTCAAAGCCGTGAGAGCGAATGAGTTCACCGAGGGAGTGAGTGTAAATGGAGAACGGAAGAGGGCCAAGAACTGACCCTTGAGGAACTCCGACAGTTAAAGGATGGGAGGGGGAGGAGGCGCCGGCGAAGGAGACCGAGAATGACCGGCCAGAGGTGAGAGGAGAACCGGGAGAGGACGGAATCCGTGAAGCCGAGGTGAGATAAGGTAGGGAGGAGGAGGGCATGGTCGACAGTGTCAAAGGCAGCAGAGAGGTCAAGGAGGATCAGAATGGAGTAGGAGCCATCGGATCTGGCAAGAAGGAGGTCACGGGTGACCTTAGAGAGAGCAGTCTCGGTAGAGCGGAGGGGACGGAAGCCAGATCGGAGGGGGTCCGGGAGAGAATGGGAGTTAAGGAATTCTAAGCAGCGATTGTAGACGACGAGTTCTAAGATTTTGGAAAGGAAGGGTAGTAGGGAGATAGGGCGATAACTGGAGGGGGAAGTGGGGTCGAGAGCGGGTTTTTTTTAGGATGCGGGAGACGTGGGCATGTTTGAAGGCAGAGGGGAAGGATAATAATGGTGGTATTTGTTAAGCGCTTACTCTGTGCCAAGCACTGTTCTAAGTGCTGGGGTAGATACAAGGTAATCAGGTTGTCCCACCTGGGACTCACAGGCTTCATCCCCATTTTCCAGATGGGGCAACTGAGGCACAGAGAAGTGAAGTAGCTTGCCCCAGGTCAAACAGCAGGCAAGTGGTGGAGCCGGAATTAGAACCCACATCCTCCGACTTCCAGGCCCGGGCTCTTATCACTGAGCCCCGCCGCTAGCAGCAGCAGTAGCAGTGTCGGGAGCAGTGGTAGTAGTAATGGCTTATTGGAAAGGGCCCTGTCTTGGGAGTCAGAGGTCGTGGGTTCTAATCCCCGTTCCCCCACTTGTCTGCTGGGTGACCTTGGGTAAGTCACTTGACTTCTCTGCGTCTCCGTCACCTCATTTGTCAAATGGGGATGAAGACTGTGAGCCCCATGTGGGACAACCTGATGACCTTAGAACAGTGCTTGGCACATAGTAAGCACTTAACAAATACCACCATTATGATTATTAGTAGGAGTCATAGTAGTAGTGGCAGAAAGACTAGTAGTAGAGTGGCTCAGTGGAAAGAGCCTGGGCTTCGGAGTCAGAGGTCATGAGTTCGACTCCCGGCTCTGCCACTTGTCAGCTGTGTGACTGTGGGCGAGTCACTTAACTTCTCTGTGCCTCAGTTACCTCATCTGCAAAATGGGGATTAACTGTGAGCCTCACGTGGGACAGCCTGATTCCCCTGGATCTACCCCAGTGCTTAGAACAGTGCTCTGCACATAGTAAGCGCTTAGCAAATACCAGCATTATTATTATTATTAGTAGTAGGAGGAGGAGGAATAAGAGCAGTAGAAGTGTCAGTAGCAGTAGCAGGAGGAGGAGTAATAGTTAGTAGTGGCAGAAGGACTAGTGGTAGGAATAGGAGCAGTAATAGTAATAGTGCCAGTAGCAGTAGTAGGAGGAGTAATAATAGTAGTAACAGAAGGACTAGTCGTAGTAATAATAGGAGCAGTAGCAGTAGTAGTCTCAATAGCAGTAGCAGGAGGAGTAATAATAATAATAATAATAATGTTGGTATTTGTTAAGCGCTTACTATGTGCCGAGCACTGTTCTAAGCGCTGGGGTAGACACAAGGGAATCAGGTTGTAATAATAATGTTGGTATTTATTAAGCGCATACTATGTGCCGAGCACTGTTCTAAGCGCTGGGGTAGACACAGGGGAATCAGGTTGTCCCACGTGGGGCTCACAGTCTTCATCCCCATTTTACAGATGAGGGAACTGAGGCACAGAGAAGTTAAGTGACTTGCCCACAGTCACACAGCCGACAAGTGGCAGAGCTGGGATTCGAACTCATGAGCCCTGACTCCAAAGCCCGTGCTCGTTCCACTGAGCCACGCTGCTTCTCCAAGGTTGTCCCACGTGGGGCTCACAGTCTTAATCCCCATTTTACAGATGAGGGAACTGAGAGTAACAGTAGTAGTGGCAGAAGGACTAGTGGTAGGAATAGGGCCGTAACAGTAGTAGTGCCAGTAGCAGTAGCAGTAGGAGTAGGAGTAATATTGGTATTTGCTAAGCGCTTATTATGTGCAGAGCACTGCTCTGAGCGCTGGGGTAGATACAGGGTCATCAGGTGGTCCCACGTGAGGCTCACAGGTTGAATCCCCCTTTTACAGATGAGGTAACTGAGGCACAGAGAAGTTGTGACTCGCCCACAGTCACACAGCTGACAAGTGGCAGAGCTGGGAATCGAACCCATGACCTCTGACTCGTAAGCCCTTGCTCTTTCCACTGAGCCACACTGCTTCTCTACTACTACTACCTAATAGTAGTAGTAACAGAAAGACTAGGGGTAGGAATAATAGGAGCACTAATAGTTAGTAGTGCCAGTAGCAGTAGTAGAAGCAGGATGGCTCAGTGGAAAGAGCCTGGGCTTGGGAGACAGAGTCATGGGTTCTAATCCTGGCTCCGCTACTTGTCAGCTGTGTGACCTTGGGCAGGTCGCTTCACTTCTCTGTGCCTCAATTACCTCATCTGTAAAATGGGGATGAAGACTGTGAGCCCCACGTGGGACAACCTGATGACCTGGTATCCCCCCAGAGTTTAGAGCAGTGCTTTGCACATAGTAAGCGCTTAACAAATGCCATTGTAAATAAATAAATAGTAGCAGTAATAGTAGAAGTGGCAGAAGTTCTAGTGGTAGTAATAGGAGCAATAACAGTAGTAGTAATGGTAGTTTCCATGGCAGTAACAGGAGTAGTAACGTCAGAAGCAGTAGCTGCTGCTGCAATAGTAGCAGCAGCTTGGAGGTCGGAGCCGCTTGGAGAAGCAGCGTGGCTTCATGGAAAGAGCAGAGTCAGAGGTTGTGGGTTCTAATCCTGTCTCCGCCACTTGTCAGCTGTGTGACCCTGGCCAAGTCACTTCACTTCTCTGTGTCTCAGTTCCCTCATCTGTAAAATAGGGACGAAGACTGTGAGCCCCACGTGGGACAACCTGATGACCTGGTATCTACCCCAGCGCTTAGAACGGTGCTTGGCACATAGTAAGCGCTTAACAAATACCATCATTATCATTATTAATAGTAGTAATAATGCTACTTATTGAGGTCAGTGCCTTGTACTAAGCATTTGGGAGAGTCCAACAGAAGGAGGATGTGTGTATTTCCCTGCACACAGATAGCTCGCTCTGTGGCAGACACAAAGCTATTTACAAGGAGTAATCAGAATAAAGCATTGAGTGAGCATATAGCATTGAGAAGCAGCGTGGCTCAGTGGAAAGAGCACGGGCTTTGGAGTCAGAGATCGTGGGTTCGATTCCCGAGTCTGTGTGTGACTGTGGGCAAGTCACTTAACTTCTCTGTGCCTCAGTTACCTCATCTGTCAAATGGGGATTAAGACTGTGAGCCCCACGTGGGACAACCTGATTTCCTTGTGTCTACCCCAGCGCTTAGAACAGTGCTCTGCCCATAGTAAGCGCTTAACAAATACCAACATTATTATATAGGACAATTTCTGGGATGGGAACAAATCAGTATAGAAATGCTAGAAGTGAACGTTGGGTCGACGTCGCTCGGAGCATCAGGGGAGGCTTGTTGGAGGGGGCTGGAGTATTAGGGGGACTTGGAAAGTGGGGAGCACTTCAGACTATTGGGTTGTGGTGGGGGGGTCCAGGCGGCGGAGCAGCTTGAGCAAAGGGACAGAGGCTGGAGAGCCGGGGGGCGAGGGAGAAGCAGAGATGGAGGCGGGCTGGAGGACAGTGGGACGAGACGGCAGAGTGGGGAGGTGGGGCCGGGCGGGGGAGAAGCGGGAAGCCAGCCCGGAGGAGAGTCTTTTCGGTGCGGAGAGACACCAGAAGCCGGGGGAGGACTTGGAGGGGAGGAGAGATGGGGGCCGGGCGAAGCTTCGGGGAGATGATCTGGGCAGCGTACGGCTTGAGTAGGGGTAGAGGCTGGAGGCAGGGAGGCCAGAGAGGAGGCTGATGCAAAAATCCAGCTGCGATCCAACCAGAGCTTTTAGTCAGTTGATCGATGATATTTATGCAGCGCTGTGTGCAGAGCACTGTACTAAACGCTTGCACCAAGGTGGTAGCAGTTAGGGTGGAGAGGAAGGGGTGTGTGTGTGGAGGAATATTGTGGAGGAATATTGTGCTGAAGAGCCTTAAGTTCTGGGCAGGGGACTCAATGTGACTGTCGAATGACAGGGAAGAGCGTGGCCTAATGGCTAGTGCCCGGCCCGGCACTTGTCTGCTGTGTGACCTTGGGCAAGTCATTTCACTTCTCAGGGCCTCAGTTTCCACAACTCTGAAATGGGGATTAAGACAGGGACTGTGTCCAATCTGATTATTTTATATCTACCTCAGCACTTTGTAGATACTGTGCCCAGAACATAGTGAGCGCCAGTGTAGTGGATAGAGCACAGGCCTGTGAGGCAGAAGGTCAAGGATTCTAATTCCATCTCCGCCGCTTATAAACTGTGTGGCCTTGGGCAAGTCACTTCACTTCTCTGTGCCTCGCTTACCTCAGCTGTAACATGGAGATTGAGACTGTGAGCCCCACAGGGTCTGTGTCCAACCCAAGTTGCTTGTATCCACCCCAGCACTTAGCCCAGTGCCTGGCACACAATAAGCACTTAACAAATACCACAGTTATTATACCATTAAAAAAGGGGAAAAAAGAGGTGAGGGGGGCAACGAGGTGGACAGTGAGAGGTCACCACCTTCTGGGACCGGGAGGGTGGGGGTACTCTCCGCTGAGATGGGAAAGTGATGGGGAGGAGAAGGTTGAGTGGAGAAGGAATTCAGGTTTGGACATATTGTGTTTGTCTGGGAGGTGAATGCCAAAAGGTAGCAGTGTGGCCTAGGGAAAGAGCTCGGGACCAGGAGTCAGAGGAGCTGGGTTCTAATCCTGTCTCTGCCGCTTGTCTGCTGTGTGACTTTGGGTAAGTTACTTCACTTCTCTGGGCTTCAATTTCTTCATCTGTAAAATGGGGATTCAATACCTGTCCTCCCTCCTACTTGGGCTGTGAACACAACGTGGGACAGTGTGCCCAACTTGATATATCAATCAATCAATCAAGCATATTTATTTAGTGTTTCCTGTGTGCAGAGCACTGTATTAAGTGGTTGGGAGAGTGCAATTTAACACAGTTGGTAGACACATTCCCTACCCAAAAGGAGCTTACAGTCTACAGGGGAAGACATACATTAATATAAATTAAGACATTATGGATACAGACATAAGTGCTGTGAGACTGAAGGTGGGGTGAATATAGGGTGCAAATCCAAGTTCAAGGGTGACCCAGAAGGGAGTAGGAAAAGAGGAAATCATTTCCTCTCAGGCTCAGTCGGGGAAGGCCTCCTGGAGGAGATGTGCTTTCAATAAGGTTTTTTAAGTGGGGGAGAGGAATTATCTGTCGGATATTCATTCAATCGTATTTATTGAGCGCTCAACTGTTTGCAGAGCGCTGTACTAAGCGTTTGGGAAGTACAATTCAGCAACAAATGGAGACAACGGGCTCACATGAAAGGGGGAGAGCGTTCCAGACCAGAGGCAGGAAGTGGGCAAGAGGCTGGTGGCGAGATAGATGTAACAGAGACTCATTGAGTAGGTTGGCATTGGAGGAGTGAAGTGTGCAGGCTGGGTTGGAGTAGAAGAGCAATGAGGGGAGGTGGCAACGAGGGGGAGGTGGAGAAGTATAATGGCTTAGTAGATAAAGCCCAGGCCTGAGAGCCACAAGGTCAGGGGTTCTAATCCCGCCCCTGCCACCTGCTGTGTTGACCTTGGACAGGTCACTTCACTTCTCTGTACCTCAGTTTCTTCATCTGTAAAATGGAGATTAAGACTGTGAGCCCCACGTGGGGCAGAGACAGTGTCCAACCCGATTTGCTTGTATCCACCCCAGCGCTTAGTCCAGTGCCTAGCACAAAGTAAGCACTTAACAAATACCACAATTATCATTACTATTAGGTAGGAGGGGGCAAGGGGGTTGAGGGCTTCAAAGTCCATGAGGAGGAGTTTCTGTTTGATGTGGAGATAAGTGGGCAACCACTGAAGGGTCGTGAGGAGTGGGGAGACGTGAATGGAAACATTATGTAGGAAATAACTTTTATCCACTCCAGCACTTAGAACAGTGCTCGACATGTAGTAAGCGTTTAACAAATTCCACAATTATCATAATCATTAATAATAACGATAATAGTAATAACAATAATAATGATAGTCAGACAGAGTGATTCCAGGAGAGTGTCTTGACAGACCACCACGCTCTCCACCTTGAAAACCCTACTAAAGTCACATCTCTACCAGGAAGCTTTCCCTGACTAATCTCTCCTCTCCCCACCCTTCTCCGTTGTTTATGCTCTTGGGGCTGTTCTCAACCCATCTCCATCCCCATAGCACTTATGCCCATACCTTAATACTCAGCTGCTTCCCCGTTCGGTCATTTATTTCAGTGTATGTCTCCCCTCACTAGATCGTCAGCTCCTCGAGGGCTGGGACGGTGTCTACGAATTCAACCAGTCTCTCCCAAGCGCTCATCCCAGTGCGCTGCACAAACAGTACAGTGTAAACTCCTTGAAGGCAGGGATCGTGCCTACTAACTTTACTGACCCCTCTGAAGCACTCAGTGCGGAGCTCTGCATAATAGACTGTAAACTTCTTGAGGGTAGGGATCGCGTCTATCAACTCTATTGTCCTCCCCCAAATGCTTAATGAGGTGCTTTGCGGAGCCTAAGTGTTCATAGTGAAGTGGATAGAGACCAGGCAGGGATTAGAACCGTAATCCCAGCTCTGTCACTTGTCTGCTGTGTGAACTCGGGCAAGTCAGTTCACTTCTCTGACCCTCAATGACCTCATCTGTAAAATGGGACTAAGACCGTGATCCCCACGTGGGACAGGAACTGTGTCCAACCCGAGTTGCTTGTAATAATAATAATAATAATGTTGGTATTTGTTAAGCGCTTACTATGTGCAGAGCACTGTTCTAAGCGCTGGGGTAGACACAGGGGAATCAGGTTGTCCCACGTGGGGCTCACAGTCTTAATCCCCATTTTACAGATGAGGGAACTGAGGCACAGAGAAGTTAAGTGACTTGCCCACAGTCACACAGCTGACAAGTGGCAGAGCTGGGATTCGAACTCATGAGCCCTGACTCCAAAGCCCGTGCTCTTTCCACTGCGCCACGCTGCTTCTCTTGTATCCAACCCAGTGCTTAGTACAGCGCCTGGCACATAGAAAGCGCTAAACAAATACCACAGTTATTTTTATGGCTTTGCTCCCATTATCCATTCCCCCCCACCAGACCCACAGCACTTATGTGCATATCTGTAATTTATTCATATATTAATGTATGTTACCCCCACTAGAATGTACGCTCATTATGGGAAAGAATGTGTCTGTTTTATTAATAATAATAATAATGATAATTGTGGTATTCGTTAAGCCCGTACTTTTTGCCAGGCACTGTGCTAAGCGCTGGGGTGGCGGGTTGGACACAGTTCCTGTCCCACGTAGGGCTCACAGTCCCTATATTGTCCTCTTCCAAGTACTTAGTACAGTGCTCTGCACCCAGTAAGCGCTCAATAAATACGATCGACTGACTGATTAAATGCTATATTAACTGGGAAGACCCTGAGGGTAAGTGTTCCTTCCGCTGGTTTCCCGCTGAGGTCAGGTACTGGCCGGGGGTGCCAGGTGCAGATCGCAGGGGGCCAGACCCTGGACGCCCAGTCACAGATGCCCGGGGTCAGCTGCTGGACGCCGGGTGCCAGATCCCGGGGGCCAGACACCGGACACTCGCGGCTAGCGAGCTTCGTTGGCCTGGAGCTCAAGCCGTCAGGCCAGGGCTGAAACTTGGCATATCACGGGAAGAAGATTCAGGTTGAATCTGGCGTCTCACACGGGCACCACGTGGGGTGTGGATCGATGGTGACGAGGAGGAGGGGGAGGATGCCCATTTTCCCTTTTTCACAATCTCCTTAATTCAACTTCCACAACCTCTGGCACACGCATAGGCAGCTCACACATTCTCATATACGCATATACCCTAATGCGCACACTACACTCATTCAGTTCATTCATTCATTCAATCGTATTTTTTTCAGCGCTTACTGTGTGCAGAGCATTCATTCAATCGTACTTATTGAGCGCTTACTATGTGCAGAGCACTGTACTAAGCGCTTGGAATGTACAATTCAGCAACAGAGACAATCCCTGCCCAATAAAGGGCTCACAGTCTAAACGGGGGAGACAGACAGCAAAGCAAAACAAAACAAAACAAGTAGTCTGGCTGTACTAAGCGCTTGGAAAGTACAGTTCGGCAACAAATAGAGACAACCCCTACCCAACAACAGGCTCACAATCTAGAAGGGGGGAGACAGACAACAAAACAAGACAAAACAAGTAGGCATAATTGCCCTCAATGTATTTTGAGTATCTTCTGTGTGCAGAGCACTTTGCTGGGTGCCTACTGGGTGCAGAGTGCTGTGTTGGACGGCTACTTCCTACAGAGCACTGTAGTGGATGCCAGCTGTGTACAGAGCATGGGGTGGGGGCGTGTCTGTATGTCTGTATTTGTGTGTGCAGGTATGTCTGTGTGAATGAACAGTGTGCTTGGGTGCATGTGTATGTGTGTGTGTGTGTGAGTCTGTGTTACGAGTGTGTCTGTGTGCAGGTGTATCTTTGTGAATGACCAGTGTGCTTGTGTGTGTTTGTGTCTGTCTGTGCTATGAGCGTGTCTGTGTGCAAGTGCCTGTTTGTTAGTCTGTGTATATGTTCGTGTGTGCAAGTGTCTGTGTGTGAGTCTGCATATTCGTGCATGTGTACAGGTGTGCCCGGGCAGAAAAGGTAGAGAAAATAGAAACCAGGGAAAAGCTGGGTTAAGAACTCAGATCAATCCTTTCCCACCGCACCTCCTCCATCCTCCACGGAAGCCAAAGTCTCCAGGGCCACGGCTCATTCCAAGCTCCGAGACTACTCTTAATAGGCTTAATAATAGCCCTAATAATGACTGTGGTATTGATTAAGCGCTTACTGGGCGCCAAGCACTGCACTCGGTGCTGGGGTAGATATGAGATCATCGGTTCCCACACGGGGCTTCACAGTCTCACCAGGAGGGAGCACCGGAATCGAATCCCCATCTTGCAGGTGAGGAAACTGAGGCAAAGGGTAGTGAAGCGATTTGCCTAAGGTCACGCACAGCCGACAAGTGGTCACACGCAGCAGACAAGTGGCAGAGCAGGGATTAGAACCCAGGGCCTCTGACTCCCAGGTCTGGGCTCTTTCTACTAGCCCATGCTGCTTCTCCTTCAGTCAATCACATTTATTGACTGCTTACTGTGTGCAAAACACTGTACTAATCGCTCGGGAGAGTACAACAGAACAGTAAACAGACACATTCACTGCCCACGATGAGTTTACAGTCAGTAGCGGCTTGGCTTAGTGGCAAAGCCCGGGCTTGGGAGTCAGAGGTCGTGGGTTCTAATTTCAGCTCCGCCACTTATCAACTGTGTGACTTTGGGCAAGTCACTTCACTTCTCTGTGGCTCATTTTCCTCATCTGTAAAATGAGGATTAAGACTGAGAGCCCCACGTGGGACAACCTGATTACCGTGTAGCTACCCTCCGCGCTCAGAACAGTGCTTGGCACATAATAAGCGTTTAACAAATACCATTATTATTGTTATTATTAGGGTCTAGCTTCCTACCCCCCCAACCCCCTTCCCCCGAGCCCTCCCTGATTTGCGCCCCTCCCCACCCCAGGTCCCTCTCCCCACCCCGTCTAAACCCACCTCAATGCAGAGACCCAGAGATAGGAGGGGTTCCCTGGACCACCCCCCACTCCCCTCGCCCCACGACATAGTCTACCCTCCTGCAGATGCCCCCGCCCTACGGCACAGGCGGGTCTAGAGCTCCCCCCAACCCCGGGGGTCGGGGCGCTGGAAGGGAAGGCCGAGGGTCCCGTGAGTGACCGTGAGCGGGAGGTGGGGGGGAGGGCACCCTACCCAGTCCCTCTGGGTGTCCTGGAACCCCGATGGACCTAGCTCCGGGAGGCCCTGACTGACCCAATCACTCTCCCCCGACTTCACAGCTTTATTGAAGGCACACCTCCTCTAAAACTCTAACTTGATTTGCTCGCATGTACCCCAGCGCTTAGTACAGTGCCTGGCACATAGTAAGAGCTTAACAAATACTACGATTACTAAAAGGCCTTCCTAATTAAGCCCTCCTTACCTCTTCTCCCACTCCCTTCTGTGTCGCCCTGACTTGCTCCCTTTATTCACCCCTCCCTCAGCCCCACAGCGCTTATGGGGCAGCGTGGTTTATGAGAAGCAGCGTGGTTTAGCGGCAAGAGCAAGGGTTTGGGAGTCAGAGGGTGTCGGTTCTAATCCCAGCTCTGCCACTTGTCAGCTGTGTGACTTTGGGCAAGTCACTTAGCTTCTCTGTCCTTCAGTTACCTCATCTTTAAAATGGGGATTAAGACTGTGAGCCCCATGTCGGACAACCTGATAGCCTTGCAACTCCCCCGGCGTTTAGAACAGTGCTTGGCACATAAGCACTTAACAAGTACCATTATTAGTATTACTATTATAATGTCCATAGCTGTCATTTATTTACTTATATTAATGTCTGCCTCCCCCTCTAGACTGTGAGCTAGGGAATTTGTCTACCAACTCTATTATATTGTACTCTCCCAAGCAATTAGTACAGCGTTCTGCGCACAGGAAGTCCTCAATCAATACCAGTGATTGATTGATCGATTGATCAGAGCCCCGACCACCTGTGGGCTCCTGCCACTGCACCCAAGCCCCATCACTTCCTCCTCTTCTTCCCTTCTCTCTCCAACATCCCCCTGTGCCTTCTCCTCCTCTCTCTCTCTCTTTCCTCCCTCCTCCCCCCTCTCCATCCTTCTCCTCCTCCCTCCCTCCCTCGTCCCCCCCCATGCTCCTCCTCCCTCTCCTCCCAACCCCCTGCCGGGCAGGTAGGCCTGCACCTGGATGACTCTTGGGCCTGGGCATCAGAGAGCCTGGCAGCAGCAGCAGCAGTGGACAGAAGAGGCCCCAGCTTGGGCTCAGGCAAAGTGCTCAAGATGTGGGCCCTCCCATGTTGGCTCTCCTTGGGCTCCAAACTCGAGCTTCCAAGAAGCCTCATGCACGACCTTCTCCTAAAAGAGATTACCGACAACCGCAGAATTGGGGTCCTCCAGGAACTCAAGATTTTGGATTTCCAGCCTGGAGCCAGGCACCATGGCCGTCTTTGTCAAACTAAAGGTTGAACCTCCCTCCCTCCCCCGCCCCCCCCCAACACGGCCAGGGGGAGGGAACCAGCGTCTCGGAGCCCCTGGGGAAAACACGCGAACCATTTCGCGGGATTCTGGTGACTCCGGAGAGTGTACCCCCATGCCAGCGTGGACAGAACTCCCAAAGGGGGTGACAAGGCCCTCAAGGGACCCAGAAAAGTCCTCGTCCTGGAATGGCTTCATTGATTTTTCTGACGATAATAATAATAATGATGGTACTTGTTAAGCACTTACTATGTGAAAAGCACTGTTCTAAGCTCTGGATGATCATTCTAACACCTAAAATCAAAAAGGTTAATTGCCTAAAGAAAATCCAGTTATGGCCTGCGGAAAACCTCAGTTATTGCCCGCGGAGAACCCGAAAGTTAGACTCCTCCTTAGGTGAATTCCTGCAGAGAGAATTCCAGCAGAGAAGCAGGGTGGCCTAGTGGCAAGAGCCCGGGCCTGGGAGTCAGAGCACTTGGGTTCTAATCCCGGCTCTGCCACTTGTTTGTTGTGTGACCTTGGGCAAGTCACTTCACTTCTCTGTGCCTCAGTGAGCTCATCTGGAAAATGGGGATTAATACTGTGAGCCCCATGTGGGACAACCCAATTACCTTTGTTGTACCCCAGTGCTCTAGCGGAAAGTGAAGAAGACTTGAAAGGCTTATTATTAAAAGTTAAGGAACAGAGCAAAAAGATGGACCTATATTCGAATGTCAAGAAAACAAAGATCATGGCAACTTGAAGTTTTAACGTATTTGTAGTGGATGGAGAGAAGATTGAAAAAGACAGTTTTTCTCTCCTGGGATCGATAATCAGTAATAAAGGAAATAGTAGCCAAGAAATACACCCAAGATAATGTGAGGAGGACTTGCTATGAAGAGCCTGGAAAAAGTCATGAAACGTGCTGATGTAACTATTGCCACAAAAATTCAAATAGTCAACTCTATGGAATTTCCACTGACACTGTATGGACCCGAAAGACGGACGGTGAAAAAACGGGATAGAAAGAGTATCGATTCTTTTGAAATGTGGTGTTGGAGAAGGCTTTTGCGAATGCCATGGACTGTCCCAAAGACAAACAGTTGGATTTTAGTGCAAATGAAATCAAAGTGGTCTTTAGAAGGCCAAATGACTCGACATAGATTAGTATATTTGGGACACATCATCATGAGGACTGATTTTCTGGAGAAGACACTAATGCCAGGAAAAGTCCGGGGAAAACGTGGCAGAGCCAGGCCGGCAGCTACGAGAATAGAGACCCTAACAAGGATAACGGAAGAACCATTAGAAAGGTTGCGGATTATGGCAGAGGACGGGACGTTCCGGAGAGAGTCTATCCTTGGAGTCGCTCTGAATCGGAAACGACTCGACGGCATTTATTAATAAACCCCAGTGCTTAGAACAGTGCTTGGCACGCAGAGATATTATTATTATCGGCCCCCCGATGAGGGGATCTTAGTGCCCTCGGAGGGACCCCCTTCCTCCCGGGCTAAGCTCGGGCCTAGAACGGGGCTGGGGGCAGGGAGGGTCGGGGATCGAGGGCAGGGGGCAAGGGGCAGGGGGCAGGGGGCAGGGGGCAGGGGGTAGGGGGCAGCGGACAGGGGGCGGAGCCGTCTTCGTTGGCTCGCTGGGCCTCTGGTCGGTTGCCACGGCCCCGGCCGCGATTTGTAGATTCAGGACTTTTCCTCGGGGCCAGCGAATGAGGTCACCGTGACTGCAACCGGACCCGGCTCGGCGGCTTGTGACAGGCGACCCGCGGCACTGACAGCCAGATTCATTGTCGGGGCCGCAGCCAATCCCCGGCACCCGCCTCTCCGGGACCCCCCTCCCCCCCGGGACGCCCCCGTCCCACCTCCTGACCGCCCCCCCCCCCCACCCCCCCCCCGGACGCCGGATAAAAGCCCACGTGGGGGACACCATGAGAGCCGGTCCCGCCCGCCACCGCCTCCGCCGCCCCCGCGACGCCTCTTCCCGGGCCCGCCCGCCGCCTCCCACCGACCCCAGGGAAGGACCAGGGACGAGGGAGCCCTGAGGGGAGGGGGCTTTGGGGGGAGGGGGCTCAGAGGGGAGGGGGTTCAGAGGGGAGGGGGCTCAGTGGAGAGGGGGCCCAGAGGGGAAGGAGCCCAGAGGGGAAGGATCCCAGAGGGGAGGGCGCCCAGAGGGGAGGGACCCCACAGGGGAAGGAGCCCAAAGGGGAGGTGGCCCTGAGGGGAGGGGGCCCAGAGGGGAGGGGGCTCAGAGAGGAGGGAGTCCAGAGGGGAAGGAGCCCAGAGGGGTGGGGGTCCTGAGTGGAGGGGACTCAGAATAGGGGGCCCTGAAGGGAAGGAGCCCAGAGGGAAGGGGGCCCAGAGGGGAGGGGGCTCAGAGGGGAGGGAGTCCAGAGGGGAAGGAGCCCAGAGGGTGGGGGTCCTGAGGGGAGGGGGCTCAGAGGGTGGGGGCAGAGGTGAAGGGGCGGGGGGGGGGCTCTGAGTGGAGGGGGCCGAGAGAGAGGAGGGGACCGAGAGGGAGGGGACAGAGCGAAGGGGCAGAAGGGAGGGGGGAGGGGGAGCTAGAAGGGGACAGACGGGAGGGCGAGAGGAGAGGGGCGGCTGAGAAGGCGGGGAGAGAGGAGGGGGCAGAGGGGAGGGGAGGGGAGGGGGCACTGGGGAGGAGAGGGGAGGCAGGGCGGCCGACAGACCCACACACAGAGACAGAGACAGACAGAGACAGAGAGAGGAGGGCACCGAGGGAGAGGGGACGACAGAGAGGAGGGGGAGATAGGTAGAAGGGGACGGACGGGAGGCAGAGAGGACGGGAGCGAGCGGGGACAGGAGGAGGAGGAGGAGGAGGAGGAAGAGGAGGAGGAAGAGGAGGAAGAGGAGGAGGAGGGGGCGTCAGGAGGGAGAGGGGGAGTCCATCTCTGCGGTGAGGAGGATGGGTCCGGGGTCGGGTCGGGGTCGGGGTCGGGGATGGGGATGGGGATGGGGATGGGTGGCGGTGTGCGTGCTGGGGCTGCTGGGGGCGGGGGCCGGGGGTCGGGGGGCCGAGGGGGAGGCCGAGGGGGAGGCCGAGGGGGAGGCCGCGTGCGGGGCCTGCGCCTGGCGGCAGGGCGCCGAGGCTTCGCGCCTCGAGGTCATCAAAGTCCAGATCCTCAGCAAGCTGCGGCTGGACGCGGCGCCCAACGTCAGCCGGGAGGCCCTGGGCAGGTTGCTGCCCCGAGCGCCCGCCCTCCAGGACCTCGTCGACCAGTACGACGTGCAGAGGGACGACAGCAGCGGCGGCTCCCTGGAGGAGGCCGACTCCCACGCCACCACCGAGACCATCCTCACCATGCCCTCGCAGCAGGGTCAGTCCGCCCCGGGGGGCCTGGCGGGGGGCGGGGGGCCCGGGGGCCGAGCGGACGGACGGACGGAGGGAGGGTGGGAGGGTGGGAGAGCTCCCCACCCCCCGCCCCTCGCCCCGGCAGGCCGTCCCCCGGCTGCTCGGTCTGGCCTCCGGGGTGGTCAGTCGGGTCCCTGGGCGGTCGGGCGGTTCATCCCCCCAACCCACCCCGGGTGCCTTCCGTCGGTCTCTCAGGATGGTCGGTCCATCCCCCGGGGCGGTCAGCTGGTTCCTCGGGCAGGTCGGTCTGTCTCCGGGGTGATCAATTTATCCCCCGGGGAGGTCGGTTGGTCTCCCGAGGCGTTCGGTCCGTCCCCAAGTGCAGTCAGTCCTCTCGCTGTTGTCGGTCGGTCCCCCCGTGTGGTCACTCGGTCCCCTGGTGTGGACCCTCCGTCGCCCGGAGCGGTCAGTCGGTTCCCCGGGAAGCCGGTCCTGGCCTCCACCCTAGCAGTCTGTCCCTGGCTGGGATCCCGTGTAGATATAACCCGCCCCCCTCTCATCTCTTCCCCAAAGTGAATTTTTCCTCTTCCCACCCAAACCCCGTCCTCCCCATTCCCTTGACTTTCCCATCACCGTAGACGGCACCGCCCTCCTCCCTGTCTCACGAGCGCCGTCACCTTGGCGTTTTCCTCGATTCATTTCTCTCGTTCAATCCACATATTCAGTCTGTCGTCAAATCCTGTCGGTTCCACCTTCACGATTTCGCTAAAATCCGTCCTTTCCTCTCCATTCAAACGGCTATCACGTTAATCCAAGCGGTTAGCCTCTCCCTCCTTGATGACTTACTTCAGCCTCATTGCTGGCCTCCCTGCCTCCTGTCACCCCCCATTCCGCTCCATACTTCACTCTGCTGCCCGCATCATTATCCTACAAAACCCTACAAAGTCCACTTCTTCCCGCACCTCAAGACCCTCCAGTGGTTGCTCATCCACCTCCATATCAAAGGGATACTTCTCACCATCGGCTTTCAAGCCGTCCAACCCCTCGCTCCCTCCTACCTTACCTCGCTGATCTCCTACTCCAACCCAGCCCTCACGCTTCGCTCTTGTCATGCCAACCTCCTCGCTGTCCCTCCATCTCGTCTATCTCGCGGCCGACCCCTCGCCAAGTCCTGCCTCTACCCTGGTATGCCTTCCTAATAATGATAATAATAATAATAATAATAATAATGATAATGAAGATGGCATTTGTTAAGCGCTTACTATGTGCGAAGCACTGTTCTAAGCGCTGACGGGGGAAACAAGGTGATCAGGTCGTCCCACGAGGGGCTCTCAGTCTTAATCCCCATTTTACAGATGAGGAAACTGAGGCCCAGAGAAGTGAAGCGACTGGCCCAAAGTCACACAGTGGACAAGTGGTGGAGCCGGGATTATAATGGTGGTATTTGTTAAGCGCTTACTATGTGCAAAGCACTGTTCTAAGCGCTGGGGGATACAAGGTGATCAGGTTGTCCCACGTGGGGCTCACAGTTTTAATCCCCCTTTTACAGATGAGGTAACTGAGGCACAGGGAAGTTAAGTAATACTGTTGGTATTTGTTAAGCACGTACTATGTGCCGAGCACTGTTCTAAGCGCTGGGGTAGACACAAGGGAATCAGGTTGTCCCACGTGGGGCTCACAGTCTCAATCCCCATTTTACAGGTGAGGTGACTGAGGCACCGAGAAGTTAAGTGACTTGCCCAAACACACAGTGACTTGCCCAAAGTCACACAGTGACTTGCCCAAAGTCACACAGTTGACAAGCGGTGGAGTCGGGATTCGAACCCATGACCTCTGACTCCCAAGACCGCGCTCTTTCCACTGAGCCAAGCTGCCTCTTCATAGCTGGTAGACCACCACTCTCCCAAATTTCTAAATTTTGTTAAAATCCCATCTCCTCCGAGAGGTTTTCCCCGACTAAGCCCTCATTCCCCCTGCTCTCTCCTCTCTCTCTCTTCTGCATCGCCTTAAGCCTTAAGCACTTACTAGTCACGCTCACTCTCAGTCCTACTGTGGGCAAGTCACTTAACTTCTCTGTGCCTCAGTTACCTCATCTGTAAAATGGGGATTAAGACTGTAAGCTTCACGTGGGACAACCTGATTACCCTGTATCTATCCCAGCGCTTAGAACAGTGATCTGCCCATAGTAAGCGCTTAACAAATACCAACATTATTATTCTTCTTCTTCTTTTAACGTCAGTCTCCCCTGACAGTAGCATGAATGTCACAAAAGCAGCATGACCTAGTGACTAGATCTCGGGCCCGGGAATCAAAAGGTCATAGATTCTCATACTGGCTCCGCCACTTGTCTGCTGCGTGGCCTTGTTCAGGTCACTTCACTTCTCTGAGCCTCACTTCCCTCGTCTTAAAAATGGGGCTTAAGGTTGTGAACCTATGTGGGACAGGGATTATGTCCATCCCGATTAATTTGTATCGTGGCTTAGTGGAAAGAGCCCGGGTTTGGGAGTCAAGAAGTCTTGAGTACTAATCCCAGCTCTGCCACTTGTCGGCTGTGTGACTGTGGGCAAGTCACTTAACTTCTCTGTTCCTCAGTTACCTCATCTTGTAAAATGGGGATTATGACTGTGAGCCCCACGTGAGACACCCTCGTTACCTTGTATCTACTTCAGCATTTAGAACAGTGCTTGACCCGTAGTAAGCACTTAACAAATACCTCCATTATTACTATTATTGTATCTACCCCAGCGCTTAGAACGGTGCTTGACCCAAAGTAAGCGCTTAACAAATACCATTATTATTATTATTATTATTGTTAAGGCAGAGATCGTGTCTACCAACTGTGCGGCAGTGCCCTCTCCCCAAGCGCTCAGTGCGGCGTTCCGCCCACCTAAAGCGCTCAATAAACTCCACTGATGGATCGATCGACCGATCTCGTGGCTTTGCGGGCACCCGGGGTCCCGAGGAGAGCGACTTTCCCGTCCTAAAGGAGAGCTGATCTCCCGCCGGCCCCGGGGTTGAAGGAGGTGATGGTGGTGAAGGGGGTGAGGGCGTCGAGCGGAGGGGAGTGAGGCGGGTCAGGGTCCCAGGCGCTCTCGACCCCAGGCTGCCCTTACAGCATCCCGTTCCAGGGACGGAAGGCCCGGGGGTCTGCCCAAGGATTGTAGGAGTCCTGAGACTCCCTCCCTCCACACCTCCATCAGCCCCCTGGGCCGTCCCCTCTCCCTTCCCATGTTTAGCGCGGCCTGGCACCTGTTCTGTGCCCCTTTCCCCCAAACCCCAGCCCCCCGCCCCAAATGTCAGGGACCCTCCGGGTCCTCCCGCTCGGGCCCTGAGCCGCTGGCCACGGTCTCCCCTTCCCTCTCGGCGCCGGGACCGGAGACCTTCCCCGGGAAAAGTCCTGAGACCCCCAGGCTCGCCCCGCCACCCGCTGCTGCTGCTGCTGCTGCTGCACGACCCCCTCGCCGCCCCCGTCTCCCGTCCCTCCCTAGCTCTGATTCCCTGCTCACGCTGTCCTCCATCTCCCTCCCCCGTCCTCCCTGTCTCTGTCCTCCCGACTCCATCCCCCATCTTTCCTGTCCTCGTCCTCCCCACCCCCATCTTCCCTGTCCCCATCCTCCCCGTCCTCCGTCCTCCTCGTCTTCCCTTCTCCCGTTCTCGTCTTCCCCGTCCCCGTCCTCCCCGACTTCCCTTCTCCCGTTCTCGTCCTCTCCGTCCCCGCGCTCCCCGTCCTCCCCGTCCTCCCTTCTCCCTGACCTAGTCTCCCCATCCGCGGTCCTCCCCGTCCCCGGTCCTCCCTGTCCGCGTCCTACCCGCCTCCGTACTTCCCGTACCCCATCCTCCCTGTCATCGTCCTCCCCATCCCCATCCTCTCTGTCCTCCCTTCTCCCGTCCTCGTCCTCCTCATCCCCGTCTTCCCCGTCCCCGTCCTCCCTGCCCTCCGTCCTCCCGTCCCCATCCCCCATCTTCTCTGTTCCAGTCCTCGTCCTCCCCATTCCCATTCTCCCCGAATTCCCCTCTTCCTGTCCTCGTCCTCCCCATCCCCATCCTCTCCGTCCTCCCTTCTCCCGTCCTCGTCCTCCTCATCCCCGTCTTCCCCGTCCTCCTCGTCCTCCCTGTCCTCCGTCTTCCCGTCCCCATCCCCCATCTTCTCTGTTCCAGTCCTCGCCCTCCCCATCCCCATCCTCTCCGTCTTCCCTTCTCCCGTCCTCGTCCTTCTCATCCCCGTCTTCCCCGTCCCCGTCCTCCCCGTCCCCTGTCCTTCCCGTCCCCGCCCTCCTTGTCCTCCGTCCTCCCGTCCCCAGCCCCCATCCTCCCTGGCTCCGTCCTCCCCGTCTCTGTCCTTCCCATCCTTTATCCTCCCCGTCCTCCTCCTCTCCGTCCCCAGTGCAGTCGGGTGTCACCCCAGGGTCTGAGCCTTTCTTCCCCCAGAACTTGGGGTTGGGGTGGGGGTTGGGGGCAGAGGGCGGCTGGCTGCTGGTGGCCGCTGATGGCCGCTGGACACCCTTCAAAGCCGGACAGCCAAAGTCAATAATGGGGGCCCTGCTCCTCGGGGGCTCCTTGGCTCCCTCCCGCTTGCCCGCAGGCCTGAGAGACGCCAAACACACTCAGTTCAGGACGTTACAGGCCCCTGCTATTGATCGATCAACTGATTGATTGATAGATACCACTGATTGATCCACCGGCACGATGGCTTTTCCATTCAAGCTTGGGCACCTGGGTCAGGAAAGCTTCTAGCAAACCCAGCAGGCTGTAAGAGCTCGATGAATGCAACAACTGAATGAAGAAACCCAGCAATCGACGGAATTTGCAGGGTACTTTCTGTGGGCAGAGTGTTATACTAAGTGCCTCCCGCGGGAGGAGCGCTGTACTGGGCATCTCCTCTATATAGAATGCTGTACTGGGCGCCTCCTGTGGGCAGAGTGCTGTACTGGATACTTGGGAGTGAGTAGCAGTAGCTAGACATGTGCGTTTCCCTGCTCTCGAAGAGTTTGCTGTTTAATAAGGGGAGACGACGGGCAGGCAAGATTTCACAAACTCCTCGTAGGCTGGAAGTGTGTGTCTTCCTGTTTATTATACTGCCCCATGCTCTCGGCAGAGTAGGTAGGTGCCCAATAAATACCCTGGATGGGTGGACGGGTGGATGGGTGGGTGCACTGATGGATGGGCAGATGGGGAGACAGATGGATGGGTGAATGGATGGACAGATGGTTGGATAGATGGATGGACAAACGGATGGATGGATAGGCGGATGAGGAGATGGATGGAGGGATGGATGGACAGAATGACGGATGGACCTACAGGCAGAAGTCATTTAGAAATGGAGCGGGAGGAAGCCAAAGGGTCTCCAAGGTCTCAGAGCCAAAGTGACCAGAGGAAACCCCGGGCAATGACAGGGTGGCACTTTGAGAGCTGAGAGTGGCAGGCTGTTGGGGGCTGTCGGGAATTTCTGACCAAGCACCCGGTGCTATTGCTTGATCGCTTACTGTGTGCACTGGGCTAAGGGTTGGGGAAGGGATGGTAGAAGAATCTAACAGAGTCGGCAGACACATCTGCCGCGCAGGACGACGCTCTGGCAGCCAGCTGTTCCCATCAGTCCATCCATCCGTCTATCCGTCTGTCCATCCACCCATCTGCTTGTCCATCCCTCTATCCCTCCCTCCCTCCCTCCCTCCCTCCATCCATCCGCTGAGCATTTGTCCAGCGTGACGCTGTGGTCTGTTTTGGCTTGCAGCGGGGCTCCTGTGGCAGGCGGAAGGGAGGCCCAAGTGCTGCTTCTTCAGGTTGAGCCCCCGGATCCAGCCCAACAAGGTGCTCAAGGCCCGGCTCTGGGTCCACCTGCGGCCCGTCCTCAAGCCCACCACCGTCTTCGTGCAGATCCTCAGGCTCGTCCAGCCCGGAAAACACAGCTCCAGGCACCCCGGGATCCGCTCCCTGAAACTCCACGTGCAGCCCACCCGCACGGCAGGGGCCGGGGCCGGGACCGGGACCGGGGGCGGGGGCGGGGCCGGGCCCGGGCCCGGGGGCATCTGGCACAGCATCGACGTGAAGACGGTGCTGCAGAACTGGCTCAAACAGCCCGAGTCCGACCTGGGCATCGAGATAAAGGCTCTGGACGAGAGTGGACACAACCTGGCTGTCACCTTCACAGGCCCGGGAGAGGAGGGGCTGGTAAGTGCCCGATACACAACCCCCCTAGAGTGCATGCACACACACATCCATATACACATACATATACTCTCTCTCTCTCGCTCGTTTGCTCTCTCTTGGCCTAGTGGCTAGTCCCCGGGCCTGGGAGTCAGAAGTACCTGGGTTCTAATCCCCACTCTGCCACTTGTCTGCTGTGCGATCTTGGGCAACTCACTTCACTTCCCTGGGCCTTAGTTACCTTGCCCACAAAATGGGGATAATAGTGTGAACCCCAACTAATTAGCTTGTATCTACCCCAGCCCTTAGAACACGCCTGGCACATCAAAATACAATTAAAAAAATAAAAACACAAACATGCACACATCTTTACACACACACACAGTCACTCGCTTACGAGCGCACAGGCACAGAGACACACGCAAGCACTCACAAAAGCCTCATATTCACATACATAAATCATTCCAATCAATCAGTGGTATTTATTGAACACTTACTATGTGCAGAACACCGTGCTAAGCGCTTGGGAGAGTGCAATGAAATAGAGTTTGTAGACAGTCTCTGCAGAAAAGGAGTCTAGAGGAGGAGCTTTCCACACATGCACACACTCTCAAGTTGACACATAATTACATCCTCAAACACATGCACACACAGTCACACAAATGCAAACACTAACACATGTGCACACATGTGCGCGCACACACACATACAAACATGCTCCTTCCCCCTCCTCGACCCCTGAAAAGCAAACCCAATGAAAATGTCAGAAAACCTAACTTTTGAAGCGTTTGAGAGTTTATGAGGATTTATGAATCTGCAGTTCAAGACTGTGTACATAGCGCCATACAGAGCACCCACTGAGTGTGCAGTACTGTACCGGGCACCTAGGCTCTGCACATAATATGCACTCAATAAATACCACTGAATGACCGAGTACTGTACTGGACCCTTGCTGTTTGCTGAGCTTTCTACTGGCTGCCTGCTGTAGGCAGAATGCTACACTGGGCATCTACTTTGTGTTGAGCGTTTACTCTTTGCTGGTTGCTACCTGGGTGCCTGTTGTACGTGGTGCACTGTACTGGGCACCTCCTGTATGCTGAGCACTGTACTGTGCACCTATTTTTTTATGGTATTTTCTAAGTGCTTACTGTGTGTCGAACATTGTTCTAAGACTGGGTTAGGCAGAAGTTAGTTAAGTCAGAGTCTCTGTCCCACATGGGGCTCACAGTCCAAGTAGGAGGGAGAACAGATATCCCCACTTTACAGTTGAGAAAACTGAGGCACAGAGAAGTGAAGTGACTTGCCCAAGGTCACAGAGCAAGCCATTAGCAGAGCCGGGATTATGTTCAGAACACTGTACAGGGCAGCATGGGGTAGTGAATAAGGCCGGGCCTGGGAGTCGGAAGGTCGTGGGTTCTAATCCCGGCTCTGCCACTTTTCCGCTGGGTGACCCTGGGCAAGTCACTTCACTTCTTTGGGCCTCAGTGACCTCATCTGTAAAATGGGCATTGAAGCTGTGCGCCTCATGTGGGACAGGAACTGTGTCCAACTTGTTAAACTAGTATCTACCCCAGTGCTCAGTACAGTGTCTGGCACATAGTAAGTGCTTAACCCATACCACAGTTATTATTATTGCTGAGTGCTGTTCTGGGCACCTGCTGAGGGTGGAGTGGGGCACCAGGCTCTGGGGAGCACCCGATGAGACTACAAGACATGGTCCTGGCCCGGGGGAGATTAAATCCTCTACCGATGCAGAGCCATACTCTTCTGGCCGGGGGCCTAAGGGACCCCTGCAGTGGCTTTTGGATTATCAGAAGGGCCCGGGCCCCGGGCACAGACATAGACACGGAATGGGATGGGCCGGTCTGCTCGCTCTCTCTCCTGGTGGAAAGCTGTTTCCTTGGTTCCGCTGCTTCTAGCCCATCTGGACTCAAGCTATGCTAGTGGGGCCATCCCAGCCTGGCCCTGAGCCGAACCTCCCCATAATAATAATAATAATAATAATAATAATTATGGTGCTTGTTAAGCACTTACTACGTGCCAAGCACTGTTCTAAGTGCTGGGGTAGATACAAGGTAATCAGGTTGGACAGAGTCCCTGTCCCACATGGGGCTCACATTCTTAGTCCCCATTTTACAGATGAGGGAACTGAGAACCAGAGAAGTAAAGTAACTTGCCCAAGGTCTCCCAGCAGACATGTGGCAGAGTCAGCATTAGAACCCAGGTCCTTCTGACTCCCAGGCCCGTGTTTTTTGCACTAGTACCTTGCTGCTTCCATCATCCCCATCACCACCTCCCCTCTCTTCATCTCCCTGTAGACTGTAAACTTGTTGTGGACAGGGAATGTGTCAGTTATATTATCGTATTGAACCTTCCCCAGTGCTTAGTGCAGTGCTCTGCACACAGTAGGTGCTCAATAAATAAGATTGACTGACTGCCTGACTCCGGCCCAGATCCCCAAACCTTGCTGGGAGACCCCCTATGCATGTCCCCTTATGCCATACACTCCCCCCCTCCAGGACTGTGCACGCACACACTGGCACACTCATCCACCTGCACCCTCTCACAGTCACCCTCAAACTCATTTTGTTCACACACTCCCATAGGCATATTCTTGTGCACACATTTTTACATACACACACTCGTGCCTAGGAGTAGGAAGGAGAACAAGTATTGAATCTCTCTTTTTATTGCTGAATTGTACTTTCCAAGCTCTTAGTACAGTGCTCTGCACACAGTAAGCGCTCAATAAATATGATTGAATGAATGAATGAACATGAGGAAATTGAGGGCCAGAAAAATGAAGTGTCTTCTTTGCCCAAGGTCACACGGCAGGCAGACGGCAGAGCCGAGATGAGAACCCAGGGCCAGTGACTGTCAGGCCCGGGCTCTTTCCACTAGACCTCACTGCCTCTCACCCCACAGCTGCCTATGAAAGCCAAGCCAAAGTCTCCCTTCACAGGCCAGCACTTGCAATCTGCTCTTCTGGATCAACAGTTTTGGATCCTAACATGTCATTGGCAGGGTGGACAATGGACCCTGGCCCTGGCCAACATGGCCAGCGGTGGGGAAAGTCCTTGGGGGAGAGAGGTCCCTGGGCTCTCTTTTCCCCAAGGGCCAGCCCAGTTCCTGGAGCCATTCCCTGGAGAAGAACTTGAAGAGATCATTTCTTGCCCCAAAGAAACCACTTCCTACCTCGAGGGGACCGCTGCCAGACCTAAGGGACTGCTTTTGTTCCCAAAGAGACCAATTCCTGTCCCGAGGAGGCCACCTCTGGCTCTAAGGGGCTACTTCCGCTCCTGAGGAGGCCACTTCTTTCCCTGAGGGGACCACTTATGATCCAAAAGGGCTTCTATGGCCAACCTGATTATCTTGTATCTACCCCAGTGCTTTGAACAGTACTTGGCACGTAGTAAGAGCTCAAGAAATACCCCAATTATTATTATTATTATCACTTTTGCTCTTAAGAAACCATTTTTTGCCTCGGGGGGACCATTTCCGACCCTGGGGAACTACTTTTGTTCCCAAGGAAACCACTTCCTGCTCTAAGGGGCTACTTCTGCTCCTGAAGAGACCACTTCCCACTCTAAGGGACTACTTCTGGCCTGAAGAGACCACCTTCTCCCCTAAGGAGCTACTTCTCAATCAATCAATTCATCAATCATATTTATTGAGTGCTTTCTGTATGCAGAGCACTGTTCTAAGTGCTTGGGACAGTACTTCCTGCGCTGTTCTTCTCAGCAGTGACAGAAGCAGCAGTAGCAACAGCAACAGCAGCAGGAGGGATTGGGCTGGGAGCCCCAAGCTGGGTCTACCAAGCCCCAAGGACAGTGAGGTGGCCACTTGGTGATTGAGCTTTCACTCTCCCTTCCCTTGGCCCTATCCCCTCAGATGCCCGGCTGTGTTCCAGCTCTGCCCTGTCACAGTGCACAGGGGGCGACTCGTGCCCGTGGCCATGAGAATGAGTCAGAAGGACCCGGGTTCTAATCCTGACTCTGTCATTTGTCTGCTGTGTCACCTTGGACAAGTCATTTCACTTTCTCTCTCTTTTTTTAATGGTATTTATTAAGCGCTTACTATGTGCCAAGCACTGTGCTAAGTGCTGGGGGAGATACAAGCTAATCCCACACAGTCTTACTCCCCATTTTACAGGTGAGGTAACTGAAGCACAGAGGAGTTAAGTGACTTGCCTAAGATCACACAGAAGACAAGAGGTAGAGCAGGGATTAGAACCTAGACCCTTCTGACGCCCAGGCCTGTGCCCTAACCACTAGGCCATGCTGCTTCCCTGGTCCTCCGTTCCCTCATCTATAAAACAGGGATGAAGCCTGTGAACCCTATGTGGGACATGGACTATGTCCACCCTGATTAGCTTGTATCTACCCCAGTGCATTGTACAGTGCTTGGTGCTTAACAAATGCCGTTAAAAAAATTCAACAAAAAATGAGGCAGGAAGGGACAGGGAGAGGGTCAGCAGGGACCCCAGACGCCTCGAAAGGTTAATGCCACTCCAGAGAGTGCCAACCTAGGAGGGAGCAGTGGTGGTGGATGGTACGCCCCCCAGATCCTTTCCTCTCCAAGACTTCCTCTGGCCACACGGACCGTCAACAGATCCGGCTCATTGGTTGCTGAGCAGATGTTGGGGGGCCCTCGAGCCTCAGCTGCTGGAAAAGCACAGGCCGAGTTTCTCCCCGGCTCCTTTAGTGGTTCGAGTTGGCTTCAATCCTCCTGACTCGGGCACTTCTCTGAGAAACAGTGTGGCCTAGTGGCAAGAGCCCGGGCCTGGAAGTTGGAAGACCAGGGTTCTAATCCAGACTCTGCCGCTTGTCTTTTGGGTGACCCGGAGCCAGTCACTTCATTGCTCTGGGCCTCAGTTCCCTCATCTGCAAAGTGGGGATTCAAAACCTGTTTTTCCTCCTACTTAGGCTGTAAGCCCCATGAGGGACCAGTGCTTAATACAGTGCTTGACCCAGAGTAAGCACTTAGAGGCCACAGTTATAATTATTATCATATTCTCCACTTGGGTGTCTGACTGGCACCTCGGCCTCACTGCCTCTAAAATGCAACTACTCATCTTTGCACCCTGTCTACAGTAGGCATCCAGTACAGTGCTCTGCCCCTAGTTGGTGCCTGATACAGTGCTCTGTCCACAGTAGGTGCCCACTACAGTGCTCTGTCCACAGTAAGGGGCCAGTACAGGGCTCTGACCACAGTAGGGGGCCGGTACAGTGCTCTGCCCATAGCAGGCACCCGATATAGTGGTCTGCTGATAGTAGACCCTGGAACAGTGCTCTGTCCTCAGTAGATCTTGGTACAGTGCTCTGTCCACAATTGGTCTCCAGTACACTGTACACAGTAAGTTCCTAGTACAGTGCTCTGCCCACAGTATTCACCCAGTAGAGTGCTCTGCCCACAGTAGATGCCTAGTACAGTGAGAAGCAGCGTGGCTCAGTGGAAAGAGCACGGGCTTTGGAGTCAGGGCTCATGAGTTCGAATCCCAGCTCTGCCACTTGTCGGCTGTGTGACTGTGGGCAAGTCACTTAACTTCTCTGTGCCTCAGTTCCCTCATCTGTAAAATGGGGATTAAGATTGTGAGCCCCACGTGGGACAACCTGATTCCCCTATGTCTACCCCAGCGCTTAGAACAGTGCTCGGCACATAGTAAGCGCTTAACAAATACCAACATTATTATTATTACAGTGTTCTGCCCACAATAGGCACCTGATATGATGCTCTGCCTATAGAAGATCCTGATACAATGCTTTGTCCACAGTAGACGCTGGTACAGTGTTCTGTCCATAATTGGTCCTCACTACAACATTCTGTACACGGTAAATGCCTAGTAATAATAATAACTATGGGATCTGTTAAGCGCTTACTATATGTCAGGCACTGTACTAAGTCCTGGGGTGGCTATGGGCAGATCAGGTTGGACACAGTCCCTGTCGCACATGAGGCTCACAGTCTTAATCACCCTTTTTACAACATGATGTAACTGAGGTATAGAGAAGTGAAATGACTTGCCCAAGGCCACACAGCACACACGTGGTGGAGCTGGAATTAGAACCCATGACTCTGACTCCCAAGCCTGTGGTCTATCCACTGTGCCAGCTTCTCCTAGTACAGTGCTCTGCTACAGTTGGCCCCAGGTAGAGTGCTCTGTCCCCCGTAGACCCCAGTCCAGTTCTCTGTCCACCTAGACCCCTGGTCCAACACTCTGTACACAGGAGGTGGCCAGCACAGCACTCTACCCAATGTAGGTGCCCGGTACATGGCATAGTGGATGGAGCACGGCCTGGGAGTCGGAAGATTGTGACTTCTAATCCCTACTCCATCACTTGTCTGCTGTGTGACCTTGAACAAGTCACTTAAATTATCTGGGCCTCAATTAGCTCATCTGGAAAATGGGGATTGAGACTGTGAGCCCCACAAGGGACAGGGACTGTGTTCAACTCAATTTGCTTGTGTCCACCCCAGCAATTAGCACAGTGCCTGGCACAGAGTAAGCGCTTAACAAATACCACAATTCTTATTATTACAATGATCTGCCCAGAATGGGGGCCCAGGAGAGGGTCCCTCTTCAGAGAAGGCACCCAGAACGGTGATCCGCCAATAAATGGCGTTGCTCAATCACACTGACCCCGGGGGTGGGTGGTAACCACAGCGATTCTCTTCCCCCTCGCCCGCAGAACCCCTTCCTGGAGGTCAGGGTGATAGACACCCCGAGGAGGTCGCGGAGAGACTTCGGGCTGGACTGCGACGAGCACTCTGCCGAGTCCCGCTGCTGCCGCTACCCCCTGACCGTGGACTTCGAGGCCTTCGGCTGGGACTGGGTCATCGCCCCCAAACGCTACAAGGCCAACTACTGCTCCGGAGACTGCGACTTCGTCTTCCTGCAGAAGTACCCGCACACCCACCTGGTCCACCAGACCAACCCCGGGGGCTCGGCCGGCCCCTGCTGCACCCCCACAAAGATGTCCCCCATCAACATGCTCTACTTCAATGGCAAGGAGCAGATCATCTACGGGAAGATCCCCGCCATGGTGGTGGACCGCTGCGGCTGCTCTTAGCGCCCGCTGCCCCGGACCCGCCGGGTCGGCTTCCGCTCCCCGCCTCCCAAACTGGGAAACCGGCCCCGTGCCGGGGTCCCCCCGGGGTCCCCCAGCCCCGTCCGCCCCTCCCCCGCCACGGGCCCCCCGGGGCGGCCCATCCACTCCGGAGAGCATTGGAGACCTCCGCCAACAGGCCAAAGGCTGGGAAGCGCGGCCTAGTGGAAAGAGCACGGGCCTGGGACGACCCGAGTTCTAATCCCAGTTCCGGCGCTCACCTGCTGGGGGACCTTGGGCAAGTCGCTTGGTTTCTCCGGGCCAGTTTCCTCAACTGTAAAATGGGGATTCATTGCCAGTTCTCCCTCTTTCTTAGACTGCGAGCCCCGGGGGAAACAGAGACTGTGTCCAACCTGATTAACTTGCATCTGCCCCAGCGCTTAGGAACAGGGTTTGACACCTAGTAAGTGCTTAACAAGTACCGTTAAAAAAAAGTCCAGCTGCCTCAACACCTGTTATTAAACAGTCAATCAATCGATTGATCGATCAGGAGAATCTGCGGAGGGCACTTGGGAAAGCAGAGCAGTTGCTAGATAAGATCCCTGCCCTCGAGGAGATTCTGGTCTACTGTGTGTGGAGCACTGGACTGAGAGCTTGGGAGAGTTTTATAGAGTTGCTAGACATGATCCCTGCCCTCAAGGAGCTTCCAGTCTACTGAGTGCAGATCACTGGACTGAGCGTTTGGAGAGTCCAGTAGAGTTAGTAGACACGGCCCCTGCCTTCAAGGAGTTTACAGTCTATTGTGTGCAGAGCACTGGACTGAGCGCCTGGGAGAATCCAGTGGAGTTAGTAGAGACGATCCCTGCCCTCAAAGAGTTTACAGTCTAGCAGAGCTCTGTAACCAAGGAGGAAATCAAATCACATTTATGTGTGTTCACACATTGCCATCGACTCGTAGAAGGAAGGCCTTCCTTGCTTTGTAGGAAATTAGAGGAGTGGCCTTTCACATGCATTTCTTCTTAGCCTGGTGCAGTGTCACGTTTTCAGAAAACAGTCGCCTCTTCCCCTCAGCACGGTTCCCTCAGCAAGGTCCTGGTCAGAAGGCCAGAGGCGCTCCCCCCTCCCCAACCTCACCCCCGCAATGCAGTGACGACCCTCCAACCCTGGAATGGGTGGTGTCTATAGCCACATCCCTGCAAAGATGAAATTCCTCCAAAAATGGAAGACAAATTAGGGATGGGATGAGGCTCCGGGGACCATTCTCATCCCTACATTAGCTCAGTGTGCTAGACTCCAAGCCAATGGTGCTAATTAAGCCGGCTGGATGGTCTTCTCCTCTCCTCACCCCATCTCTTGTTTGCCCTGTCTCCTTTCCTCCCTGTTCCCCTCCTCTCCTCACCCCATCTCTTTCCTCACCTCCCTGCTCTCCTCTTCCCTTCCTTACCCATCTCTTTCCCCCTTCCCTTTCCTCTCCTCTCCTTCCTTCTTCCCTCTTCTCCCCCTCCCTTTCCTGCCCTCTTCTTCCTTCTCCCCTCTCGTCCCCTTCTCCGCCCTCCCCTTCCCTCCCCCTCTCCCTCATCATTTCCTTCCCTCTTCTCTCCTCCTCTCCCCTTTCTCAGGTTCATTTCTCAAAGCCTTCTCTTGGTGGGGAGGCCACTGTGTTTCAACGAGAGGACTGATTCGTCTCCCATTTTGTCTTTCATCATTCTAATGTCCCCAGAAAGACCTGCTGGGTCTTCAGAGTCAGGGAGAAAAATTCCCACCTCAATGCCCAGCCTGCCTTCCCTAGCCCCACGGCTACCTTAGAGCTACAGTAAAATGGAGACTGTTTTGTAAAGAGATTCTTCCTTTATCATTTACCGTTGGCATATGGTCAGGGTAGAGACAGACAATTTTGGGTGGCGACCCCCACGATGTGTGTTGGAAGCTGAAAGCATAAAGCAGCTGTTCATCCTTCCGCAGAAAACAATTTGCAGACTAAATGGCGGACTTGGATAAAATCTGTATGCCGGCGGTTAGATGGGTATATTGCTATCGTTTTCTATTTTTTTATGTTATTAACGTCCATTTATGGATTGGTGATGGCTGCATAATGTGATTATGAAACTTATATGGTTTACTGCCCGTGGCATCCAAATGCAACGTTCCATAACTTTAATGCTGTACTGATAAAAACTATTTCCATACCAAAATCCCTCTAATTTCATTGTCTCTATGATGCAGAAAACCCTCTGTTGATATTCTGATATTCACAATAAAGTACTGTTACCTTAATTTTATACTGTAGCATCCTGAATATATTTCTACATATGCTTGAACGTTCTGTCGATTGTAATTAGGAATTATTTCATCCTTTTAGGTGTTAGATGTATCCATTTCTTTTAAGTGAAATCATTTTCAATATCCACAGTCCAGAAATCCACAGATGTTATATTAAAATATTTTGCTCCTTTTGTAAGATTCAAAGGTTTTCTGTTATGGTGATGTGTTCTGGAGTTCTAATTTTCAACTTATACTCCAGCGTGTGAGACTACAGTTAACTATCAACCTCACTGTTTACTTTCTCCTTTGCCTTCTAAACTTTTCTTAGAAAAGTTTTTTGGAAATCTAAGACTGTGGCCTTGTGTTTTTTTTTTCAGAGATGGGAGGCTTTTATTCTCTACAAAGACTTATGAATGAAATTTTCTTCAAGCGGTACCTTTCCCTCCCACCCACACACACACACTCTTTCTTTCTCACTCACTTGGTGCTGAGCAGCAAATGACTGAGAAATGAGGCCTCTTGGAGGAGATATGATCTTTAATAAGACTTCGAGGAAGGGGACAGTTGTGGTCTGTTGGATATGAAGGAGGAAGAAGTTCCAGTCCAGAGGGAGGATGTGAGCAAGAGGTCAGTGGTGAGAGGAATGAGATTGAGGTACAGTGAGCAGGTAGGTGTTACAGGAGCAAAGTGTGCGGGGTGGGTTGTAGTGGGAAACTAGCAAGGTTAAATAAATTGGGGAGTGCTGATTGAGTGAAGGAGAAGGGAGAGTCAGGGAGGGAGAGAATCAGGGGTGCCAGATGGACTGTGCTAGGTCACTGGGAGAGGATCAAGGATAGAGAGGGGAGAGTCAGAGGTGTGGGATGGTCCAAGCGGGTTCACTGGGGAGAGTCAAGGATGGAGAGGAAATAGGAATGTGGGAGGATCTGGGCTGGATCATCAGGGAAAAGTCAGGAATGGAGAGGGAAGCAGCGTGGCCTAGTGGAAAGAGCAGGGCCCTGGGAGTCAGAGGACCTGAGTTCTAATTCTGACCACCACTTTTCTGCTCTGTGTTCTTGGGCAAATCACTTCTCTGTGTCTTAATTATCTCATCTGTAAAATGGAGATTAAATCCTACTCCCTAATACTTAGACTGGGGAGCACCTGGGACTAACCTGATTATCTTTTGTCAACCAAAGCACTTAATACAGTGCTCAGCGCAGAATAATAATAAAAATGATAATGTTGGTATTTGTTAAGTGTTTACTATGTGCAGAGCACTGTTCTAAGCACTGGGGTAGATACAGGGTAATCAGGTTGTCCCACATGAGGCTCACAAGTCTTCATCCCCATTTTGAAGATGAGGTAACTGAGGCACAGAGAAGTGAAGTGACTTGCCCACAGTCACACAGCTGACAAGTAGCAGAGCTGGGATTCGAACCCATGACCTCTGACTCCCAAGCCCAGGCTCTTTCCACTGAGCCACACTGCAGTACCATAATTATTATGATTGTAATGGGGGTGGGGTGTTCCCTGCCCTCTAGACTGGAAGTTCACTGCGGGTAGGGAATCTGTCTATTTATTGTTATATTGTACTCTCCCAAGTACTTAGTACAGTGCTTCACACACAATAAGAGCTCAATAAATATGACTGACTGACTGGCTTAACCAGGAGGACAACTACCACCCAGTTCCTTCATGCATCTGGGGCCCTACTCAGAGGTGAAGATTTGGGCTGGGTAGCCCAGAAATGGTTTCACCAGAAGTGGCATTGCTTGGGATCTTTTGAAGTATTCTGCCCTCAGAGTCCAAAACCCAAAATTGAATTCCTCATCTTCCTTCTTAAATCCTCACCTCCCACCTAACTTTGCCATTGCTGTTGACAACATTACCATCCTCCCAGTGTCTCAAGCCTGTAACCTGAGCTTTATCCTTGACTTCTTTCTTCCTTCTAACACCCATAATAATAATAACTATGGTATTTGTTAAGTGTTTACTGTGTGCCAGATATTATACTAAGGCCTGGGATGGGTACAAGCAAATCGGGATGGACACAGTCCCTGTCCCATGTGAGGTTCACAGTCTCAATCTCCATTTTACAGATGAGGTAACTGAGGCCCAGAGAAGTGAAGTGACTTGCCCAAGGCCACAATGCAGACAAATGGCCGAGCTAGGATTAGAACCCATGACGTTCTGACTCCCCGGTCCTTGCTTTATCCACTACACCATGCTGCTCCTCTCTATTCTGTCCATTGTCAAATCCTGTCAGTTCCTCTTTCACAGTGGCTCTAGAATCAACCCTTTCTCTTCAACCAAATGGCCACTATTCTGGTCCAGGGGGGTGTCACATCCCCAGATGATGACTGTAATCAGCCTCCTCACTGACCTCCCTGCCTCCAGCCTCTCCCTTCTCCAGTCCATCCTTTACTCAGCTGCCCCCATTGTTTTCCTGACAAATTGTTCTGTGCGCATCTCCTCACTCCTCAAAAACCTCCAGTGGTTGCCCATCCATCTCCATATCAAAGAGAAACTCCTTACTGTTACTCCTTTCTGATTTTGAGAGGCAGGGTTTCCAAGTGGCTAGAGCTTGGGCCTGGGAGTCAGAAGGACCTGTGTTTTAATCCCGGATCTGCCACTTGTCTACAGTGTGACCTTTGGAAAGTCACTTCACTTCTCCGTGCCTCAGTTACCTCATTGTAAAATGGGGAATATTATTATTAGTAATGATGATGATAATAAAAATTGTGGTATTTGTTAAGCTCTTACAATGTGTCAAACACTGTTCTAAGCAGTGGGATAGATATAGGATAATTGGGTAGTCTATAGTCCCTGTCCCACATAGGGCTCACAGCCTTAATCCCCATTTTACAATTAGAACCCAGTTCCTTCTGCCTTCCAGGCCCATGTTCTATCCACTAGACCACACTCCTTCTTGCTCTGATGCCCTCCCTTCTTCCTGAAATGACCACTCTCCCCATCTTCAAGGCCATCTGAAATCAAATCTCTTGGAGAAGGCCTTCCCTGATCAATCTCTCGTCTCCCTGGGTCACAATCCCCTTCTACCTTCTAAGCATTTCAGTACCAACTATGCACTTAGGCTCTCCTACTCACCCGAAACCCATTCATATCGTCTTACAGAGCCTTCTATTTAAGAACTAATGGGTATATTTATTTACTTTCCTTCTTCCTTCTATCTGAAACTATTTTAGTGTCAGTCTCCTCTTCTAGATGGTAAATTTCTTGAATGCAGGGATTTAACTCTACTGTATTCTCTCTGTCAATCAATGGCATTTTTTGAGCACTTTCTATAATAATAATAATAATTATGGTATTTGTTAAGCACTTACTATGTACAAAGCTCTGTTCTAAGCACTGGGGTTGATACAAGGTAATGAGGTTGTCCCAAGTGGGACTCACAGTCTTAATCCCCATTTTACAGATAAGGTAACTGAGGTACAGAGAAGTTAAGTGACTTGCCCAAAGTCATACAGCTGACAAGTGGCAGAGCTGGGATTAGAACCCATGACTTCTGACTTCCAAACCCATGCTCTTTCCACTAAGCCACACTGCTTCTCTAAAATAATTATGATATTTGTCAAGCGCCTACTGTGTGCCAGGCATTGTACTAAGTGCTGGGGTGCTGGGGTGGGCACAAGTAAATCAGATTGGACACAGTCCATGTCCCCCGTGGGGCTCCCAGTCTCCACCCCCATTTTACAGATGAGGTAACTGAGGCCTAGATAAGCAAAATGACTTGCCCAAGGTCACGCAGCATAAAAGTGGCAGAGCCGGATTTAGAATCCATGACTTTCTGACTCTCAGGCCCGCACTGTGTCCGCAGCACCAAGCTGCTTCTACGTGCAGACCACTGTATTAAGCACTTGGGAGAGTGCAATATGACAGAATTAGCAGATACATTCGCTTCCCATAATGAGCTAACAGTGTCTCTAGAGCTGAGTACAGCGCTCTGCTCAGAGTAGGTGCTCAGTAAATCCTACTGATAGATAGATTGATTGACTGAGGTTCTACAGTGAGGGAAAGGACGCAGGGAGGTTAACCCCTGAGGAGTGCCCACACCCCAACACTCGGGGGGTGGTGGCAGTTGTCTCGGTTGGGAGAGCCCTCCCAGCATTAGCACCCCAAGCCCTTCCTCAAGGCCGCACACAAGCCTGGATTTTAATCCCCTTCCCCAGGGCCACATCTCTTCAAATGCCATCGAGTCATTTCCGACCTAAGGCGACTCCATGGACACTCCTTCGGAATGTCCCATCTTCTGTCCTAAAGTCATTCTGGTACGTGTAGCCCCAGAGTTCTTTTTGCAAAGATCCGGAGTTGGCTTACTTCCTTCTTCCCTACAGTAAAAATTGAGTCTCTGTCGTTGTCTTGGGTTAACCATCCGCCTTTGACTCTTTCCCGTTTCCCTGCTGCCCAGCACAGGTGAATGAACTTTGTTTGGCATTTAGGCTTAGATCTTTTCATTGTGGGTAACCCTATAGGGCAGAGCACTAAGCTTCATCAGAGGATGCAAACTCTCCTGCCACTATAAGGCTTCGATTAATAGGGCAGCAGGGCCAAGTCCAGGGCTGGATTAGCCCTTTTCCCAGGGCCCCATACACGGCCAGATTGACCCCCATTGCCATGTCATGTCCCAGGCTGGGTGAACCTTGGGGGTAGACACGGCCCCGGGATAAACCGGGCAATCTTGGCTCCTGTGCCCGGGCTCTCCGACGCAGCGCAACAGCGAGCAGGGGGCTCAGGCACGGCCGTCCATGGCATTTCTGTCGAGATTGCCAACATAGTTACCAATTAATGCGGCAATGCTTTCTCCACGGCAGACACGCGTCAAAGAGGAACTGCTCCCAGCCCCGGCTCCGTTTCCTAAGTGATCTGGGCACCTGTCGGAGCGATGATCTTCCTTCGCTTCTGACCCAAGATGGATCGTAACAGGTGAGCAGTCTTGGATCTCATTACCGGTCCCCAGCGGTGAGGCCCCAGCCCTACTCCCCTCCCCAAGTATTTTGGGCATGATTTATAGGTTCTTTAGCAAGTAATTCATAGGGGAGCTTACGCCCATACTATCCCTGAAATCTGAGAGGGGGCTTAAGGCCCTGGGAGTTTGGTTTGGGGGATCCCTTTACTGTCAGGCACAAGCAATGGTGAAAGAAGAAGAATCAATCCATCTATCAGTCAGTGGTATATAGTGAATGCTTGCTATGTGCCTTCAAAGCCCTACTGAGAGTTCACCTCCTCCAGGAGGCCTTTCCAGACTGAGCTCCTTTTTTCTTCTGCTTCTCTTCCCCTCCCCATCGCCCCTACTACCTACCTCTGTCCTACCCCCTTCCCCGCCCCTCAGCCCTTGTGTATATTTGTACATATTTATTATTCTATTTATTAATGATGTCTATATATATATATATATATTTATTTTGATGCTACTGATGCCTGTCTACTTGTTTTGTTGTCTGTCTCCCCCTTCTAGACTGTGAGCCCATTGTTGGGTAGGGATTGTCTCTATCAGTTGTCGAATTGTACATTCCAAGCACTTAGTACAGTGCTCTGCACACAGTAAGCACTCACTAAGTATGACTGAATGAATGAATGAATGAATGCCAAACACTGTAGTAAGCACCGAGGAGAGGACAATACCACAGAGTTGGTAGATACGTTACCTGCCCACAATGAGCTCACAGTGTGGATAGGAAGACTGACATTAATATAAATAAAAAATTTTGGATATCTGATGTAGGTGCTGTGGGGATGAGGGTAGGGTGAATACCAATCATCTAAAGGGTACAGATCAAACAATCAATCAATGGTATTTATTGAGCATTTACTATGTGCAGAGCACCATTCTAAGTGCTTGAGAGAGTACAAAACCAGATAATTAGCAGAAACGTTCCCTTGTCATAATGAGCTTACAGTCTATGGAGGGAGAAAGGCATTACTATGGATCCAAGAAGAGCAGGCAAGCGCTCCATAAACCTGCCCCGAAGAGAAGGGCTGAGGGAAATTCAGCACATTTAGGGGCAGCTAAGGCTAACTTTCCCTCTCAAGGTTGCACCTGGAGAGTTTCCAGTCCTCTACCAGTCTCGACTATGAGAGGGAGAGTCAAGCAGAAGCATATCCATTCCATTCCTAGCTTGGGCAGTGGCTAATAATAATAATAATAATAATGATGGTATTTGTTAAGCGCTTACTATGTGCAGAGCACTGTTCTAAGCACTGGGGTAGATACAGGGTTATCAGGTTGTCCCACATAAGGCTCAGAGTCTTAATCTCCATTTTACAGATGAGGTAACTGAGGCACAGAGAAGTGAAGTGACTTGTCTACGGTCACACAGCTCACAAGTGGCAGAGCAGGGATTCGAACCCATGACCTCTGATTCCCAAGCCCGTGCTCTTTCGACTGAGCCACACTGCTTCTAGAGAGTGGCAGGCCATCTGCTACAAGTCAAAACTCTCCTGTGCTGGGCAGCAGTGGTATGGGAGAGAGTCGAGTTTACTGTGCAGAAGGTGACAATTGTAAACCACTTCCAGATTTTTCCCAAGAAAATTCTGTGGATCCACTACCAGAACGATTGTAAATGGAGGTGGGGCATTCTAGGAAAGATGTGTCCATGGCATCGCTGTGGCTTGGACATGACTTGACGGTTTAAGACAACAAGACTAACTTGGAAAACATTGGGAGAGTGGAAATGCTGTTAAAGAGAGCTCATCACCGTCACCCCCATTGTCTCTGTCATCATTTTTCTCTTCCTCCTCCTCATCCTCATCATTGTTGTCGCCATCATCTTCCTCCTCTTCTCCTCATCATCACCGATATAATAATAATAATAATAATAATAGTAATGGTATTTGTAAAGCACTTAAACTACATGCCAGGCACTGTACTAATGCTGGGGTGGATACAAGCAGATCGGATTGGACACAGTCCCTGTCCCTTGTGGGGCTCACAGTCTCAATCCCCATTTTACAGATAGAGAACTGAGACCCAGAGAAGTGAAGTGTCTTGCCCAATGTCACACAGCATACAAGTGGCAGAACCTGGATTAGAACCCATGACCTTCTGACTCCCAGGCCCGTGCTCTATCCACTATGCCATGCTGCTTCTCTGACATTGCTGACATCATCATCATCATCATCATCATCATCAATGTGACCACTGATACCATAAGTCATTGTCATCCTCCTCTTCCTAATCCTAGCCGTCGGCAGCATCTTTGCCATCCTCCCCCTTCTCCTCTTCCATATCACCATCATTGGCATTTTCTTCATTGTCACCAGTGCTGTTGCTGTTACCGTCCTCCTCCTCTTTCTCCTTCTCCTCCTCCCCCTCTCCAATGTCACTGTTACAATCATCATTATCGTCCTCCTCTTCTTCGTCACCTGTGATCTAGACTAGTCACTAGTCAAAGTCTAGTCCCTTCTAGACTGTGAGCCCATTGTTGGGGAGGGATTGTCTCTATTTGTTGCTGAATTGTACTTTCCAAGCCCTCAGTACAGTGCTCTGCACACCATAAACATTCAATATGATTGAACGAATGAACAAATGGTCAACGTCATCATCATCGCCGTCATCTTTGTCATCATCACCGTCACCATCACCCATAGTAATCAGTGATGTTTGGGAAGCACAAAAGAAGAAAGAGACCCAGCCCCTGCCCTTGAGGGACTTACAATCTATTGGGGGAGACTGATGGACCTGTGACGTGCGGATGGTGGGAGCAAGAACGGGGCTCCAACAAGCAGCGGTACAATTGTACAAGGATGGGAGAGTGGATAGAGATAATAATCTTAGAACTGAAACTACCTGCCGTGACAATGATGACAACAATGAGGACAACAAAATGATGACAATGAAGGGCAAGATGACGGCGAGGTGGACGATGGTGGCAGTGACGACGACGAAGTAATGCCAACTCTAAGGGCGATGACAATGACGCATTAGCGGGGATGACCACCGTGATGATGATGATGAAGTTGACAGCAGTGGGGAGAATGACGCTGCCAACGCTGTCGCTGATGACAGTGCTGAGGGCGATGATGACAATGATGAGGATGAAGATGACAATGGTGAGGATAAGGATGAGGATGATGACGGTGGCAATGATGACAGCGATGAGGATGAAGATGATGATACAGAGCGCAAAGATGAAGACTCTGAGACTTATGCTGTGGGAGGAGGTTGGGTCGAGGCACAGTTCAGGCACAAGATCTTTCTTGATGAAAATCCCTCCCTCTAGTTGGCCTTATCCAGAGGGTCTCCAAAGTGATTCTCTAGGAAACCCTCATGGGACCTGGGAGCTACATTGAGTGGGGGGCCCAGAGAGGCTTCTCCTCCCCCGCCCTGCTCCACCCTGGGTCTACTAGGTTACCTATGGCAAGTCACTTAACCTCTCTAAGCCTAAGTTTCCTCATCTGTAAAGTGGGGATAAGTTATGAGTCAGTGTTCTATCACATAACATCATACCTAGCCCAGTACTGAGCATACAATCAATCAACCATATTTATTGAGTGCTTACTTTCTGCAGAGCACAGTACTAAGAACTTGGGAGAGTAAAATATAACAGAGTTGGTAGACATGTTCCCTGTCCACAATGAGTTTACAGTCTAGAGGGGGAGATGGGTATTAATATGAATAAATAAATTTCTGATATGGGATATGAAAATATGTGCTGAGGGTTTGAGGGAGGGGTGAAAAAAGGATGCAAATCCAAATGCAGGGCAACATAGAAGGGAGTGGGAGAAGAGGAAATGAGGGCTTAGTCACACAGTAAATGCTTAATAAATGATCTAATCATTCTTACTATTATTTTTCAAAACAACTGATTTCTTCACTACATTGTTTCTTTTTCCCTTAGTCTTTCTCAACTGTAAGTTCATTGTGGGCGGGGAATATGGCTACCAACTCTGTTATATTGTACTCTCACAAGTGCCCTATTCACTGGGTACTCTACCCATAGTAAGTCATCAATAAATACCACTGATTGATTAGTTTATTGCTGTATTGTACTCTCCCAAGTGCTTACTAAAGTGCTCCGCACACAGTAAGCACTTAATAAATATGATTGAACGAATGAAAGAATGAATGAATCCCCACAGTACGGATAAAGAAACTGAGGCCCAGAAGTGAAGTGACTTGCTCAAGGTCTTACAGCAGGCAAGTGGAGAAGCCACGATTCGAATTCACATCTCCCAACTTCGAGTCCCTGTGGTCTTTCCACAGGGATTTACTGCCTCTCTTCTAAACTTTACCTTTTCCTTCTTCTCTGTCTCTCAACAAGCTCATCCAACCTGTCCCCAGATCCCACCTCTGCCTCCTCCAAAACATTTCTCAGATCTGCCCTTTCCTCGCCACCTGCCCCTTACCCCACTTGGTCCAGGAGGACATCATTATTATGATTATTATGGCATTTGTTAAGCACTTTCTATGTGCCAAGCTCTGTTCTAAGCACTGGGAGAGATGCAAGTTCATCAGATCAGACACAGTCCCAGACCCACTTGAGGCTCACAGGCTAAGTAGGAGAGGAAACTCTAGGAAACTTAGGGAGGGAGAACTCTAGCCTGAAATCTCGCTATGGGCAGGGAATGTGTCTACCAACTCTGTTATATTGTACTCTCTCAAGTGCTTAGCACACAGTAAATGCTCAATAAGTACTACTGATTGATTGACTGATTGAACAGAGATTTCATAGCCCACCTAGACTAGTTATATCAGCTATGTGCTGGTTGTCTCCTGCCTCCAGCCTCTTGCTTCACCCTGTTTTCTGAATCGTCTTTATATGAAGGTTGTCCTAAACACAGCTCTCTTTTCTCAAACTGGCTTCATCGGTTTGCCGTTCCCTCTACATCAAGCAGAAACTTCTGACCATCAGCTCGCACCTTCTCACTCTCCCTTATCCATTTTTCCCAGTTCACCTTTTTACCCTACTTCTTCCTCTGACCTCTGACCTCTAACCCCTGCTCATGCACTTCCACCTGCCTGGAACTCTCCCTTTCAACAATATCCTTCTCCACCTTCAAAGTGATTCATTTATTTTCTTATTTATTCACCCTTTTATCACTCAATCAATGGTATTTATTGAAGGCTTACGTGTGCCGAGCACTGAACTAAATGCTTGAGAGTCCAATATAGTGTTCATTCATTCATTCATTCATTCATTCATTCATTCAAATGTATTTATTGAGTGCTTACTGAGTGCAGAGCACTGGACTAAGCACTTGGAAAGTACAATTCAGCAATAAAGAGAGACAATTCCTGCTCAAACCAGGCTTACAGTATAGAAGGTGGAAGACAGACATCAGAACAAGTAAACAGGAATCAATATATATAAATAGAATTATAGATATATACACATCAAGACAAGTGAACAGGCATCAATATGAATAAATAGAATTATGGATATATATACATATATACGTAAGTGCTGTGGGTGGGGGAGAAGAGCAAAGGGAGCGAGTCGAGGAGATGCAGAAGGGAGGGGGAGCTGAGAAAAAGAGGGCTTAGTCTGGGAAGGCCTCTTGGAAGAGGTGCACCTTCAGTAAGGCTTTTAAGGGGGGGAGAGTAATTGGTGGATTTGAGGAGGGAGGGCTTTCCAGGCCAGAAGTAGGATGTGGGCCAGGGGTCAGCAGCGAGAAAGCCGTGATGGAGGCCCAGTGAGAAGGTTAGCGGCACCAGAGGAGTGCAGTGTGCAGGCTGGGCTGTAGAAGGAGAGAAGGGAGGTGAGGTAGGAGGGGGCAAGGGCATGGACAGCTTTGAAGCCAATAGTGAGTAATTTTTGCTTGATATGTAAGTGGATAGGCAAAACACTAGAGATTTTTGAGGAGGAGGGTGATATTTCCTGAACGTTTCTGTAGAAAGATAATCCAGACAGCAGAGTGAAGTATGGAAGTACAGTGGGTAGACACGATCCCTGTCCTCAAGGAGAAACAGCATGGCCTATTGAATAGAGTATGGGCCTGGGAGTCAGAAAGACCTGAGTTCTAAGGCGGGCTCCACCATTTATAATAATAATAATGTTGGTATTTGTTAAGCGCTTACTATGTGCCGAGCACTGTTCTAAGCGCTGGGGGAGACACAGGGGAATCAGGATGTCCCACGTGGGGCTCACAGTCTTCATCCCCATTTTACAGATGAGGTAACTGAGGCCCAGAGAAGTTAAGTGACTTGCCCACAGTCACACAGCTGACAAGTGGCAGAACTGGGATTCAAACTCATGACCTCTGACTCCAAAGCCCGTGCTCTTTCCACTGAGCCACACTGCTTCTCCATTTATCTGCTTTGTGGCCTTGGGCATGTCACTTCACTTTGTGCCTCATTGAATTTATCTGTAAAATGGGGATTAAGACTGTGAGCCCCATGTGGGACAGGGATTCCCACTTTAGATTGCGAGCTCGTCGTGGGCAGGAAATGTCACTGTTTATTCTTGTATTGTACTTTCCCAACCACTTAGTATAGTGCTCTGCACACAGTAAGTGTTCAATAAATACTATTGAAAGAATGAATGAATGACAGGGACTGTGTCCAACCCGATTTGCTTGTATCCGCCCAAGTGCTCAGTACAGTGCCTGGTACATAGTAAGCACTTAACAAATATCACAGTTGTTGTTATTATTATTATTATTTAGAAGCTTGCAGTCTACAGGAAATGGAGCACAGGAAAGTGGTCAGGCCTGGAAGTCAAGGGCCTGGTCTCCAATCTTGGCTGTGCCACTTGCCCTCTGTGCCACCCTCTGCCTCCCACCCCTAACTGTGGGGGTCCCTCAGGGTTCACTTCTGGGTCCCCTTCTATTCTCCACCTGCGTTCACTCCCTTGGAAAATTTATTTGCTCCTAGGGCTTCAACTACCTTCTCTATGCAGAAGATAGGAAGCAGCGTGGTTCAGTGGAAAGAGCCCGGGCTTGGGAGTCAGAGGTCATGGGTTCGAATCCCGGATCTGCCACTTGGCAGCTGTGTGACTGTGGGCAAGTCACTTAACTTCTCTGTGCCTCAGTTACCTCATCTGTAAAATGGGGATTAAGACTGTGAGCCTCACGTGGGACAACCTGATCACCCTGTATCTACCCCAGTGCTTAGAACAGTACTCTGCACATAGTAAGTGGTTAACAAATACCACACAAAAAAAGATTCCCAAATTTACATCCCCAGCCCTGATCTCTCCCTTCTGAAGTCATGCATTTCTTCCTGCCTTCAGGACATCTCTACTTGGATGTCCCTCCAAATCCTTAAACTTAGCTTGTCCGAAACAGAGCTTCTCAAATTCCCACTGAAACCCTCTTTCTGACTTTCCCATCACTGTAGACAGCACTACCATCCTCCCTGTCTCAGAAACCCATAACCTTGGCATTATCTTCGACTCCTTTTTCTCATTCTGTCACCAGAACCTGTCATTTCAACCTTCAGAGTAACACTCAAATCTGCCCTTTCCTCTCCATCCAAAATGCTGCCACATTAATCCAAGCACTTATCCATCTCGCCTTGATTACTGCATCGGCCTCTTCGCTGACCTTCCTCCCTCCCGTCTTTCCCCACTTCAGACCATACTTCACTCTGCTGTCTGGATCATTTTTCTACTAAACCTTTCAGTCCATGTCTCCCCATTTCTCAAGACCCTCCAGTGGTTGCCCATCCACCTCCGTATCAAACAGAAACTGCTTACCATCCGTTTTAAAGCACTCAGTCGCCTTCGTCCCTCCTACCTCACCTCGCTGTTCTCCTATTACCACCCAGCCCGAACACTTTGCTCCACTAATGGCAACCTACTCACTGTACCTCAATCTCATCTATCTGGCCACCAACCCCTCGCCCACGTCTGGCCTCTAGCCTGGAACACCCTCTCCCTTCATATTTGACAGACGAGAAGCAGCGTGGCTTAGTGGAAAGAGCATGGGTTTTGGAGTGAGAGGATATGGGTTCTAATCCTGGCTCCGCCACCTGCCTGCTGTGACCTTGGGCAAGTCACTTAACTTCTCTGTGCCTCGGTTACCTCATCTGTAAAATGGGGATTAAGACTGTGAGCAACACTTGGGACAAGATGACTAGCTTGTATCTTCCCCAGTGCTTAGTACAGTGCTTGGCACATAGAGCTTAACAAATACCATACTAACTATTATAATTATCACTCTCCTCACCCCTGAAGCCCTATTTGAAAGTATGTCTCTTCCAAGAGGTCTTTCCAGAGTAGCTCTCATTTACTCTTCCCTCAGTCCCTTCTGTGTTACTTTTATTCATCCCTTCCTCACCCCACAGAACTTATGTACATATCCGTGATCTATTTATTTATTTATTTATTTATTTATTTATTTATTTATCTATCTATCTATCTATCTATCTATCTATCTATCTATCTATCTATCTATCTAAATTTCTGTCTCCCCCTCTAAACTGTCAGCTCGTTGTGGGCAGGAAACGTGCCTACTGACTCTGTTATACAGTACTCTCCCAAGCACTTAGTACAGTGGCCTGCACCCAGTATGCATTCAATAAATACGATTGATTGATTGACCCTAGGCAAGTCACTCCACTCTTCAGTGCCTCAGTTTCCTCATCTGCAAAATGGGAATTAATTCAATCAATCAATTGTATATATTGAGTGCATCCAGTATGCAGAACTCTGTACTAAGCGTTTGGAAGAGTACATATCACAGAGTGGTAGATACATCCCTTACCTTCCAGGAGCTTACTAAACACCTGCCCCTCCCCCCTCCCACCCCCACCTTAGACTCTGTCCCTGGACACACGGAGCTCCTATTAATACCTATCGGAATTGCACATGGCCACTGAAAGGAGATATCCCCTTTACCTTTCATGCTACTCTCCAAAAATATGAGGGTCACCAGCTGCCGGAAAGGTCGCTATGTTTTGGGTGCTGAATGTGGAAGACTAATAGCAGGGCTTACTTTAGAAACGCGGAGGTCTTTAGGCCCCAGATCTACGTCCGTAGCGCTATTTGAGCTGGAGCTGCTCGAGGCTCTGGGAGAAAAAGCCAAAGTAAATCTTTTCTCTGCTGCCCGAGCAACCGGCACGTGTGTGCTTGGTTGCGTGTGTGTGTGTGTGTGTGTTTGCACGCACATCAAATCCGATAGAATCGATGCTGAACCTGAGAGGACCTGAGTGAAGCCCTCAATAAATTGATTGATTGATGATTAATTCGAATGTGGTGGGAGTAGCATTTATTGAGCACTCACTGTGTAAAGTGGAGAGTTCTAAGCACTTGAAAAGCACAATCAATGGTATTTAATGAATGCTTACCATATGCAGAATCCAGTACTAAGTACTTGGTAAAGTACAGTAGACTTGGTGGATGCAATTCCTGCTCACAAGGAAGCACGTGTCTGTTGGGTGAGCTTGGGCAAGTCCCTTCACTTCTTGGGACCTCAGGTACCTCATCTGTAAAATGGAGATTAAGACTGTGAGCCCCACATGGGAAAGGGACCGTGTCCAGCCTGATTAGCTTGTCTCTACCCCAGCACTTGGAACAGTGACTACCACATAGTAAGCACTTAACAAATACCACTATTATTATTATTATTAGGGATTTTACAATCTACATGGAAAGACAAAACTTAAAATATGTTACTGATAAAGGAAATGGTGGGATGTAAGGATATGGACATAAGTGAGATGGACGTACAGTCTCTAGATTGTAAGCTCCTTATGGTCAGTGAACACTATCTACCAAGCCTGTCATATTGTAGTCTTCCAATACTCTGCACTCAGTAAGTGCTCAGTAAATACCATTGATGGATTAAGTGCTCTGGGCTTGGGGGTGGGGTGAGAATCAAAATGTTTAAGAAGTACAAACCAAAGTGTGAAGGGATTGCAGAAGAGAAAGAGAATAGCAAGTGACACATTCTCTGCCCACAAGAAGTTTCCACTCTAATGTGAGAGATAGACATGAAAATAATTTTAGATTAGTCAAAGGAAGTAATCAAATGTTCGGCCCACTAGCAATGATACAAACACACTCAGAAAGGGAATAATTGCATTTGGCACCGGGGATTGCAGAAGGATTTGTTCGACTTGGGGTGCTGGGAATGAATTCGGAAAGCCTGGTGGAAGGAGGTGGGATTTGGGGAGGGTATTAAATTCTGGGAGACCCAAGTCTGTCAGACTTGATAAGAGGGGAGTTCCAGTCTGGGGGAACAGCATGGGAAAAGGGAGGAAAGGCAGCAGAGGCGAGAATGAGGAATGATGAGAAGGTCAATTTAAGAATCTGATTAAATCTGACAGGGAAACCAGAGCCAGCGGGCACCGGAGCACAGGTTGCTGGCCTTGCAATTTACTGGTTTATTTACGCATGCAGATTCTCTCATGTTTCGGCTCTTTCTCCCTCCCACCATCAAGATCTGGTTCTCCGGCCAGCGGGAGACTGAAAGGGGACTAATTTTTAACCCCAGGGATGACTCGGGTTGCTAGGGAGCACAAGGTATTGGTGATGGCGGTTATGATGGTGACGGTGGTAGTGATGACAGTCACGGGGATGGTGGTATCAGCTGTCTTGGTGGTGGTGGTGGCGGTGATGGGAGTGATGGTGGCGGTAGTGGTGGAGTTGGTGATGGGGGTGGTGGAGGTGCCAGTGATTGTCGTGATGACGGTGGTAATGGTGGAGATAGTGAAGGTGGTGGGGTGATGGAGTTGGTGATGGTGGTGATGGGTGGAGATAGTCATGGTAGTGATGGTGGAGGTAGCTTTTTTTTAATGGTATTTGTTAAACGCTTATTGTATGCCAGAGACTGTACTAAGTGCTGAGGAAGATGCAAGCTAATCAAGTTGGACACAATCCATGTCCCACATGGGGCTCACACTCTTAATCCCCATTTTACAGATGAAGTAAGTCACTGAGGCCAGGAAGTGAAGTGACTTGCCCTAAGTCACACAACAGACAAGTGGTGGAGCCGGGATCAGAACCCAGGTCCTTCTGACTCCCAGGCCCGTGCACCATCCACTAGGCCATGCTGCTTCTCCAAGTTGGTGATGGTGGTGATGGTAGAGGAAGGGGTAATGGTGGTGGTGATGGTGGTAATGGTGATGATGAAGACTGTAAGCGCACTGTGGTCGGGGAATTGTCTATTTTATTGTACTTTCCCAAGTGCTTAATTCAGTGCTCTGCACACAGGGAGAACTCAATAAATATGATTGACTGACTGACTGCTGGCAGAAATCCCGATGTCAGGTCGATCGCATCCATCTCAAGTTCATCACTGTCAGCTTGAACTCTGCCCTCTCCTCCACCTGGTAACTTTATTTCTCCATCCTTATTGACTCCCATGGCCATTGCCTTCACCGGTTGTTTCAGATGTTTAACTCTCTCCTGAAAGCCCCTCTTCCCCCACACCCTCAACTCTTGCACCTAATGACCTGGCCACATATTTTATTGAGAAAATTGAAAGTAACAGGTGCCATCTCCCTAAAATCTCCTCTGCTCTTCTTCACTCCCTCCCTACTTCTGCCCCTTCTTCAACTCTCCCACTTTTCTCAGAAGACTCTTCCTGAGGAGCTCTCCCATCTCCTCTCAAAATCTACCCTCTCCACCTGCACTTCTGACCCCATCCCTTCACACCTTATCAAAACGTTTACCCCTCCTTTATTCCCTCTGTGACCACCATCTTCAAATGTTCGCTCTCCAGTGAATTCTTCTCCACTGCTTTCAAACGTGCTTAGGTCTTTCCATTCCTAAACAAGCCATCTTTTGACCCCACAGCTCCCTTCAGCTATCACTCCATCTTCCACCTCCTCCCTAAACTCCTTGAGCGAGTTGTCTACACTTGCTGCCTTCACTTCATCTCCTCCAGTTTTTCTTTGGGTTTCCACCCCTTCACTCCACCGAAACCACCCTCTCTAAGGTCACCAGTGATCTTGCCAAATCCAATGGCCTCTACTCCATTCTAATCCTCCTTGACCTCTCAGCTGCCTTTAACACTTCCAACCACCCCTTTCTGGAAACATTATCCAATCTTGACTTCACTGACATGCTCCTCTCTTGGTACTTCCCCTAACTCTCTGGCCAATCATTCTCTCTCTTTTTCTGGGCTTCTCCTCTGCCACCCACCCCCTAACCGTAGGTGTCCTTCAAAGCTCAGTCTGAGTCCCCTTCTTTCTCCATCTACACCCACTCCCTTGGAGAATTCATTCGTTCTCACAGCTTCAACTACCATCTCTATGCAGATGATTTTCAAATCTACATTTCCAGCTCTGTTCTCTCTCCTTCTCTGCAGTCTCACATTTCCTCCTGCTTCCAGGACATCTCTTCTTGGATGTCCCACCATCGCTTCAAACTTAGCATGCCAAAACCCGAACTCCTCCCACCCAAATCCTGTCCTCCCCCTGACTTTCTCATTACTGTAGACAGCATCACCATCCTCCCTATCTCACAACCCATAACCTTAGCATTATCTTTGCCTCATCTCTCATTTTATGCACATATTTAATCTGTCACCAAATCCTGTCAATTTAATCTTCACAATATCTCAAAATCCGTCCTTCCTTTCCATCCAAAGTGCTACCACGTAAATCCAAACATTTATCCTATCCTGCCTTGATTACTGCATCAGGCTCCTTGCTGACCTCCCTGCCTCCTGTCTCTCCCCACTTCAGTTCATACTTCACTGCTGCCCAGATCATTTTTCTAAAAAACCTTTCAGTCCACGTTTCTCCACTCTTCAAGAATCTCCTGTGGTTGCCCATCCACGTCCACATCGAACAGAAACTCCTTACCCTCAGCTTTATAGCCAGCCTACCTTGCCTTACTGCTTTCCTATTCCAACCCTTCCCCAACTAAAGCCCTCATTTCCTTGTCTCCCTTTCCCTTCTGTGGTAACCTTGCCCTGGATTTGCCCCCTTTACTTACCCCTCCCTCAGCCCCTCAGCACTTATTCCAGATCCACAGTTTATTTATATTAATGTCAGTCTCCCCCTTTACACAGGAAGCTCGTCATAGGCAGGGACTGTGTCTACCAACTCATTTGAATTGTACTCTCCCAAGTGCTTAGTACAGTGCTCTGCACACAGTGAGCGCTCAATAAATACCACTGATTGATGATGAGAGAGCCACCACTGGGAATAATAATAATTATAATGATAATGATGGCATTTGTTAAGCACTTACTCTGTGCCAAACACTGTTCTAAGCGCTGGGGTAGACAGAAGGCAACCAGGTTGCCCCACGTGGAGCTTACAGTCTTAACCCCCATTTTACAGATAAGGTAACTGAGGCACAGAGAAGTTAAGTGATTTGCCCAAAGTCACACAGCTGGTAAGTCGCAGAGACAGGATAAGAACCCATGACCTCTGACTCCCAAGCCCTTGCTCTTTCCGCTAAGCCACGCTGCTTCTCTGGGGGAGCCTCTGTCCAAATCCCAGAGACTTCAGGACTGGCTAGAGGCCATTAATTAATAATTCATTCATTCATTTATTCAATCGTATTTATTAAACCCTCACTGTGTGCAAAGCACAAGTGAAAGTTCAGGGCAGAGCGCCCTCAAATGGTTTTCATAGATGATGCAGGAAGAGCAGCCTCAAACCCCAAGACGTCGAAGGGGAAGGGGAGACCGATATTTCATCCCCATTGTTTTTAGTGGTATTCGTTAAGCACTTACTATGTGCAAGGCACTGTTCTGAACGCTGGAGTAGATACAAGACAATCCGGTTGGACACGGTCCTTGTCCCACATGGGACTCCCAGTCTTAATCTCCTTTTTACAGATGAGGTAACTGAGGCACATAGAAATGAAGTGACTTGCCCAAGGTCACACAGCAGACAAGTGGTGGAGCCAAGGTTAGAATCCAGGTCCTTCTGACTCCGAGGCCAGTGCTTTAACCACTAGGCTATGCTGCTTCTTATTTTGAGATGATAAAACTGAGGCACAGAGAAGTTAAGTGACCTACCCAAAGTCACACAGCAATCGACAGAGCCGGGATTAGAACCCACCACCTCCTGACTCTCAGGCCCGGGCTCTATCCACTATGCCATGCTGCTTCCCCTCTCTTTACAGTCACAGGGCGAGCCCCTGGGTGATGGGTGTCTAATTACCCTGGAATATTTATAGGCCAGCCTGGCCCTTCACCTGAAAATTCTCCATCCCGCTTAGGAAATGTGTACCTATCGCTCTTCCCCTCAGGGCCCCGAATCCCCAGCCCTCTGCAAGGGACCAGAAGTGCTGAGTCAATGAATCAATCAGTAGTATTTATTGAATGATTACTGTGTGCAGAGCACTGTGCTAAGTGCTTGGAAGGGTACAGTACAACAGAGTTGGTAAGCACTTTCCTTGTCCACAAAGAGCTTTCAGTCAAGAGGAGGATACTACTAATGATAGTATTGGTTAAGCACTTATTATGTGCCAGGCACCGTACTAAGCGCTGGGTTGGATACAAGCAAGTCCGGTTGGACAGCATCCTTGTTCTTTGAGGGGGGGGGGTCAGTCTCAATCCCAACTTTACATATGAGGTAACTGAGGTGCAGAGAAGTAAAGTGACTTGCCCAAGGTCACACAGCAGGCAAGTGGCAGAGCTGGGAGTAGAACCCATGATCTTCTAATTCGCAGGCCAGGGCTCTACCCACTATGCCGTGAGCGCAGAGTCCAGCAGATAGAAGAACCACTGCGGCTCCTAACATGCAGAGACCCTCCACTCATTAGCCACCAGAAAGGGGTCGCATAGGGAGTGTCCTTATAGATTTCTGGAGGATCAGTTAACCCATCTGCCAATCCATAGCATTTTCTGAGAGCCTACTGAGATGCAGCATGGCCTAGGGGAAGGAGAATGGACTTGGAAGTCAGAGGACCTAGGTTCTAATTCTCGTTCCACCACTTGCCTGCTGCATTACCTTGGAGAAGTCACTTCACTTCCCTGGGCTTTACTTTCCTCCTCTGTGAAACGGGGATTCAATACCTCTCCTCCTTTCTCCTTAGGCAGGAAGTCCCTTGTGGGACACAGGCAGTGTCTGAGCTGATTATCTTGGATTTACCTCAGAGAAGCAGCATGGGCCTGGGAGTCAGAAGGACCTGGGCTTTACTCCTGACTCCTACACCTGTCTGCTGTGTGACTTTGGGCAAACCACGTAACTCATCTATGCCTCAGTTCCCTTGCCTGTAAAATAGGATTTAAGACTGTGAGCCCATGTGGGACATGGACTGTGATTCAACTTGATTAGCTTGTATCTGCCCCAGTGCTTAGTACAGTGTCTGGCACCTAATAAGTGCTTAACAAATACCATTAAAAAAAACTTTATTATAGTGCTTGGCACCTTGTAAGCACTTAACTAATACCACAATGATTATTAATATTATTGGGAGCAGACTGCTGTAATAGGCCCTTGCAAAGGCTCTTGGGGAGGCTCTTGGGAAGGTGAGGTAGAGTTAGAGAAACAGCATGTCGTAGTGGATAGAGCATGGGTCTGGGAATCAGAAGGTCATGGGTTCGAATCCTGCCACTTATCTGCTGTGTGACCTTGAGCAAATCACTTCACTTCTCTGGGCCTCAGCTACCTCCACTGTAAAATGGGGATCGAGACTATGAGCTCCACATGGGACAGGGATTGTGTCCAACCCAATTTGCTCATATCCACCCCAGAGCTTAGTACAGTGCCTGGCACCCAGTAAGCGCTTAACAAATACCATAATTATTATTATTAGAGAAACTTTTTTGCTGAAACCCAGAATCCAGTCATGAGCCCCCCTGCTCCCGACTGGGAGAATTGTCACCTCCAACCTCAGTGATCAAAACTCTAACCCTCAGGCTCCTTCCTGCTCCCAGCTGGACCACGACTGCTCCAGACCATCACAGCCACCCCCACCAGAGACCTGGATTTTTATAGTGTCCCATTAGGACAGTGAAAATGGGGGTGAAAATCCCCCTGTAATGATTGTACAGACATTGGGGAAGGGGGATGGAATCTCATAGGACAACCATAAGAACGTTGCAAATGGGGGTGGAATCCGCTGAAATAACTGTTAGAATGATAGGAATGAGGAGCTGGAATCACCTGGAACAACCGTTAGAATGTTGGGATTGGGGGCAACATTTCCTGGAACAACCGTTAGAATGTTGGGAATGGAGCTGGAATCCCCTAGAATGATTATTAGAATGTTGAGAATGAAGAGATGGAATCCTTTCGAAGGACCATTAGAACACTGGAAAATGGGTTTGGGGAGGGGAGGAATTCCTTCTGACAATCATGTGAATTTTGGGGATAGCGGGTGAAATCCCCTGGAATGATTAGTAAAACATTGGCAATGAGGTGTTGGGACAGAATCCTCTGCAACAACCATTAAAGCATTGGGAACAGGAGGCAGAATCTCCTGGAACAACCATTAGAAGTTGGGAATGGAGAGATCGAATCCCTTGTAATAACTGTTAAAAAACTGGGAACAGAATAATAATGATAATAATAAAAAAGTAATAATAAGAATAGTGGTATTTGTTAAACGCTTACTCTGTGCCAGGCTCAGTTCTAAGTGCCGGGGTAGAAACAAAGTCATCAGGTTGGACACAGTCCCTGTCCGACATGGGGCTCACAGACTTAATCCCCATTTTACAGATGAGGGAACTGAGGCAAAGAGAAGTGAAGTGACTTGCCCAAGGTCACCCAACAGACAAGTGGAGAAGCCGGGATGAGAACCCAGATCCCTCTGACTCCCAGGCCCGTGCTCTACCCACTAGGCCTCGCAGCTACCCAGAATCCCCTGGAAAGGCAGTTGGAATGCTGGGAATGAGGGAGGGAATCCCCTGGAACAATCCCTGGAATGCTGGAAGGTTCTGACAGGGACTATGGGGCCAAGGCAGAGAGGCCAGTCCCTCCAGCGGGGAAGGGCGCTGCTTCTCTTGTGGTGGTTAGCGGAGGGGGATTTCTCCCGGAATTTTCCAGGTTCTTCTTGCCCTTTCAGCCCAGGAGCACACCCCACCACCGCCCCACCACCTCCCGTGGGCTGGGGCCGGGTCAGATACGATGTCCTGGGGCCCTCCCCCGGGCTGGCTCGGGCCCCACACAGAGGTGACGGTCAGCAGGAGCCAGAAATAAGCATTATATCCCCACGGGGCTAGAATAATAATAATAATAATGTTGGTATTTGTTAAGCGCTTACTATGTGCCGAGCACCGTTCTAAGCGCTGGGGTAGACACAGGGGAATCAGGTTGTCCCAAGTGGGGCTCACAGTCTTAATCCCCATTTTACAGATGAGGTAACTGAGGCACCGAGAAGTTAAGTGACTTGCCCAAAGTCACACAGCTGACAAGTGGCCGAGCCGGGATTCAAACCCATGACCTCTGACTCCAAAGCCCGGGCTCTTTCCAGTGAGCCACGAACCCTGGAGGCGGGGGCAGCCCCAAGACACCCTGGGGCTGACACCTCAGGCAGCTGATGTCCCGGGGGTGGAAACGGTGATTCAGTCTTTCATTCATTCATTCATTCAATTGTATTTATTAAGCTCTTACTGTATGCAGAGCACTGTGCTAAGCTCTTGGAAGGCACAATTTGGCAACAGATAGAGATAATCCCTACCCAACAATGGGCTCACAGTCTGGATCTGCCCTCCAAACTCTCCCTCCACCTGCCACGCCATATTCAAGATCCCCTTCCTCCGGGTTCTGGCCCCATGGACGGGGTGGTCACGAGCGGAGTGCTCTAATGGAAAAGCCGACCCACTGGGGCAGCGAACCGTCAGTCCATCAATTGAATTTACTGAGCACTTATCATGTGCAGAGCACTGGACCAAGCGCTTGGGAGAGGACAATAGAACAACATAAACAGACTCATTCCCTGCCTACAACAAGCTTACAGTCTAGACGCGGAGACAGACATTAATAGAAATAAATAAATGACAGATATGGACATAAGCGCTGTGGGGCGGGGAGGGGAGGAATGAGTAAAGGGAACGAGACCGGGTGATGCAGAAGGGAGTGGGAGAAGAGGAAAGGTGGGCTTAGTAGGGACGGCCTCTTGGAGGAGTTGGGCCTTCAGTAGTAAGGCTTTGAAACTAGTGAGAGGCATTTTTTGTCAGATAAATTCTCCCAATCCATCACTGCTGGGGCAGTGGGCCCAGCCCGCCCAAGGCCAGGGCGAACACATGGCACTTTGAGCAGATCCTTCTGGATCTCCTGGCACAGCCAAGGCTGGGCACCTCCAGAATTCCCCCAAGCCCCAGCAACGGCACTCTCCGTGTCCCCCCTGCCCACACCACCCCTCCCCCAGCCCCCAGGGCCGCTGATGAATCTGACATCGGGGGTGGGGTGGAGGGGGGTCTGTGTGACTGGGCGGGAAGCCCGGGCGACTTCTCATCTTCCTTCCCCTCTGCCGAGGCCGTGAAGGGGCAGCTCTGGGGCTCTGCGGTTCGGGACCCATCTAGGGACAGGTGGGTGATGGGGAGGGGCACGGCCCCCAGGGGAGGCGGAAGCAGAGCCAATGGCCTCGTCACACCATCAGAATGCTTTACAACTCTTGCTGGGCAAGATTCCAGGAAATGGAAAAAGGCTCTCGTAATGCAAAGGTCCTGGACTTGGACTGGAAGCTCTTCTAGATTGGAAGCTCATTATGGGCAGGGAATACGTCCACTAATTCTGTTGTATCGGACTCTCTCAAGCACTTACTACAGTGCTCTGCACATAGTAAACACTCAGTAAATACCATTGATTGATTGATCGAATGAGATAGAATGTGATAATAAAACTAATTGTGGCATCTGTTAAGCACTTACTATGTGTCAAGCCCTATGATAAATGCTGGGGCAGATACAAAAGACGCAGGTCAGTTACGGTCCCTGTCTGGGCTCACTGTCTAACTAGGAGGGAGGACAGGTTTTTGGTTCCCATTTTTGGTTCCCATCTTACAGATGAGGAAACTGAGGCTCAGAAGTTATGTCAAGGTTATATGGCAGGCAAGTGGCGGAGTCAAGACTACAAACTGGATCTTCTGGTTTCTTTCCTCTAGGCCACGCTGCTTAAAATACAGAAATGGAGCTATTCAAATTCAGGGTTTTAAGAAGCAAAGCAAGTTGATGGATATGAATTGAATGCCCACTCAGTGCCCAGCACTGAACTAAACCCTTGGGGAAGGGCACCCATTCCCTGCTCTCAGGAAACTTCCACTTGACTATCACCACCTGCTAAGAACTAACAGGATTATTTTTCTGCTGTTTTGAAGCCCTAATGTCACGTTGAGTGTATTATTTTAAGAAGTCTCTCATGCTCTGAGGAGTAAAGAGCACTGTACAGAGCACTTGTGAGAAGACTTTAGAGTTAGTAGACACAATTCCTGCCTTCGAGGATCTTACTGTGTGCAGATCCTGGTCTGAGCGTTTGGCTGAGTACAACGCAGTTGGTACACAAGATCTCTCTCCTTGAGGATATACAAATCCATAATCTATTTATTTTAAAGTCTGTCTCTCCCTCTAGACTGTAAGCTTATGATGACCAGTGAAAGTGTCTGCCAACTCTGTTAGCTTGCACTCTCCCAAGCACATAATTCAGTGCTCTGTACATAGGAAGTGCTCAATAAATACCACCGATTGATTGATTGATTCAGTGAGTCTGCTGTAGAGAAGCAGCATGGCTTAGTGGGTAGAGCACGACCCTGGGAATCAGAAGGACTTGAGTTCTAATCTCGGCTCTGCCACTTGTCTTCTGTGTGACCTGGGAAAATCATTTCACTTCTCTGAGCCTCAGTTACCTTATCTGTAAAATGGGGATTATTATTACTATAAAAATTGTGGTATTTGTTAAGAGCTCATTATGTGACAGGCATTGTGCTAAGCACTGGGTACAAGCAAATTGGGTTGGACACAGTCCCTGCCCCATGTGGGGCTCACAGTGTTAATCTCCATTTTACAGATGAGGGAACTGAGGCCCAGAGAAGTGAGGTGACTTGCCCAAGGTCACACACCAGACAAGTGGCGGAGTCTGGATTAGAACTCATGACCTTCTGACTCCCAGGCCCGGGCTCTATCCACAATATCATGCTCCTTCCCATTAAGACTGTGAGCCCGGTGTGGGACAGGGACTGTGTCCAACTTGACTGGCTTGTATCTACCCCAGTGCTTAATACAGTGCCTGGCACATAGCACACTCTTAACAGATCCTATCATCATTTATTATTATTATTATTATTATTATTATTATCTCCAGCCTGGCCGTGGTGCAGTGGGGAATCTGGTCCTTTTGAACCCGGAAGTTCTAGAAACCGGCAACTCCAAGTGCCCCCCAACTCCCATGGCCAAGCTCGATCTAGCAATCTAACAATCTGCCAAACTACCAAGTGTTATGTTGCACTCTCCCAAGTGCTTAATAATAATTAATAATAATTAATAATAATGGCATTTGGTAAGTGCTTACTATGTGCCGAGCACTGTTCTAAGAACTGAGTACTGTTCTAAACATACAGTGCTTGCACACGGTAAGTGCTCAATAAATATGAATGAATGAATGAATGAATTCCTGTGACAAGGGGGATCCAGGCATTGGTTCACCCCGCCCCCCACCCTTCTATCCTTCCAGGGGCATACCACACCCCCAGGGGACCCCCATAAACTAGGCCAAACCAGATTAGCAAACAAGGCCAACTCATATCCATCAGGGAGCTCATCTGACCAGTAAACCAGCCTCGGGCTTGGGCTTCTGGTGCCCGCTGGGTCATTTATGCCACACTCTCCACTGGGCAATCCTGACTCTCAGGTACACTGCATGCTCTACTAAATGGCCTCTCCTGTTCACCAACCCCACCAGATAACAAAGCTTGTGCTCTCTCCATGTATATGGTATTTGTTAGGCACTTACTATGTGTCATGCACTGTACTAAGCTTTGGGGTGGGTACAAGCAAATTAGGTTGGACCCAGGCCCTGTTCCACATGGGGCTCAGAGTCTCAATCCCCATTTTACAGATGAGGTAACTGAGGCGGAGAGGAGTGAAGCGACTGGCCCAAGGTCACACAGCAGACAAGTGGCAGAACAGGAATTAGAACCTATGACCTTCTGAGTCCCAGGCCCAGGCTCTATCCACTAGGCCTGCTGCTTCTCTATTGGAACGAATCTGCAGATAAACTGGAGACTATGCACTTCTTATGGGCAGGGATCGTGTCTTCAAAAAACACTGTTGTATTTTACTTTCCCAAGGGTTTAGTGCAGTGCTATGCACACAGTGAGTGTGCTCAATAAATATCACTTATTGATTACATATGCAAGCTCGTGGGCAGGGAATGTGTCTACCGACTCTGCTGCAGTGTACTCTCCCAAGCGATTTATACAGTGCTTTGCCTATACTAAGCACTCAATAAATATTCATTCATTTATTCAATAGTATTTACTGAGCACTTACTATGTGCAGAGCGCTGTACTAAGCGTTTGGAATGTACAAATCGGTAACAGATAGAGACAGTCCCTGCCCTTTGATGGGCTTACAGTCTAATTGGGGGATGATGATGATGATGATATCCCCTAAACAGGTCTCCGGTTTAGAATTCCGTTCTAACAGTTGAGTATTCCACCTTCAGCCCTCCTAAGAATTTGAGTACTCACTTCCTTCCCACCATCCCTAAATCCCACAGCACTTATATCCATTCCTTTACACTCTATTGCTTCCTGTTACTTGTAATTTATTTTTGTGTAATAATATTAATAATAATAATAATATTGATCATAATTGTGGTATTTATTAAGTGCTTACTAGGTTGCCAGGCAGCAGCTGTCTCTCCCTCTAGACTGTAAGATCCTTGAGGATAGGGATCATGTGTTCATTCCAAGTGCTTAGTACAGTGCTCTGCACACAGTAAGCGCTCAATAAAAACTATTGAATGAATGAATGAATGAACTGTATTGTACTCAACCAAATGCTCACTGTGACGCTCTGGACACAGTACACTATAAGCTCTTTGAGGGCGGGAAACATGTCTAGTAACTCTGTTGTCCTCTTCCAAGGGCTCCGGACAGTGCTTTGTACACGGTAGACTGTAAATTCTTTGAGGGCAGGGATGGAGTTATTAAGTCTATTGTCCTCTCCCAAGTACTAAGTACACTACACTGCTCTGCACCCAGCAGACTGTAGGCTCTTTGAGAGCAGGGATCCTGCTTAATGACTCTATTGTACTCTTCCAAGTACTCAGTACAGTGCTGGGCACTCAGTAAATGCCCCGATTTATCGACTGAGGTACAAATACCTCTTCCTGATCTCTCATTCTGCCTCTTTCAGGCCGACTTTCCATCACCTGGCCATCCCCTCTCCCAGCTTAGTGACCCTCCCTATCCGTGGTACCCGGTCCCCCCTCCATTATTGCTGTGGCTGTGTGACAGATGTTGAGGTGGCCACGAGGCTAGCCATGATTCTGGGCACTGCCAGGAGGAGGAGGAGAAGGAGGAGGAAGATGATGATGGCATTTGATAAGCATTTACTATGAGCCAAGCTCTGTTCTAAGCACTGGAAGAGAAAGAGAAGGAGGAAGAGGGGGAGGAAGAGGACTCTTCCTGTCTTCTCCCAAACTTCACCATCACTGTAGATGACACTACCATCTTTCCCATCTCTCAAGTCCGTAACCTCGGTGTCATCCTTGAGTCCACTCTCTCATTCACCCCACATAGCCAATCCATCACCAAAGTCTGACGGTCTCACCTTCACAACATCGCTAAGATCCATCCTTTCCTCTCCATCCAAAACGCTACCAGGTTAATACAATCTTTCATCTTATCCCTACTGGATGACTACGTCAGCCTTCTTTCTGACCTCCCAACTTCCTGCCTCTCCCCACTTCAGTCCACACTTAACTCCACTGCCCGAATTATCTTTCTACAGAAACGTTCAGGGCATGTCACCCCTCCCTCCTCAAAAATTTCCAGTGGTTGCCTATCCACCTCTGCATCAAACAAAAATTCCTCACTATTGCCTTTAAAACTCTCCAACAACTTGCCCCTTCTTACCTCACCTCTCTTCTCGCCTTCAACATAATAATAACGATGGCATTTGTTAAGTGCTTATTCTGTGCGAAGCACTATTCTAAGCACTGGGGTAGATACAAGGCAATCAGGTGGTCCCACATAGGGCTCACAAGAGTTGATCCCCCTTTTACAGATGAGGTAACTGAGGCACAGAGAGGTTAAGTGACTTGCCCAAGGTCATACAGCAGACCAGTGGCAGAGCCAGGATTAGAACCCACAACTTCTGACTCCCAAGCCCGGGCTCTTTCCACTAAGCCACGCTGCTTCTCTAATCCCAGCCTGCACATTCCACTCCCCTGGTGCTAACCTTCTCACTGTCCCTCGATCATGCTTTCTCACCGCCGACCCCTGGCCCACGACCTAACTCTGGCTTGGAACACAAAATCAAATCCTCAAATCCGCCAAACAATCACTCTTCCCCCATTCAAAGTCCTACTGAAGGCGCACCTCCTCCAAGAGGCCTTCCCAGACTAAGCCCCATTTTCCTCAGCTCCTCCTCCCTTCTGCGTCACCTCGACTCGCTCCCTTTGCTCTTTCCCGCCTCTCGTCACCCCGCAGCATTTATGTATATATGTATATATTTATAATTCTACTTATTTGTAGTGATGCCTGTTTACTTGTTTTGATGTCTATCTCCCCCCCCTTCTGGACTGTAAGCCCGTTGTGGGCAGGAATTGTCTCTCTTTATTGCTGTATTGTACTTTCCAAGCACTTAGTACAGTGTCCTGCACACAATAAGTGCTCAATAAATACGATTGAATGAATGAATAAACGAATGAAATGGAGGAGGAGGAGGAGGGGGAGGAAGAGGAGGAGAAGGAGGAGAATGAGGAGGAGAAAGAGGAGGAGGAGAAGAAAGAGGAAGAGGAGGAGACGGAGCAGGAGAAGGAGGTGGAGGGAGGAGAAGGGGGAGGAGGAGGGGGCAGTGGTCAGTGGCCAGCTGGGTCTCCTGAAGGCCTGGACCAGCTCCACTGCTGACTTTACTGAAGCTAAAAATAGCTGGTCCTCCCACTAGGTAAGGGCTCTCCGCTCCAACGTTTAACCCCGTGACATCCTGAGTCAAAGAGCAGCTTTCCCCCGGAGGGTCGTTGAGGGTGGGAGGGGGAGACAGAGACAGAGAGGGAGAGAGAGAAGAGGGGTAGAAATGGAGAGAGAGAGGAAGAGAGAAGCAGAGAAAGGTGTAAGAAAGCGAGAGTAGCAGGAGAGCTAGAGACAGAGAAAGAGGGGGAGGAGAAAAATATAGAGGGGGAAGAAAGAAGGAGGAGAATGGAGGGAGGAGGAGAAAAATATAGAGGGGGAAGAAAGAAGGAGGAGAATGGGGTGAAAGAGAGGAAGAGAGAAGTAGAGAAAGAGGGGGACGAGAGGGAGAGTAGGGGAGAGCCAGAGGTAGAGAAAGAAGGGGAGAGACGGGCAGAGAGAGGAACATTTCGGGACAACTCTTCTCTGTTGTGTCCAGGTGAGGAGGGTCTAACAATCAATCAATCAATTGTATTTATTGAGCACTTATTGTGTGCGGAACACTGTGCTAAGCACTTGGGAGAGTACAATATAACAGAGTTGATAGACATCTTCCCTGCCCACAATGAGCTTACAGTCTAGAGGGGAAGACAGGCATTGATATAAAGACTTCATCTAAATCATGTAACTTAAAGATCTTTACAAAAGTGCTGTGGGGTTGAGGGTGGGATAAATATCAAATGCTAAAAGGTCACAGGAAGGGGAAGTAGGTGAACGTGAGACCGAGGAGGTCAGGGGGCAGGGTCCGGCAGGCGGGGGCGGGGATTCCGTGGGAAGGGGGTTTTGCTACGTGCCTCCGGCTGAACAGTTGTCTGGGGGTCTGCAGCCCCTCTGGCTCTCGCCAAGGAGCCTCGAAGCCTGCTTTGAGCTATACTAGGGCCTTGGACTTCAGCCCCCGGGGGGTTGGGACCAGGGCCAGGGGGAGCTCAACTCTGGCTCCCAGTGCTATCAACACCTCGCTAAGGGACAGAGGACCAGGAGACCAGAGGACTAGGTGACCAGAGGACCAGGGGACTGAGGCTCTGCTAGGAACAACGTGGCCTCATTTTCTGCTGCATCATGCTATCCAGCGTGACACTTGAGAGGCAGCATGGCTTAGCGGATAGAGCAAGGGCCTGGGAGTCAGAAAGACCGGGATTCATTCATTCATTCAATCATGTTTGTTGAGCACTTATTATGTGCAGAGCACTGTACTGAGCGCTTGGGAGAGTACAATATAACAGACATATTCCCTGCTCACAGTGAGCTTACAGTCTAGGTGGGGAGACAGACATTAATATAAATAAATAAATCGCAGATATGTACATAGGTGCTGTGGGGCTGGGAGGGGGGATGAATGAAGGGAGCAAGTCAGGGTGATGCAGAAGGGAGAGGAAGAAGAGGAAGGGAGGGCTTAGTCAGGAAAGGTCTCTTGGAGGAGCTGGGCCCTCAATAAGGCTTAGAAGGGGGAGAGAGTAATTGTCGGATATGAGGAAGGAGGCCATTCCAGGCCAGAGGCAGGATATGGGCGAGAGGCCGGCGGCGAGATAGATGAGATGGAGGGACAGTGAGAAGGTTGGTATTAGAGGAGCGAAGTGTGCGGGTTGGGTTGGAGTAGGAAAGTAATGAGGTGAGGTAGGAGCGGATGAGGGGTTTCAGTGCTTTAAAGCCAGTGGTGAGGAGTTTTTGTTTAACGCGGAGGTGGATGGGCTCATTGGGAGTCCTAGGAGGCCCTGCAGCTAGAATCAATCAATGGTATTTCTTGAGCACTTACTGTAAGCAGAGCCTGTACTAAACGGTTGGGAGAGTCCGTTCTGAGTTGGAAGTCACCTTCCCTGCCCTCGGCGAGCTGACAGTCTAGAAGGGGAGAACATGGTTAGTCCCTATTCGTCTCATGCCCCGCTAGCACCCGGCCGAGTCGTCCCTCGGCACATCTCCGATGGTACCGGCCAGAAGCCAACACCCATGGCCCTACCTTGTGGCCCAGGGGAACTTGGTGCGACCCATCAAATCGGAACCCATCCTGGAGGAAGCTGCCCCTTGGTCTCAGCCCAGATCCCAGCCCCACAGCCCAAGTTTGATCACAGCATCTACTAGAGGAGGGCTACAGGAACTAGACCCTCAAGTATTCTGCCCCCAAGGCAGTGGTCGCCTCGTCTGCTTGGGTACTCCCATAGGGGAACAGGACGAGAAGGAGATCTCAGCCAGGCCCCGGGCCTCCAGGTCCCGGGCCATCTCGGCCTTGGGGAGCCCTGCCCTGCCCTGCAGAGCCCTGTCCTGCCCTGACCTGTCCAAGGGGCCCACGGGCACTGCCTGGCTCCAGTCAGGGCCAAGGACAGGACTTCCAGGAGTGGCCCAACCAACCTGACCCATAAAACCATCAAACGACAGAATGGATGCCTGCAAACATTCTTATCTATCCAACCAATCCTTCAACTATACTACCCAGTGATATTATAAGTTCCTTGAGGGCAGGGAACTGAAACTCGCTCCCGTGCCTCTCTTTTTTTTTTCTTATGGGATTTGCTAAGGGCTTATTTTATGCCAGGCACCGTACTCAGAACCGGGGTAGATACAAGCTAATCAGGTTCAGTCATATTTATTGAGAGCTTCCAAATGTGCAGAGCACTGAATTAAACACTTGAGAGAGTACAATATAACAGTAAACAGACACATTCCCTCCTCATCCCACATGGGGTTCAGCGTCTTAATCCCCATTTTACAGATGAGATAACTGAGACACAGAGATGTGAAGTGACTTGCCCAAGATCACACAGCAGACAAGCAGTGGAGGCCGGATTAGAACCCAGGACCTTCTCTCCTCCACCTACTAAAAAAATTATCATCATTAATAATAATAACTTGTTATTAATAGGTATGATTAAAATGAAAATTTTAATTTAACTTTAGATTGATGCCTATTCACTTGTATTGATGTCTGTCTCCCCCCACCAAGACTGTGAGCTCATCGCGGTTAGGGATTGTCTCTCTTTATTGCTTTATTGTACCTCCCGAGTGCAGTACAGTGTTCTGCATACCGCAAGCGCTCAGTAAAAATGATTGAATGAATGAATGGGGTTTCCTACATGATGACTATGTGCCAGAGCCGTGACAAGTGCCGGGGTGGATACAAGATAATCGGATTGGACATTCCTGTCTGACCCAGGACTCACAGTCTAAGGGGAAGGGAGAACTGATATCGAATCCCCATTTTGTAGATGAGGAAACCAAGGCCGGGAAAAGTTATGATACATCCGAGGCCACACAGCAGGCAAGTGGCAGAGCCGGGATTAGAACCCGATCTTATGCTCCATGCCTAGTGACATATAGATGTGGTAGCTAGGTTCCGAGGAGATGGTTAGCCTCATGGAACTAATACATTTCACTGACTTCTATAAAAAGGAATCAGCCCCTGCAATGTATATTAATAACCAGGTTTATTGCCTTAAATCTATATCATATTTTATTGGGTGACTCCTGCATTTAGAATGGGGAAATCAGACAGCCGCCCACCCCCTCCCTTCCCCAGAGAAGTGAAACAGGTGGTTCTTGTGACCTCTAAGGAAATTACAGGCCGTGAAGTCACAGGTTCATAATGTCACTTAAAGGGCTGGGTAAGAGCACCTGGCCGTACGAGGCCCTTAAAAAGCCCAAGTCACTGGTTTGTTTTTTCCCTTCCAATAACGGCCTCAGCACTTCTGTATGGGGCAACTCTCTAATATTTGAGGGTTTCTTCCTCCTCATTGTAATTTATGGGGAAGCAGCGTGGCTCAGTGGAAAGAGCCTGGGCTTCGGAGTCAGAGATCATGGGTTCGACTCCCGGCTCTGCCACTTGTCAGCTGTGTGACTGTGGGCAAGTTACTTAACTTCTCTGTGCCTCGGTTACCTCATCTGTAAAATGGGGATTAACTGTGAGCCTCATGTGGGACGACCTGATTACCCTGCATCTCCCCCAGCGCTTAGAACAGTGCTCTGCACATAGTAAGTGCTTAACAAATGCCATTATTATTATTATTATGTTAGGCTCTGGGTGCAGGGATTGTGTTCCACCAACTCTCCTGTCACACTCTCCCAAGCACTCAGTCCAGCGCTCTGCAAACAGTAGACTGGAAGCTCCTTGAGGATTGGGATCATGTCCACTAACTTTATTGCATTCTCCCAAGTGCTCAGCACAGTGCTCTCTCCACAGGAAGCACTCAATAAATATTGTCAATGAATTATTTGGATGATGGAGTCTTCAGGTGTAGGTGTAAGTGCTCTTGATTGATTGATAATAAATAATTATCACACATGTTAAGCCAAACAACGTTCCAAGCTCTGCTGTACATACAAGGTAATCAAGGTTGGACCAAGCCCCTGATCCAGATGGGACTCACAGTCTTCATCCCCATTTTACAAATAGGTAACTGAGACCCAGAGAAGTGAAGCGACTTGCCCAGGGTCACGTGGCAGAGCTGGGATTAGAATCCCAGTCCTTCTGACTCCCAGGGCTGTGCTCTATCCACTGAGCCAGGCAGCTATTCCCAGGTGTACGGACGGAGCTGGGGATGGTCGGATGAGCTGGCGGAAAGGAGATGGTCTCTTGGCATAAACAAAGGAGATGCCTCAGCTCAGTCTCTCAGATTTAGGGGGATGAGATCTGGTGAACAGGAGTTGATTATAGTGCCTCTGGATTGCTTGGAGCGACTCATGTTCTCTTGTCTCTGCTGTTCCTGTTGCTGCTTGAGCCCAGAGCACCACAAGTGAAGAGGCAAGAAGGGGCCCCGCACATGACAAAGGGCCCATGGAGGGTGGACGAACAGGGCAGGACCCCCTGATGGGCACAGCAAGAGGGACACAGGGCCGCTGCAGGGCTGAGGCTGGGGTGGAATTTGTAATTCCACTGGTGGTGGCCTAGGAAATTTTTTTTATGGTATTTATTAAACTTTTTCTGTGTGCCAGGCACTGGAGATGCAGCATAGCCTAGTGGATAGAGCATGTGCTTGGGCGTCAGAAAGTCATGGGTTCTAGTCCCAGCTCTGCCACTTGTCTACCCTGTGACCCTGGGACAGTCATTTCACTTCTCTGGGCCTCAGTTCCCTTATTTGTAAAATGGAGACTAAGACTGCAAGCCCTGTGTAGGACAGGGACCGTATCCTACCCAATTATCTCGTATCTACCTCAGTGCTTAGAACAGTGCCTGCTATGTAATAAGTGCTTAACAAATACCATAATAATCATAATTATCATTACTACTAAGTGCTGGGGTAGATACAGTGCCTGGTATGTAATAAGTGCTTAACAAATACCATAATAATCATAATTATCATTACTACTAAGTGCTGGGGTAGATACAAGCTGATTGGGTTGGACACAGTCCCTGTCCCACAAGGAGCTCACAGTCTTAATCACCATTTGACAGATGAGGTAACTGAGGCCCAGAGAAGTCAAGTGACTTGCCCAAGGTCACCGAGCAGACAAGTGGCAGAGCCGGGATGAGAATCCAGGACTTTCTGCCTCCCTCACCTGTGCTCTATCCACTAGGCCATGCTGCTTCTCATCATGACCGCGGTCTCTCCAGCCCAAATCATCCGGCTGTTTCCCAGGACTCTAAGTGGCCCCATCCACCTCACGGAATGCCTCTGGAGGTCCCTCGTCCAGAAGCTTTTCCCGTCAATGGTCCGGGCCCCGTTCCTGGCCGCTTCAGCCCCTTCCTACCTTCCCGGCAGCTAGTTGGGGGGTCAGACCTCAGGGGAGGCGCACTTAGTCCGGCGTCCGGCCTACTGTGGGACCTCAGAAAGTGAGGGGCACTGGATGGACTTGACCTCTCACGTGCCTCCATGCTGGAGGCGAGGGGAGGATGGGGCGATGGCGGCCCATTTTTCGGTCGCGCACAGAGCACCCCCTTCAGTGAGGCAGGCCCGCCCCCTGAGGGCCCAGGGGGTGGAGAGAAGACCATCCGGGCTAGCCGCCAGCTCACCATGGAACCCGAATGCTGAAAGCTGACCTTTTGGGCTAACGAGTCCGAAAATTCCTCATCGCAGAGGACGATCGTGTGTCCCAACACCTGGACGGGCCGGGGTGCGCCCAGCTGGCCGGCCTCCGGACGCACATTCCGCCGCTCACAATGACCACTAGTGTTCTCCAGACCGAGCCACTGACAAACAGATGCAGGTGGCCAAGACGACTCTGTGTGAAAGTAACTTGAGTCAGCAAAACCTCGGGCGTTCTCAATCGCCGAATTTAGATGCACGACCATCCGCCCGAGGAAACGGCACCTCAGACATTTGCTTACGACCACGGGTTTGTGCTTAGGACGGAGCGTGGTGATTTGGAGATGACATCCCTCCCAACCCCCGACCTTCACGGACCACTTCCGTGTGGCCCTCCACACCCTGCTCCCTCGGCAGAACTCCGGCCGCAATCCCTCCTCCTCCTTCCTCTCTTGCTCTTTTAGCGTCTGCCTCCCCAGCTAGATTGTCAGCTACTCTAGGGCAGAGATCCGCTCTAATATAACTCTCTTACTCTCCCGAGTACTTAGTCCAGTGCTTTGCACACAGAAGACCATAAGCTCCCTGAGTGCAGAGGTGGTGTAATAGTGATGGCATCTGCTAGGCGCTTACTATGTGTCAAGCGCTGTTCTAAGCACTGGGATAGATACAAATTAATCGGGTTGGACACAGTCCCTGTCCCACGTGGGGCTCACGGTCTTCATCCCCATTTGACAGATGAGGTAAGTGAGGTACAGAAAAGTTAAGTGGCTTACCCGAGGTCACACAGCACACAAGTGGTGGAGCCAGGATTAGAATCCAGCACCTTCTGACTCCCAGGCCCGTGCTGTATCCACTAGACTGCACTGCTCCCTACTCCTACTGAGTAGCAGCGTGGCTCAGTGGAGAGAGCTGGGGCTTGGGAGTCAGAGGTCATGGGTTCGAATCCCACCCCTGCCACTTGTCAACTGTGTGACTGTGGGCAAGTCACTTACCTTCTCTGTGCTTCAGTTACCTCATCTGTAAAATGGGGATAAACTGTGAGCTTCACGTGGGACAACCTGATTACCCTGTATCTACCCCAGTCCTTAGAACAGTGCTCTGCACATGGTAAGCACTCAACAAATACCAACATTATTATTATTATTAGTGGTGTCTACTCACTTTATTGTCCTCTCTCATGCCCTCAATCCACTGCTCTGGACACAGTAGACTGGAAGCTCCTTAAGGGCAGGGATGGTGTCTCCTAACTGTATTGTCCTCTACCAAGCGCTCAGGCCAGTGCTCTGCATGCGGTAGACTGGAAGCTCCTTGAGGGCGGGGTTCACATCTACCAACTCTAATGTTTGCTCCCCAGCGCTCAGTGCAGCACTCTGTACCCAGTAGGCATTCAGTAAATGCTACTGAGAAGCAGTGTGGCTCAGTGGAAAGAGCCCGGACGTGGGAGTCAGAGGTCATGGGTTCTAATTCCGACTCCGCAACTTGTCAGCTGTGTGACTTTGGGCAAGTCGCTTAACTTCTCTGGGCCTCATTTATCTCATCTGTAAAATGGGGATGAAGAGTGTGAGCTCCATGTGGGACAATCTGATTACCTTGTATCCCGCCCCCAGCGCTTAGAACAGTGCTTGGCACATAATAAGTGCTTAACAAATGCCATCATCATCATCGTTATTATTATTATTACTATTAGTGGATAGAGCACAGGCCTAAGAGTCAGAAGGGCCTGGGGTCTAAACCTGGCTCTGCCACACGTCGGCTGGCTGATCTTAGGCAAATTACTTCACTTCACTTCTCTGGGCCTCGGTTACCTCATCTGTAAAAAGGGGATTAATAGTGTGAATCCCATTTGGGACAGGGACTGTGTCCATCCCGATTAACTCGTATCTGCCCCAATGCTTAGAACAGTAGTTGGCACATAATAAGTGCTTAACAAGTACTGTTATTATTATTATCAATAATAATAATTCCTGATTGATTTATTAAAAATGAAATATGTCACAAGCTCAGAATAAGAAATTCCTACTGTGGTCCTAGTGGCTTAGGCCAGCTAGGGACTGATGAATTCACATTGACTGAGAATAAAACAACCCAAACTGGGGAAAAGCCTGCATTGTAGGATTCAAAAAAAAAAAATTAAATATCCTTTTTTCCTCACTCTTCTGACAGTTGGTGTCTTTGTGCTATGTGTATGTGCTGACCTTAAACTTCACATTTGGGTGTCTAAACTGGTCTGTCTCTTTCTCTGACCACCTCCAGCTCTGCCTGGAGCAGCGGGGAGTTTCCAGGCGAGAAATGACCCTCTCTTCCACCCGCTTCTCCGCCTCCCTGCTGCCTCTACATCCAACCTCTGCCTGAAGAAGAGGGATTCGTTTGCCCCCAGGCAGATTACTGGCTGCCTTCCTTAGATCCAAGGTGGTGTTACCCAGTGGACAGAGCACAGGCCGGGGATTCAGAAAGACCCAGCTTCCGATCCTGGCTTCGCCACTCGCCTGCTGGGCGATCTTGGGCAAGTCACTTCACTTCTCTGGACCTATGTTACCTCATCTGTAAAATGGGGATGAAGATTGTGAGCCCCACAGGGGAGAGACTGTGTCCAACCTGATTAGTTTGTATCTACCCCAGCACTTAGTACAGTGCCTGGCACATAGTAAGTGTTTAACAAATATCATAAAAAAATCCAAATCTGACTATCTTTTGCAGTAGGATGGGAAGAAAATGGAGGTAGATACTAGGTTGAATGACCACAGATTTTACATTAGCAGGGTCCTGAATGAATAGACTTTATTGCATTGTCTTTTTTCCAAAGAATCCAAAGTCACTTCCCAAATGGGATTTCAAGGAGGTCACCAATGTTTGTCATCAACCCCCAGGGAAAGGAAATTATCCATCTCCCCTATTGGCTGCTGAATAACTGTTACCTGCATCGTCCCATTGGGAGAGTAATAATAATTGTAATAATAATAATAATAATAAATGATAATAATGGTAGTTGTTAAGCATTTACTAGATGCCAGGCTTAGTACTAAGTTCAGGGGTAGAAACAAGTTTATTAGGTTGGACACAGACCATGTCCCACATGGGACTCACAGTCTCAATCTCCATTTAAAATGAGGTAACTGAGGCCCAGAGAAGTAAAGGGACTTCCCCAAGGTCACAGAACAGACAAGTGAGGGAGCCGGAATTAAAATCCACACCTTCTGACTCCCAAGCCCGTGCTCTTTCCACTAAGCCATGCTGCTTCTCTGCCAAAGACATGACGCCAAGCGGAAGCATGTCTAAAGGACGGAACAGCTCAAGGAAGAAGTAAAGCATTGTGGCCGAGTGGATAGAACCCAGGCCTGGGAGTCAGAAGGACCTGGGTTCTCATCCCGGCTCTGCCACTTGTCTGCTGGGTGGCCTTGGGCAAGTCACTTCACTTCTCTGGGGCTCAGGCACCACATCTGTAAAATGAGGGTCAAGACGGTGAGCTTCATGGGGGACAGGGACTGTGTCCAACCTGATTATTCTGTACCTACTTCAGCACTTAGGGGTGGACCATTGTAAGCACTTAACAAATACCATTAAAACCAAAGTGCTTTGCTCCCTGTTGTGGTGGATTCTGGTCCAGATCAGCAGGCTAACCATCTCCACCCACTAGACCGCCAAGACAGAGCTGGACTGGAATTCCATTTGCTATAGGCTGAATGTCTTCCGGTGGAGCTGGAATACAGAGTTTCCCATCCTGGTTCATGATTAGAGAAGCAGCATGGGTCAGTGGAAAGAGCCCGGGTTTAGGAATCAGAGGTCAGGGGTTCTAATCCCAGCTCCGCCACCTGTCAGCTGCGTGACATTGGGCAAGTCACTTCACTTCTCGGTGCCTCAGTTACCTCATCTGTAAAATGGGGATTAAGACTGTGAGCCTCACGTGGGACAATCTCATTACCCTCTAGCTACCCCAGTGCTTAGAACAGTGCTTGGCACATGGTAAGTGCTTAACAAATACCAACATTATTATTATTATTCTGATGATTTCATGTCAAGTCAAGGTTCGATTAAAGGTCAGTGCAAATACTCATACTCTACTATTTCTCCTCTCCATAATGTATTTGAATGTATGTCTCCCTCTGTAGACTCTAAGGTCCTGAGGATTGCGTCTACCATCTGTGAAGCCAAGAGCTCAGGACAGGCTCTGCCCTCAGTAAATGCTCAATAAATACGACTGGTTGATAGTTCATTCCCTTGAACTCAATCCATTCACAGTGACTTTACTGTCTGCCTATGGTTTGCGGAGCACTGTGCCAGGCAAAGGGGAGAGCACAACACATTTGAAGACATGATCCCTGCTCTCAAAGAGCTTACAGTGTACTGAGTGCAGACCACTGTACTGAGCACTTGGGAAAGTATAATAGTCATTCAATCGTATTTATTGAGCACTTAAATGAGCGCTAACTAATAGAGTTAGTAGAGTTGATTTCGACTCTCGAGGACCTGACAGTCTAACAGGGAAGACAGACACTAAAGTAAATTGTGGGCAAGGGACATGTCTACCAACTCTTGTCATATTGTATTTTCCCAAGGGCTTACTACTATGCACTGCACACAGTAAGCACTCAACACCACCGATTGACTGGGTAAGAGAAGCAGAGTGGCTCAGTGGAAAGAGCACGGGCTTGGGAGTCGGAGGTCATGGGTTCTAATCCCGGCTCTGCCACTTGTCAGCTGTGTGACTTTGGGCAGGTCACTTAACTTCTCTGGGCTTCAGTTACCTCATCTGTAAAATGGGGATTAAGATCGTGGGCCCCAAGTGGAACAACCTGATCAACTTGTACCTCCCCTAGTGCTTAGAACAGTGCTTTGCACATAGTGAGCACTTAACAAATACCATTATTAATAATAATAATTTTGGCATTTGTTAAGCCCATACTACGTGCCAAGCAGAAGTATGTCTAGAGGACTGTTGTAAACACTGGGGTAGATACAAATTAATCAGGTTGGACACAGTCCCTGGCCCACCTGAGGCTCATAGCCTAAATATTCATTCATTCATTCAATAGTATTTATTGAGCGCTTACTATGTGCAGATCACTGTACTAAGCACTTGGGATGAACAAGTCGGCAACAGATAGAGACGGTCCCTGCCGTTTGACGGGCTTACGGTCTAATCGGGGGAGACGGACAGACAAGAACAATGGCAATAAACAGAGTCGAGGGGAAGAACATCTCGTAAAAACAATGGCAACTAAATAGAATCGAGGCGATGTACAATTCATTAACAAAATAAATAGGGTAACGAAAATATATACAGTTGAGCGGACGAGGAGCAGAGGGAAAAGGGGAAAATGAGGCTTTAGCTGCGGAGAGGTAAAGGGGGGATGGCGGAGGGAGTAGAGGGAGAAGAGGAGCTCAGTCTGGGAACGCCTCTTGGAGGAGGTGATTTTTAAGTAGGGTTTTGAAGAGGGAAAGAGAATCAGTTTGGCGGAGGTGAGGAGGGAGGGCGTTCCAGGACCGCGGGAGGACGTGACCCGGGGGTCGATGGCGGGATAGGCGAGACCGAGGGACGGTGAGGAGGTGGGCGGCGGAGGAGCGGACCGTGCGGGGTGGGCGGTAGAAAGAGAGAAGGGAGGAGAGGTAGGAAGGGGCAAGGTGATGGAGAGCCTCGAAGCCTAGAGTGAGGAGTTTTTGTTTGGAGCGGAGGTCGATAGGCAACCACTGGAGTTGTTTAAGAAGGGGAGTGACATGCCCAGATGGTTTCTGCAGCAAGATGAGCCGGGCGGCGGAGTGAAGAATAGACCGGAGCGGGGCGAGAGAGGAGGAAGGGAGGTCAGAGAGAAGGCTGACACGGTAGTCTAGCCGGGATATAACGAGAGCCCGTAACAGTAAGGTAGCCGTTTGGGTGGAGAGGAGAGGGCGGATCTTGGCGATATTGTAGAGGTGAAACCGGCAGGTCTTGGTAACGGATAGGATGTGTGGGGTGAACGAGAGGGACGAGTCAAGGATGACACCGAGATTGTGGGCCTGAGAGACAGGAGGAGTAGAATTTAATCTCCATTTTACAGATGGGGTAACTGAGGCACAGGAAAGGGAAATGACTTGCCCAAGATCATACAGCAGACATATGGCAGAACCAGGGTTAAAACCTAGGTCCTCTGACTCCCGAGCCCAGGTTTTATCCATTACACCACAGTGCTTATCGTGCACAGAGCAGAGCACTGACCTGGACACCGATTGTGTGCAGAGCACTGAATTAAGAATCAGGGGGACATAGAATAGAAATTATCATCAGGGCTTCCACTCGAATGGAGGGAGACTAGCAGACTATGGCTGATGCTCCAAGGCTATACGATTGATTATTGATAAATGACCAAACTGCCAGGCCTCAACTGAGTGTGCCCAAAAGCACAGTCTTTCCTGGCTGAAGACACGTGAGCGTTGGTAGCGCTATTCCCAGATGGCAGCCCTTGACACTGCCAATCTGCAGCTGGGGAAAAAGTTGCTCAAACGAGTCCAGAAGCTGAAAGGAGAAGCGACTCCTGCCTCTCACGCACACCTGCATGCGACTTCTAGAAACTTTAGTTCTCAAGCTCCACTGAGAATGGAAATAGAACAGGACTTCTCGTTGCCTCTGCTCCTTCATCTGCCATGCCACGCGGGACCCATCATAGCTAAGCCAGCCAAAAACAGAGAACCTTTTGCTTTAAAGACATGACGACGTGGATCCTGAGAATATTAGCCAAGGCTCTCGAATTTCTCCCTTTTTTTTTTTTGCGGAAGCTTTTCCAATATGCCTCTGACGCCCCCTCGGCCGAAGTGCTGGTTCTAAATCTTTCCCCTGAACTCCGAATGACTTCTGCCCATATAAATAGCTCATAACAAGCTGTTAAATCTTCCTTACAACAAACTCGGCAACAAACCCAGCCAAGACACTTGCTCAGGACTTCTGAAATGTGACTGACAGATAAGTTCGACACTGGGCTACACCGACCACGGCAATGCACCCTTGCAAGACTGCAAGAGTCTTCCTACCCTGGACCCCAGATCTGTTCCCCTTCAGACTTGCTCTTTCACTGCAGCCTGTCCATAAATCATGACTACTAGAGGTTTGTGCATTTTAGTACGCCCAAGCCTGCTGCGTGACCTGTAGAAGGAGCACGGCGTAGTGGACAGATCACGGGTCTGGGAGTCAGAAGAACCTGGGTTCTAATCCCAACTCTGCCAAATATATTCATTCAATAGTATTTAGGCTATGTGACCTTGGACAAGTCACTTCACTTCTCTGTGCCTCACTTATCTCATCTGTACAATGGGGAAAAGAATGTGAGCCTTATGTGGGATAGGGACTATGGCCAACCTGATTAACTTGTACCTATCCAGCATTTAGAACAGTGCTTGGCACATAGTAAGTATTTAAGTACTATTATTATTGTTATTATTATTACTACTCCTGGTCTCTTACTGACTGAGGCCAAAAAGCCCCACATTATTTATATTGATGTCTGCAGCCCTTTCTAGACTCTACGTTTGTTGTGGGCAGGGAATGTGTCTTTTTTATTATTATATTGTACTCTCCCAGGTGCTTAGTAGAGTTCTATGCACAGAGTAAGCACTCAATAAATTTGACTGACAGTGATGGAAGAACTTTTAGACTACATAGAATTGCTTCAGTGAACAAGTAGAGAGTTTTATTTCTTTGAATGTATAAATCATGATGAAAAAGGTGCGAGGCAAGAAAGACCCCTGGTGTTCTAGTGTTCCACTTTCAATAGTATTTATTCAGTACCTACCACGAGCAGAGCACAGTACTAAGTCCTTGAGCAAGTAAAATAAAATTAGTAGACCCGATCCCTGATATTAAGGAGTTAGCAGTCTACAGTGTGCAGAGCACTGTATTGAGAGCTTGGAAGAGAACGGTAGAGCTAATAGACACCATCCCTGCCCTCAAGAAATACACAGTCTGGCAGGAGGCAAACACTACAATGAATTCCAGATAGATCAGTCAGTCAATGGCATTTATTGAGCACTTACTGTGTGCAGAGCACTGTACTAAGCATTTGAGAGAGTAGAATACAACAATAAACGGATATATTCCCTGTCCACAATGAACTTTGTCTATAATAATAATAATAATTGTAGTATTTTTAAGTACTATGTGCTAGACACTATACTTAGCACTGGGTTGGATACAAGTGAATCGGGTTGGACACAGTCCCTGTTCCCCGTGGGGCTCACAGTCTCAATCCCCATTTTACAGATGAGGGAAGTGAGGCACAGAGAAGTGAAGTGACTTGCTCAGGGTCACACAGCAGACAAGTGGCTGAGGCGGGGTTAGAACCCATGACCTTCTGACGCCCAGGCCCATGTTCTATCCACTATGCCATGCTGCTTCTCTAGAGGCTGAAGTCTACAGGGGGAGAGGTAAGTCCTAGTTTTTGGTGTTTTGATTCAGAGAAGGTGAGCCCTCCCCTCCTCTCCCCTTCCCCGCTGCCCTCCATGGGCACTGTGGGGTGGGGTGGGTTGGGGGCAGCCTCCAAGGCCCTGGGGAGGCTTGCAGTAGGCGGGGGTGGGGGTGAGGGGAGTGTTGAGCCGGGACCCCCAGACCCAGCTAGAGGACCACAGTCCTGCCCGAACGAAACAGGGAGCGGCCTAGCAGAAATTAGAGGAGTCAAGGGGTGACGGGGTGGCCTGAATTAATTGGGACCCATTTGAAATGGGTTGCCCCAGGGAGACCGACGAGCCCATCCCCAAATCCCCAGGCAGGGAGAAGCGGGTTCAACTCTTACAGGGGACTGGGTCCGCCTCGGGTCCCTTCGGAATGTGTCCTGACCTATAAATCCAGCGTGAGCACGAGCCTCCGGGACAGATGGCCTCAAATTCTTGTCAGGGAAAGGGAGAAAAACGGGGAACTGTGTCCAGCGGATGAGCCGGCTAGGGTGCGGGGAGGCAGGCAGGGGGGCAGGGGGCGGGAGGGCCCAGTGCCGTATCCTGCACCTGTGCGGCCGGCCGCTCAGCCCGTGCGGCCCACCGCCCCGGGAGCCCCGGGACCCCGGCCCGTGACGCGGGCTCTAATGAGTTTAGAAACGGTTGAACAATGTGGGTTGTGTGCAGTTTTCCAGGGATGTAGGCCTGGCACCTGGGGGCGGCGTCCCCCTGTCCTGTCCACAACTGTTTCGGGGACAGTTTGGACCCTCTGCCGGGAAAATCCCATTCCTCTCGGTTCGGGGATCCGGCCTCTCCGAGGGTCGGCCCCTGCTGCGGGGCTAGGAGAAGCGCTGTTGACGTGTCTACTCCCAAGCACTTAGGACAGTGCTCTGCACACAGTGGGCGCTCAGCAAATGTCACTGATTGATGATGCATCGATGGGGCGGGAGTTGGGGCAGGAATTTCTGGGCCTCAATTTCAGCATTTGGAAAGCGATGGGCTGCCTGGAGAGGCTCGGAAAGTTGGAGGGTCTAGAGGAGGGAGGGTGGTTCTTGGGGAGCCGAGGGGTGGTGGCCCTTGGGGTCCTGACTCTTGACTCTTGGTGGTGGGGGAGGAGGGAATAGGATCCGGTGTGCTCTGGGAGTGGGGGTGGGGGCTGGTGTCTAAGATCCAGCTGAGCTGTTAATAATAATCATAATCGTAATCGTGGTATTTGTTAAGTGCTTACTATGTGCCAGGCACTGTTCTAAGTGCGGGGGTAAATACAAGATAATTGGTTTGGACAAAATTCCTGTCCCACAGAGGGTTCATAATCTTCATTTCTCATTCATTCAATCATTTATTGAGCACTTCTGTGTGCAGAACAGTGTACTAAGCGCTTGGAAAATACAGTACAGCAATAAAGAGAGACAATCTCTGCCCACAACAGACTTACAGTGCAGAGTGGGGGAGATAGACATCAAAACAATTAAACAGGCCTCAATATAAATAAATAGAATTATAGATATATACATATATACATAAGTGCTGTGGGGTGGGTGGGGAGAGCAAAGGGAGAGAGTCAAGGTGACGTAGGGGGAGGGGCGGCTGAGGAAAAGGGGGCTTAGTCTGGAAAGGCCTCTTGGAGGAGTTGTGCCTTCCGTAAGGCTTTGAAGTGGGGGAAGAGCGATTGGTGGATTTGAGGAGGGAGGTCTTTCCAGGCCAGAGGTAGGATGTGGGCCAGGGGTCTGTGGGGAGACAGGCGAGATGGAGGCCCAGTAAAAAGGTTAGCACCAGAGGAGTGGAGTGTGCGGGCTGGGCTGTAGAAGGAGAGAAGGGAGGTGAGGTAGGAGGGGGCAAGGTGATGGAGAGCTTTGAAGCTAATAGGGAGGAGTTTTTGCTTGATATGGAGGCTGATAGGCAACCACTGGAGATTTTTGAGGAGGGGGTTGACATGCCCAGAACGTTTCTGTAGAAAAATAATCCAGACAGCAGAGTGAAATATAGACTGAAATGGGGAGAGGCAAGAAATTGGGAGGTCGAAAAGGAGGCTGATGCAGTAATCCAGTCGGGATATGATGAGAGATTGTACTAACATGGTAGCAGTTTGGATTGGCTGGAGAGGAAAAGGCAGATCTTGGCAATGTTGTAAAGATGAGACCGACAGGATTTCATGACGGATTGGACTTGAAGTGAAAGAGGTCGGCCTGATATTTAGATTTCCGCCAGCAGCGTTCAGAGGCTCGAGCGTAAGAACGAAGGAGGTGGACAGTACAGGTGATCTGGAGCTGTGGGTTAGTGGTGTGAGAGTGATGAAGGGATAGGGGAGCAAGAGAGTTGAGTAGAGTAGAGTGGGTGGAGTTGAGAGCATCTATTTGGTGATCAAGAGTGGGTAGATTGGGTATGGAGGCTACGTGGGGTGAGATGCTCCGAGAGAGATGGATAGGGTTGAAAGAGGAGGTCTCTGTGGGGGAATAGTACAGATAAATGGGGTGACTCCTTGGGGTGACTCTTCTTGCTGTGACCCTTCTTGGGGTGACCCTTCTTGGGACACCCCTCTTTGGCATATCCCCTCTTGGGCTGGCCCCTTGGAGTGACCCTTTTAGGGATGCCTTCTTGGAGTGACCCCTCTTGGGATGACCCCTTTGGGGTGATCCTTCTTTGGTATGGCACCACTTAGGGTGACTCCTCTAGGGACAGCCTCCCTTGGGGTGACTCTTCTTGGCATAGCGTCCCTTGAGATTCCCCCCCTTGAACAACACCCCTTTGGAGTGACTCTGCCTTAGGATAATCTCTTGGGATCACCTCGCTTCTCTCCTACAACCCAGCCTGCACACTTTGTTCCTTTAGTGCCCCTAACCTTCTCACTGTGCCTCCATCTCGCCTGTCTCGCCGCTGACCCCTTGTCCAAGTCCTGCCTCTGGCCTGGAACGCCCTCCCTTCTCAAATCTGACAGACAATGACTCTCCCTCCCTTCAAGGCCTTACTGAAGGCCCATCTCCTCCAAGAGGCCTTCCCAGACTAAGCCCCACTTTTCCTCATCTCCCCCTCCCTTCTGTGTCACTCTGACTTGCTCCCTTTGCTCCTCCCCTCTCCCAGCTCCACACCACTTACTTACATATCTGTCATTTTATTAATTTGTATTAATGTCTGTCTCCCCTCCTCTAAACTGCAAACTCATTGTGGGCAGGGAATGTGTCTATTGTTGTATTGCACTTTCCCAAGTGCTTAGTACAGTGCTCTGCACACAGTAAGAGCTCAGTAAATACAGTGACAAGAGGAAAATGGATGAAAAGGTAATTCAGGTTGAATGGGACAGTGAGGAGTGTGCCCATGCAGTCACAAGTATGGTGTGGGGCTGGGCACGAGGAGTTGGTGGTATGTGGCAAAGAGCACAAAATTGAGGGGGTGCGGGGAAGCGGGTGGGAAGGGGGGGTGCTAAAGACCATCCAACTGCACAGAAGCTCCTCAAAAGGGTGGATTGAGTCTTTTTCTTCTATTGTATGTTCCCAGCAACTGGTAAAATGCTCTGCATGCAGTAGGCGCCCACTACAGTGCTCTGCACACGGAAGATATTCATTCATTCAATAGTATTTATTGAGCGCTTACTATGTGCAGAGCACTGTACTAAGCGCTTGGGATGAACAAGTCGGCAACAGATAGAGACAGTCCCTGCCGTTTGACGGGCTTACAGTCTAATCGGGGGAGACGGACAGACAAGAATAGTGGCACTAAACAGCGTCGAGGGGAAGAACATCTCGTAAAAACAATGGCAACTAAATAGAATCAAGGCGATGTACAATTCATTAACAAAATAAATAGGGTAACGAAAATATATACAGTTGAGCGGACGAGTACAGTGCTGTGGGGATGGGAAGGGAGAGGTGGAGGAGCAGAGGGAAAAGGGGAAAATGAGGCTTTAGCTGCAGAGACGTAAAGGGGGGATGGCAGAGGGAGTAGGGGGGAAGAGGAGCTCAGTCTGGGAACGCAGTGTAGTACACTCCGTGTACAGGGCTTTAAACACAGCAGGCTCTCAGAAGTGTTCTGTAAATTGTTGGCACCCAGTACAGCACCCAGGACACAACTCTTTATTATTATTATTATTATTATTATTAATAATAATAATGATATTTGTTGGATGCTTATTATGTGTCCAACACTATTCTAAAAGCTGGAGGAGATATAAATTAATCAGGTCAGACACAGTACCTGTCCTATGTGGGGCTCACAGTCTAAATACGAGAGAGAACAGGTATTGGATCTCTTTATACAAAAGGGGAAACTGAAGCACAGAGAAGTGAAGTGAATTGTTCAAGGTCATACCGCAGACAAATGGCAGAGCTGGAATTAGAACGCAGGTCCTCTGACTTCCAGGCCAGATCTCTTTCCCCAGGTCACGCGAGAAGCAGCGTGGCTTAGTGGAAAGAGCATGGGCTTGGGAGTCAGAGGTCATGGGTTCTAGCTCGGGCACCGCCACTTATCAGCTGCGTGACTTTGGGCAAGTCACTTCACTTCTCTGTGCCTCAGTTACCTCATCTGTAAAGTGGGGATTAAGACTGTGAGCTCCACGTGGGACAACCTGATTACCTTGTATCTACCCCAGCTCCTAGAACAGTGCTTGGCACATAATAAGCGCTTAACAAATACCATTATTACTATTATTATTAGATACATAGTGTAGCACCCAACACGGATAGTGCTCTAAACAATTAGGCGTTCGGTACAGTGCTCTGCTAACAGTTGGCACTCAGTATGGCACTCCACACAAAGCAGGCACCCAGTAGAGTGCTCTAAACCCAGTAGATACACAATGCTCTAAGGCAGGTACTAAGCACTTGGGAAAGTACAATACAACAATAAACAATAAACAGTGATAGTAGGCACTCAGTACAGCACTCCACACAAAATAGACAGCCAGGAGAGTGCTCAGCACCCAACAGGTATCCAGCACAGCACTTCCCGCGTCCTCTCTGTAAGCTCATTGTGGGTAGGGAATGTGAGACTACCAATTATTTTATATTGTTCTGTGGTACTCTCCCAAGCACTTAGTACAGTGCTCTACACCCAGCAAGTGCTCAACAAATACCATTGATTGATTCCCACACAGTAGGTGCTCAGATTAGTAGTTACACAGTGGGTAGCTAGTTCAGTGGTCTGCACGCAATAGGTGCCCAGTCCACCTTACTGAGCACCCAGTAAGTGCCGAATAAATGTTGATGATGATGATAACAATAATAATAATGTTGGTATCTGTTAAGCGCTTACTATGTGCAGAGCATTGTTCCAAACGCTGGGATAATACAGGGTAATCAGGTTGTCCCACATGAGGCTCACAGTCTTAATCCCCATTTAACAGATGAGGGAACTGAGGCACAGAGAAGTGAAGTGACTTGCCCACAGTCACCCAGCTGACAAGTGGCAGAGCTGGGGTTCGAACCCCTGACCTCTGACTCCTAAGCCCGGGCTCTTTCCACTGAGCCACGCTGCTTCTCTACGATGAAGAGCAGGAGGAGGAGATGGAGGGAGGGAGGGAGGTGGAGAGATGGGGAGATCTCTGGGTGCCCAGCACGACAAGATCCGTTAGGAGAGATGGAAGGGATGGAGAAGCAGATTTTGCTAGGCGGGATACGGAAACCATGGCAACGCCAGATGACACACTGCTGAGAAGCAGCGTGGCTCAGTGGAAAGAGCCCGGGCTTGGGAGTCAGAGGTCATGGGTTCGAATCCCAGCTCTGCCACTTGTCAGCTGTGTGACTGTGGGCGAGTCACTTCACTTGTCTGTGCCTCAGTCACCTCATCTGCAAAATGGGGATTAACCGTGAGCCTCATGTGGGACAACCTGGTTACCCTGTATCTACCTCAGCGCTTAGAACAGTGCCCTGCACATAGTAAGCGCTTAACAACTACCAACATCATTATTGTATCCTCTCCAGCGCTTACAACAGTGCTTCACACATAGTAATAATAATAATAATAATGTTGGTATTTGTTAAGCGCTTACTATGTGCCGAGCACTGTTCTAAGCGCTGGGGTAGACACAGGGGAATCAGGTTGTCCCACGTGGGGCTCACAGTCTTAATCCCCATTTTACAGATGAGGGAACCGAGGCACCGAGAAGTTAAGTGACTTGCCCAAAGTCACACAGCTGGCAAGTGGCAGAGCTGGGGTAAAAATCTGGAAGTGGTTTACCGTTGCCTCCTTCCACGTAATAAACTCGAGTCTCCGCCCTTGTCTCTCTCCCACCCAGCAAAGGTGAGTTTTGACTTGTAGCAGATTGCCTTCCGCTCGCTAGCCATTGCCTAAGCTAGCAATGGATAGGCCTCTGCTCGACTCTCCCTCCCATAGTCAAGACTGGTGGAGTACCGGAAACTCTCCAGGCGCACCCATCGTTATTATTATGACCCGGTGAGAGACCTTGAAAGGGGGTGTGAGTGTCACCGTTTTTCGTTTAGCCACACTTCCATCCCGGCCACAGCTTCGGGGCCCTCTGTCTCTCTCCGCCTCTGGTTCTCTCCGCCTTTCTACTTGGCTCCCCCTGAAAACAATGAACTGAGCTGCTCTCTCTACCGACGCAGCAACCCTTAGAGGAGAAACCGCTGGAGGGCGGGGATCAAGCGTTCTGCTCTCTCGGTCGCTCAGTACAGTCCAGCGCCGACGGAGAGGGAGGTTCTCAGCCGGGCTGACTTGCTCTGACTGGGGGTCGCCTCCCCTGACTCTTCTCCATCACCACCCACCGCCCCCCACCATCACCTCCCCAAGTCCTCCCCCCGGAACGGCTCGCTCGCCCCTGCCCAGCGGGACCATTGGACGCTCCGGCCCTCGGCGGGGAAGGGAGCCAGCAGGCGCCCCAGATGGAGCACGAAGCGTGGATGACCTTAGGTCTCCCACAGCATTGGGTTTGGCTCCCTGTCAATAATAATAATCATAATATTGTTGGCATTTGTTAAGCGCTTACTATGTGCAGAGCACTGTTCTAAGCGCCGGGGTAGATACAGGGTGGTCAGGTTGTCCCTCGCCACGCTCACAGTCTTAATCCCCATTTTACAGATGAGGTCACTGAGGCACAGAGAAGTTGAGTGACTTGCCCACAGTCACACAGCAGACAAGTGGCAGAGCCGGGATTCGAACCCATGACCTCTGACTCCCAAGCCCGTGCTTTTTCCACTGAGCCACGCTGCTTCTCTACTATGTGCCAGGCACTGGGGTGAAGAGCAGCAAATAGGGTTTAACACAGTCCCTGTCCCACTTGGGGCTCACAGTCTCCATCCCCATTTTACAGATGAGGTAACTGAGGCCCAGGGAATAATAATAATAATGACGTTGGTATTTGTTAAGCGCTTACTAGGTGCCGAGCACTGTTCTAAGCGCTGGGGGAGATACAGGGTAATCGGGTTGTCCCACGTGGGGCTCACACTCTTTTAATCCTCATTTTACAGATGAGGGAACTGAGGCACAGAGAATAATAATAATAATAATAATAATGTTGGTATTTATTAAGCGCTTACTATGTGCCGAGCACTGTTCTAAGCGCTTGGGGGTAGACACAGGGGAATCAGGTTGTCTCACGTGGGGCTCGCAGTCTTAATTCCCATTTTACAGATGAGGGAACTGAGGCACCGAGAAGTTAAAGTGACTTGTCCAAAGTCACACAGCTGACAAGTGGCAGAGCCGGGGTTTGAACCCATGACCTCTGACTCCAAAGCCCATGCTCTTTCCAGTGAGCCACGACCTGCCCAAGGCCACACAGCACACAAGTGGCAGAGCCGGGATTAGAACCCATGACCTCCTGACTCCAAGGCCCATGCTCTAGCCACTCTGCTAGTTGCCCACATATTGATTCGGCACTTACTCTGCCAAGCTCTGAGACCTCTGCCCAGTACAGCATCTTGCACAAAGTAGGTGCCCTGTACAGCACTCTGTACACAGTGGGTACCTAGTGCAGTGTTTTGCGGATATACCCAGAAGAGCACTGCACAAAATAGGTGCCTGATACAGTGTTTTAAGCACAGAAGGCTTTTTTTTTAAGGCATTTGTTAAGCGCTTACCATGCGCCAGGCACCGTACAAAGCAGTGGGGTAGATACAACGAAATCAGGATGGACGCCGACCCTGTCCCCCAGGGCTCAAAGTCCTCATCCTCATTTTACAGATGAGGGAACTGAGGCATAGAGAAGCGACGTGACTTGCCCAAGGTCACACAGCAGACACTGGCAGAACGGGAATTAGAACCCAGGACCTCTGACGCCCAGTCTCTTTCCCCTGGGCCACGCGGCTTCTCTGGCGTTCAGTTCAGTGCTCTACCAAGAGATACAGGACAATCCAACGAGACTCAATCCCTCTCCCAAGGGGAACTCACAGTCGAAGTGGGAGGGAGAACAGGTATCGAATCCCATTTTCCGTATGAGGAAACTGAGGCCCAGCGAGGTTCAGTGACTTGCCCAAGGACACACGCAAGCTAGCGAGTGGCCGGTATAGCACCTTGCACCTGCTGGGCACCGGCGGGCGACGGTGCAAGGGTCTGAGCACTTGGGAGCGGGAGAAGCGATGAGGGAAGACTGATGGCCAGGTTCTCAGTCGGGGGGTGGGAGAAGGGGCGGTGGGAACCCGGAGGCGGCTTCCTCTACGGTCACCTAATAATAATAATGTTGGTATTTGTTAAGCGCTTACTACGTGCCGAGCACCGTTCTAAGCGCTGGGGGAGATACAGGGTCATCGGGTGGTTCCACGTGAGGCTCCCACTTAATCCCCATTTTCAGATGAGGTCACCGAGGCCCAGAGAAGTGAAGCGACTCGCCCACAGTCACACGGCTGACGAGTGGCAGAGCCGAGAGTCGAACTCATGACCTCTGGCTCCGAAGCCCAGGCTCTTTCCCACCCGGCGGGGGTCAAGGGCCCCTCTGGGAACCGGCGAACGGACAGCCGGTCAACGCATCCCAGTGGCCCCAGGAGACCAGAGGCCACCGGAGGTCACCCCCCAAACGGGCGCTTTCCCCAGGTTCCGGCCTGGGCTTGACCAGTCTTGGAGAAGCAGCACGGCTCACTGGAAAGAGCACGGGCTTTGGAGTCAGAGGTCATGGGTTCGAATCCCGGCTCGGCCACTTAGCTGTGGGACTGTGGGCAAGTCACTTAACTTCTCTGTGCCTCAGTGACCTCATCTGGAAAATGGGGATTAAGACTGCGAGCCCCACGTGGGACAACCTGATTCCCCTGTGTCTACCCCAGTGCTCTGCACATCGTAAGCGCTTAACAAATAGCAACAAGTACCAACATTATTACCCCCGGGAAGGGCGAGCAGGGGGCTGACCCCCGGCCCTCGGTTTCCCCTCCAGGCCACCCCAAAGGCAGGGCCCGCAGAGACGTCCTCGAAGAAATTCTATCGTGGCCCGGGACAGCTGCACGGGGTCCCGGGAATCAATTATCGGAGACCGTTCGGGAGAGGAGGAGGCCGGATCGCGGGGGCCACTGGAGGATTCCGGCCCTTCCTGCATCTGCCTCCGGCTCCCAGCGGGCTCAGCTGCTCCAAAACAAACTCCAACAGGTGCGGACCGGCCGCTCGCATTCCAGGGACAAGTCCGCCTGACCCCTGCGGGACCCCGGGACCCTTCCCTCCGGTTTGGCTCCCGCCCAGTTCCCGGCTCCTTCCCGCACTTCCAGACCCTGCTCCTTTGCACCCCTTCCTTCCCACCCCCCGACCGTTCGGATCCCGCCACGGTCACAGGTGCGGACGGGCGGCCGGTTCCACGGACCGTCCTCCCCTCTCGGATTTACTAGATACCGCAACAGTGAGGTAACCCCACGCCCGGCCCTGGCACTCAGAACCCGGGAATCGATTAAATACATAAAATCGTGGTATTTGTTAAGCGCTTACTATGTGCAAAGCGCTGTTCTAAGCGCTGGGGGATACGAGGTGATCAGGCTGTCCCACGTGGGACTCACGGGGTTTTTTTTAAGCCCCATTTGACAGATGAGGTAACCGAGGCACAGAGAAGTGACTCGCCCAGGGTCGCGCAGCTGACTGGCGGCGGAGCCGGGATTAGAACCCGTGACCTCTGACTCCCAAGCCCGCGCTCTTAAATGTGTCCGGCCCCCAATCCTCAGAACCCAGGGTCCGGTTAACTGGGTCCAGGGCCCAGCCTTCAAAGCCCGGGGTCCGGTTAACCGCATCTGGGCCCCGGCACTTAGAGCTGGAAACTGGAAATCAACCTGGAAATTGAGAAGCGGAGTTGTCTGGGGGCTAGAGTCCGAGCCTGGGAGTCACAAGAATGTGGGTTCTAATCCTGGTTATGCCACGTAGCTGCTATGTGACCTTGGGCAAGTCACTTCGGAGTCAGAGGTCGTGAGTTCGACTCCCGGCTCTGCCACTTGTCAGCTGTGTGACTGTGGGCGAGTCACTTCACTTCTCGGTGCCTCAGTTGCCTCATCTGTAAAATGGGGATTAACTGTGAGCCTCACGTGGGACAACCTGATGACCCTGTATCTACCCCAGCGCTTAGAACAGTGCTCTGCACATAGTAAGCGCTTAACAAATACCAACATTATTATTATTCAGTGGGCCTCAGTTACCTCATCTGTAAAATGGAGATTAAGACTACGAGCCCCACGTGTGGGACGAGGACTGCGTCCAACCTCACTCACTTGTTTCTACCCCAGTGCTTAGCACAGTGCCTGGTGCCCAGTAAGCACTTAACAGAAACCATGAAAAAAATTAAAATTACGGATTTGTTTCTGAGAGGCGTCCTGGGCATTGGTAACCGTGGCCATTCAGCACAAAGCCCTGAAGGGGACATGTGCCTTTTACACTTCACCTATAAAATGTGGACCCAATACCTGTTTTCCCTCTTACTTAGACTGTGAGTCTTGTGTCTGGCAGGGACTGTGTCCGACTTGTTACTCTTGAATCCAACCCAGTGTTTAGTACAGTGCGTGGCACACGGTAGGGGCTTGACAAATACAATTACTATTATTCCTATTAATATTGATCGAGTCTCCTCTGAAATCCCCCCTCCTTCAGGAGGCCTTCCCTGACTGATCTCTCGCCTCCCCACCCGATATCCACTCTTCCCGCCACTTCGGCCCTGATGCATCACCCGAGCCCTTGAGTCCGTCCCTCCAGGTGCCCCATCCGCCCTTCCACCCGTCTGCCCTGCCTGTCCACCTGCCAAACATCTGCCCCACCTGTCCACCCATCTGCTTACACTCCTGTCTGCCCCCACACACATTTGTCTGCCTGGCTTGCCCACCCACCTGCCCCTCTGCCCTCCGATCCGCCAGCCTGCCTCCCTCTTTGGACTAGAGTCTCCTGGAGCCAGGAAACAAGCAACATGGGATGGCGAGGTGCGTGGTTTGCACCTCGTGTAGGGACCATATTAAATTTGATGTCCTGAGGCAAATCACTTCCTGTGATCACAGGGGATCCAGATGGATAGACTCCAAGTGAAGCCCTAAACGTTGACACACCCACACGAGTCCGGGAGAGATGTCTTCTAAGAGCGGAAGAAAATGGGACAGTACTTGGTAGATTAGGGCCATTTAGGTGGAAGAAGCTGGATATCACGGTTAACAAGCATAGCATTAAGGCTGGGGAGAAATGCCTGTCGCTGCTGCTTGCTCTTCTCCGAAAGGACAACAGAGACAGCCCGGGGAAGGGGACATTCCGATGGAAATGTCTGTGTTGGTCTCAGCCCGGCTGCTCACCGTCCTCCAAAGAGAAGGTAGGGACAGCCCGGACCCAAGGGACCTCTCGGCCAGGGGGATGCCCCTGCAGGTCCGGCCCATTAAGGACCTGAACACCAAACGGGACCGATCATCCCATGGCAGGAAATTCTCAATGGCCCTGGGTTAAGGGTTTAAATAATATCAGAGATCTTAACGCCCTGGATTGAGGGCTTAATAGAAAAACGATTCTTTACTATTAATGTTTTTTTCTGTATGCCAATAGATGTTTTCTTTCTGCAATACTGAATATCGTGGTTTATTCCGTTGGTACAGCTGAGTCATGAACCCCCTTGTCCCTCCCTAACTGGCTCTATTAGGCTAAGAGACAGTTTCACTCCAAAGCGCTCGGTAGAGTGCCGGTGGTATCCAGGAAATATCCCCAATTGATCCCTAAACACTATTGGCTGAGCAGCTGATTCTACAAACCCCTGGCTATCTATTTTCTGGACGGAATCCTTGGCTGAATCTTTATTTATCAAAACAGTAACCCAGGTCAGGGCAGAAGAGGGCAGGGCAGGGCAGGGCAGGGCAGGCCAGGGCAAGGCAGAACAGGGCAGGCTGGGCCAGGTCCCGCCGGAGAAGCCACCTGCCTTAGAAAAGTCTAAAACTGGGAACTCCAACCCCTATCGGTGACAAGAGCCCAGCCCCCAGACAGCTGGACCGCCTGGTCATCTGCCCTGTGCGGGCTCATGTCACTGGACAGTGGGGTTATCTGCCCCAGCTGGGGACACGTCACTGGACCGTTGGAACATCCGCCCCGGCCGGGGGCGCATCGGTGGACCACATGGACATCCGCTCCGGCCGGGGATGTGTCACTGGACCTGCGGGGACATCCGCCCAGGCCGGGGACGTGTCACTGGACCATGGGACCATCCGCCCCGGCCGGGTGCACGTCGCTGGGCCGCGTGGACATCCGCTCCAGCCAGGGACGTGGCGTCGGACGGTGCAGACTTCCATTCCGGCAGGGGACATGTCACTGGACAGCGGGGACATGTGCTTCAGCTGGTGACATGTCACTGGACTGTGGGAACATCTACCCCGGACAGGGACGTGTCACCCGATGACATGGACATCTGCTCCGGAGGGGGCAAGTCACTGGACGACGGGGACATCCGCCTCAGGCAGGTCCGGTTCAGCGGCCCGCGGGATATCCGCCAAGTGATGGAAGAACGGTCGGCCGTGGACGCAGGTCTGGGTCTCGCTCCCGAGCTGGTCTTTCATCCTGGCCATCGTGTCCAGCACGTCCTCCTTGGACAGGTGAAGGGGCAGTTGGCGGGACAGGCGCACCGCTTCTCCCTGCCGGGGGCGATGAGAAACCACAGCTCCTCGGTCAGAAGATGGACACCACCTCCGCTCCCCCTTGCCCCCCAACACCCACACACACACACGCAGGCAGTCCAGGAATGTGGGACGCCTGGAGCTCCGGACGGTTGGTCTCTCCCTCCTGGTTAGGTCTGCTTCAGTCTCCTCTGCCACACCCCAACCCAGATCCACTGGGTCCCCTCTGCCACCCACTGGACCCATCAGATCTACTCTGCCACCCACTCACTGGCTCTACTCTACCAACCTCTGGATCTATCCTACCACCCACACTGCATCTCCTAGATTCTCTCTGCCAACCTAGGGACCCAGTCCACCAGTTTGTGGAGCGGTCGCCTCCACCCTATCGTCTTCTGGATAGACCCTGCTGCCTACTGGATCGACTCTGCCATCCAGCAGAACTAGCCGATCCACCCTGCCCTCCACGCGATCTAGTGGGGCCACTCTACCGCCTTCTGAATCAGCCGACCCGCCCCGACTACCGGATCTACTCTACTCCACCACTCTCTGGATGTCCCGGATCCACTAGGTCTACCCTCTGGACCCACTGGAGTCACTACATTTATCCTTCCACTCATGAGACCCACCACGTCTAGTCTCTCACCCACTGGATCCACGATGTCTCCGCAACCTCCCGCTGAATCCGCTACATCTACCACCCACTGGATGGCCCCCGTCGTCCCTGGATCCCAGTGACAGAGCACTGCCCTCTGCCCTTCTGCCCCCCAGATCTTCTGGAGCGGCTCCGTCACCCCTCGGATCTAATGGATCACCCCCATCGCCTCCTGGAGCCTAGTGACAGACTTGAGTTCAAAACTTGATCTTCAAGATGGAAACCTCAGATTCTCAGTGACTGTATAATGCGGGCCAGAGGATGGCTTGGATTGTGTGTTTGGTCAGTGTCCACAGAGCACCCTGTGTACACTAGGCACCCACTCCAGTGCTCTGCCCCAGCAGGAACTCAGCACAATATCCTGTACCCCGTGGGCATCCCTTTGATTCTATTCATTGCTATTGTTCTTGTCTGTCCGTCTCCCCCGATTAGACTGTGCGCCCGTCAGAGAGCAGGGACTGTCTCTATCTGGTACCGATGTGTACATTCCAAGCGCTTAGTACCGTGCTCTGCACATAGTAAGAGCTCGATAAATACTATTGAATGAATGAACGAATAGGTCCTGGAAATGGCGATGAAGCTCAGCTAGAGCTAGACTGCCTCCCCAGTGCCCTCCAGCCCACGACCCACCTATCTCCCCGTCCCCAGCCCCCTCGCCTGGGGCATAAAAGTAAACACTCCAGGTGGACTTCGATGGATTTAAATGCTCCTCCTCTGACCGACAGTCAGAATGACAGTTAGAGAAAAGCCATCGGAAGGGCTGATGATTCCAGACCAAGACATGAATCCCCTCGGCCTCACCAGATGTGTCCTGGGCGCTGCCCGTGTCGCCCTCCCTCCCACTCCCTAGCCACCGACTCCCAGTACCCAGGGGGAGTGCCCCAGCACCGTGGGCTTGGCTCACCTGTAAGTAGTTGACCACTTTGCGTGGCCGGCACTGACGCAGCTCCTGGGCATCTCCGGCCAGCACGGCGCCCAGGATCTCCTTGAGGTCCGAGACCCCGTAGAAGGGCAGGCAGCTGGCCAGCCCCTCTATCTCCAGGCGATCTTCTTCAGCCGACGGCCCTGGAGGAGGACGGGGAGACCGTGAGACCAGCGGGGGGCCCGGCGGCCTCTCGGGCACTAACCCCGAGTCTGTCCGGGAGGCTGGCGCCATGTGCCTCGACCCTGCCAGACCGGAGAGGGACCAGTGCTCCTGACCAAATTGGATCCTGGGCCTAACCTCCCCCTGCCCGGAGAAAGATGGCCCAGATTGCCGAGCCCAGACTCATTAGTGGGCACAGTGCTTGCTGCCGGTTTGGGCTCAGTGTTTGCTGCCGGGTCGGCTCCCAGGGAACCAGGTGGGCCACAGCCTCCGCCCCACTGGGCCTAAGCTAGGAGCAACGGGGAGAAGAGGCAAGAGAACCGAAAGAACCAACGACGACAACCAGACGTGGGCCGTCCCGAAGGCCTCTGCCCTGCCCTGCCCCGCCCCACGCCCCCGGCCTGGCTGCGGCCGGAAGGCCCCCAGACCACCGGGGTCTGGCTTGAATTACCCATTACATTCCCCACCCCTGGGTCCAGACCGATCTAAGCATCCTCTTTCCTCTGCAACGGTTCCTCTCCGCGATTCTCACAGCTGTAAGGAGCCCGGTTATTTTCTCCCTGCAGAGCAGCCAGGCTGGCACCCACTGCCTGTGCCCACATGCCTGCTGCTGCCCACAACTGTCAACTGCATACCTCCTGCCCACCGCCTGGCCATTGCCAGGGCCCTGACCTTCTCCTTATTGAAAGAGTGGCCTAGTGGAGAGAGCGTGGACCTGGGAGTCAGAAGGGCCTGGGTTCTAATCCCGGCTTCGTCAGCTGTCTGCTGAGTAACCCTGGGCAAGTCACTTCACTTCCCCAGACCTCAGTTACCTTATCTATAAAATGGGGATTAAGTCTGAGACCCACGTGGGACACGGGCTGCATCCAACCTGATTAGCCTGTTTCTACCCCAGAGCTTAAAACAGTGTTTGACACATAGTAAGCCCTTAACAAATGTCATCATCTTTATTATGATTAATTCCTTGTACTCCTTCATTAGGTGCCCAATATCATACCCTGCCCACGGCAGACACCCAGTTAGGTGCCCTACACCCAGCAGGGGCTTAACAGCTCTCAATGCTGCTCTGTAGTGAATTTTTCCGCTCAATCGATATCGAGTGAAACCATCGTACCTGGAATCAGTCTGATCTCGAAACCGTTCGCTACAAGACGTGGATCGGTCAGTGAAGTCGACCCGTCGACCCGTCGTCCACCCGTGGGCATCTCCCGAAGGACGTCCAGCACCCGGCGGCCTCCGAGAAGGCTGGAACCAAGGACGAGATCTTCACCGCTGGCACTGGGGAGCACCCACCCGCCTCGGGGAGGGAACTACCTGCGGGTGCCCGCAGACCCAGGGCGGGGCCCAAACCTCGGCCTGGAGGCCTCCGAGCCACCTCGTTGGAGGGCAGGATGTGCCAAGGCAGGCTTAGAGGGTGATGGCGCCCCGGACCGGAGGCCACACGGCCCATTGATGGAGAGGGGCTTGAGGTGGTGGAGCAGGAGGCGCCGAGCACTCTATGACCAAGGACACCCTACTAGGTGGGGGACTCTGGACACTTCCAGGCCAGGGACGGGACGGATGGGGTCAACACCAAATTGCCAATCTTCAAATCCCAGCCCAGGGTGAGGAACCCCCGCTGGAGAGCGAGAGGCGGCAGCAAACACGCCCTTGCCCAGGCTGGGAGGGAGCACAGGGGATCTGCCCCAACAAGAGGTTGTGGAGCTGGGGACAACGGGAGACGCATGGAGACATCCAGAGACCCATGGACCCATGTTTCTGCTGGACCACTGGTGGAGAGTCAGGAGAGTGGGATGGTCTGTGCTGGGTCCTGGAGGAGAGTCAAGGATGTGGGATGGTGCATGTTGGGTCACTAGGGGAAAGTCAGAGCGTGCAGAGTGGTCCATGCTGGGTCACTGGAGGATAGGCAGAAGGTGGAGGGTGGTCCACGCTGGGTCACCGGGGGAAGAGTAATGGGTATGGAATGGTCCACGCTGGGTCGCTAGGAGAAAGTCAGAGCATGTAGGGTGGTCCATGCTGGGTCACTGGGGGAGAGGCAGAGGGTGCAGGGTGGTCCATGCTGGGTCACTGGGAGAAGAGTCAGGGATTATGCAACGGTCCATTCTGAGTCACTGGATTAGAGACAGGGATGGAGAGGGGAGGGTCGGGGTGTGGGATGGTCCCTGCTGGCTCAATGGAGGAGAGTCAGGGATGGAGGAGGAGGCAGAACACAGAGATGGGGAAGAGAAAGGGGGTGATGTGGAGGATAGTGGGAGATGGAGACAGTCACAAGGGCTGGGGGAAAGTGTTGGTGGGGGAGGTTCGGGCCGCCCACCCCTCACCCTCCAGCCCCTGCCCCCCGGCGTGGTACCTCTCCGAGAGCACGATGGGGGCATCCAGGGGCTCGGTGGGGAGGCGGTGGGTGTCGAGCAACCTGGCGAACAGCAGCGCCTCCTGCACGCGGCAGGGGTTCAGCAGCCTCACCGCGCTGCCCGAGGCGGCCACCCAGGCGTCCGGGAGCCCCAGGGGCTCCAGCAGGCACAGGTCCGTCCCCTCCCCGCCGTCCGCCCCCGTCGCCCGTGCCGACGCCCGCCTCAGGGCGGCCATGGAGAAGGGCACGTGGACGGTGCGGACGCCGGGCGCGCGGCCCGCCCCCTGCCGCTCCCTCTGCCGGTCCTGGGGCTTCAGGAGCTCCGGCAACCGGCGCTGACCGGACGGGACCGGTTTCAGGCCGGGCCGCAGGGTCGGGCGGGTGGATCGGGACGCGACGCGGGGCCCCCGCTCCTGAGCTCGGCGGATCTGCTGGTTGTAGCGCTCCAGTTCTCTGGCCGCTGCCGCCTCGAACCTGAAAGCAGAGGGTCCACGGGTGGCGAGCGGCTGGCACCGCCCGGATCGGCGGAGATGTGGTGACCCTGGGGGACCCGCTGGGCCGGAGCGCGAACCCGCTACTTCCATTGTGATTTCTCCAGCTCCTGGACTGAGTGCCTGCTGTTGGCAGGGTGGTGGACTGGATCCCTGCTGGAGGCAGAACACTGGACCGGGCGCCTGCTGGGGGCAGAGCACTGTTCTGGGCACCTGCTGGGGGCAGAGCACTATTCTGGGCACCTGCTGGGGGCAAGGCACTGTTCTGGGCGCCTGCTGGGGGCAGAGCACAGTACTGGGTGCCTACTGGGGGCAGAGGACTGTACTATGAGGCCAAAGTAGACACATCAGAAATTGAAGATGTGCAATCGCCTGCAGCACGGCCCCCGGCATCGCCCCCTCCGCCCCCTGCAGCACAGCCCCCAGGATGCTGGTTGTGCACGTTTACCACCACCTCTGTTGTACTGTCCTCTCCCAAGCGCTTAGTCCAGTGCTCTGCACCCAGTAAGTGCTCAATAAATACCACCGATTGAGTGCTTTAACTACAGCACTCAGTACAATGCAGCGCACCCTATGGGTGCTCAGTAAATCCCTCAGCGCTCTGCGGCCAGTGACCGGCAGCCCGCTGAAGCTGGGAGAAGCCCAGGAGGGAAGCCGCATTCGGTCACCCCCACGGGACACGGGAAGCGGATGAACGGGAAGCGGGTGGGGGGCTACCCCGGGAGGTACGACGCCGACCCGGCTGAACGGGCAGGAACTTCCGGCCTGGCCCCGGGCCCGCTCGGCCCAGACCCTCACCTCTCCCGCTCGTCCCCCGTGGCCACGGCCCACAGGTCTTCGGTCAGCTGGGCGACCCGGTCAGCGCTGGCCCCCGCCTCTTCCTCCGCCAGCCGGGCCCGCTGCTCCCGCTCAAACAGGTCCTTGGCGGACAGTGGCTTCCTGACCGTGCGGCCGCTGATCAGGTCATAGGCGGTGAGGTGTCCGTGCTTGCGGTCCACCACACCGCCTCCCCCGCCTGGCCCGGCCGCTTCGCCTCCGGCCTGCGGGCCCAGGATCCTGACCGGCTCCAGCTTCGTCCCTGTCCGGCTCCAAAAGGAGGAGCCCTTACTCCAGGCCTCGGTCCCTGGGCCGGACCCCTCTGTGGACTCCGGGGGTCCCGCGGGGCTCCCCGCCCCCCTGCCCGGCTCCCCCTGGGTGCCCCCTTGCGGGGGATCAGGACTGTCACGACTGTCTCGCCCAATGCCAGGAAGAGTGTGGCTGGGAAGGGAGTCACCGGGAAGACAGTCGTCCGGAAGAACATCGCCGGCAAGCGCGTCACTGGGAAGAATGCTACCGGGAAGAGGGTCATCTGGAGGAGCACTGTGAAGAGGAGTGCCACTGGGAGGAGCATCGTCGGGAAGAGCGCTGCCAGCAGGAGGGCTGTCGGGAGGGATGATATCAGGCGAAGCGCCATCAGGAGGATGACCGTCGGAAAGAGCACCATTGAGAAGAGGGCTGTCGGGAGGAGTGTTATCGGGAGGAATGCCGTCAGGAGGAGCACTGTCCCTGGCGGCAGGATGCCTGGAGCAGGCCGGTCTGGTGGTTTGCAGGTTTGCCCCCGGGCCAGCCCGAGGGAGCTCAGAGGGGGTGGGGGGACCAGCTGGTTCTCCCTCTCGGTCGCAAGGCCCGGCTGGGAGCCCAGCTCCGTCCGGGAGCGGATCGGGAGAAGCTTCGTCAGCCCCGCAGGCTCCAGGGAGTGGCCCGTACCAGCCTGCCAGCACCGTCTCCACAGCCAGCAGCACGGACTCCTGAAAGGGAAAACCACCGGCTGACGAGAGAGGCCCCTGGCACGGCAGGGGCGGCATCACAGTTCTGCTCCTGACCCTCTCCTTGGTGGGGGGTGGGGGGGGACCATTTTCATCCTCCCCCTGGACCTCTAGCTTCAAATCCAAATCTGCGGCTCCTCCGGAGGGGTCCACCGGTCCCCGGTGTAGCGACTGCTAGAGGGCGGGGCCGCGGAGGCCTCTCCTTGAGCTTTCCAGCTCACCCACCGAGAGCCTGCGCAAGCAGGGTCTCCATTTCCCCGGCTCTAAAATGGGGGTTGAGGTGCTAAGCTGCCCCTTGAGGTAAAGACCCAGGGCAACAACCGGAACAGGCGGTTTGACCTCCCGGAGCAACCCCTGGAGGGATAGGGAATGCTGGGTGACCCCCGCTGGGATAGAGAATGTTGGACGGGCCCTGCCGGGACAGGGCATGAGTCTCAGTGCAGATCACCTTGTTTTGCAGGAACACACGACTCTTATCAGGGGTCAGGTTGACGTCGACCGACGCCGCGGGCACGACGATGTTGACGAAGAAGACGGGGTAAAGGTGAGTGGTCTCCTTCTGGCCCCGGCGACCGCAGTACTGGCGAATGACCTGTGGACAGATGCAGAGGGCTACCACCGGGCCCCGTAGACTCCAGGCCAGCCGCCCGACTCGGAACCACGTCGGCGCTTGGGACAGGGCAGGTCAACGGTCAGTGCCAGGCAAATGCCAGGGACCACCTGAGGAGTTCTGCTATTTGACCACTTTTCCACTGCTGGGTAATTTATCTTATGCCTGCTGCCCCACCAGACTGGAAGCTCCTTGAGGACAGAGGTCGCGTCTGCTAATTCTACCGTCCTCCCCCAAGTGCTCAGTCGGTGCTCTGCATACAGTAGACCGTAAGCTCCTTATTCCTAACTCTCTGACACTCTTCCTCGAGTGGTCTAGTGGACAGAGCGTAGGCCTGAAAGTCAGAAGGACCTGGGTTCTAATCGCGCTTCCGCCATTTGCCTGCTGTGTGATCTTGGGCAAGTGATTTCATTTCTTTGGGCCTCATTTCCCTCATCTGTAAAATGGGGATGGAGCCCCAAGAGGGACAGGGACTGTGTCCAACCTGATTAGCTTCTATCTACCCCAGTGCTTAGTACAGTGCCTGGCACATAGTAAGTGCTTAACAAAAAACATTGTTTAAAAAATGTGCTCATTCCAGCTCTCTGCACTTAGTACACCGTAAGCTCTTTGAGGGCAGGGAATCATGTCTACCAACTCTACTGTCCTCTTCCAAGCATTCAGCAAAGCGCCCTGCACACAGTAGACTGTAAGATCCTTGAGGGCGGGGAGCTTGACTACTGACTCTATGGTCCTCTTCCAAATGCTCAGTCCAGTGCTCTGCACACAGATAGTCAATACTATCGGTGGCTTGACCGACTGACTGTACCATGCCAAAAGGAAATCCAGTCGACCAGGTGACTACTGGCTGGCTGGCTTCTCGGCTCCATCTTAGAAAAGGCCGTCCCACCACCCCCGGTTCAAAAACGGGAGACGCGTGCCAGGCCCAAACGGGTGCACACGGTACCTTTAAGATGTCTCTCTGGCGCACTGGGCGGCTGTTGATGAACAGGAAACTTCTTTCTGCGGTGGACAAGCTTGTCACGGAGTGGTCCGCGTCGGGCTTGGGGAGAAATCCGCTCAGACTCATCTGCAAACGGGTCAGAAGGTGCTTGAGAGGTTCAATGGTGCTGTGCCCACAGGGAGCATTCAGCACAGTGCCTCGCAGCTAGGGGACAAGAGACACAGTGCCCTGCACCAAGAGGGTGCTCAGCACACCCTGGTGACTTGGCGCTTCCCGCCCTCCCTCTTCCTCCTTGCCAGGTGCCAGCCTGGTGCTCAACACTCCCGCCCCCAAGCATCGACTGACGATGCCCTTCCCCTAGCACAGGGCCGGGGGAAGAGGTCCGACATTCAATCGTATTTATTAAGCACTGCGTGCGGAGCGCTGCGCTGAGCGCTTGGGAGAGTACAACGTAACAATATACAAGCACGTTCCCTGCCCACAACAAGCTTACAGTCTAAAGGGACTGTAAGAACCAGATGAGCCTAAACAACCTCGAACCTAGCGCGGAAAGGCTACACATCTACCCGGGATGGGAGCCCAGGGAGGCCGGAGAGTCTAGGGAGCCCTTGGTCGGCTCGCCCCGCTCCTACCTCGCCTTGCTGCTCTCCTACTACAGCCCAGCTGGCACAGTCCGTTCCCCTAACGCCCTCTGACTCACTGTCCCTCAATCTCGTCTATCTTGCCGCAGACCTCTCGCCCACATCCTGCCTCTGGCCTGGAACGTCTTCCCTCTTCAGATCCAAGAGCCCACCACTCTGCCCACCTTCGGAGCCTTCCTAAAATCAAGGGGGATTTCCCGATTAAGCCCTGGTTTCCCCGACTCCCTCCTTCCGCGTCACCCTTGCTCTTGGAGTTGTCCACTTTGAGCACTCGACAGTCACCCCCTCCTCGGCCCCGGAGCATCTATGTCCATATTTGTAATTGATGTCTGTCTCCCCCGGCTGGACTGTAAGTTCCTTGTGGGCAGGGAATGTGTCCACCAAATCTATTCTGTAGTTCTCTCCCAAGGAGTTAGTGCAGTGCTCTGCACTGGTTATGTAGTCAATAAATACCACTGATTGAATGAAGCCCAGGGAGCCCAGGGATGTCAGGGAGGTTAGGGAGGCCAGAAATGCCAAGAACCCCAGGGGGGCCACGAAGCCCAGGAAGCCCAGGGAGATCAGGAAGCCCAAGGAGCCCAGGAAATCCAGGGAAGTTACAGAGCCTAGGGAGGCCAAGAAGCCACGTGAGGCCAGGGAGGTCAGGAAGGGCCGGAAGCTCAGGGAGGCCAGGGAGGTCAGGGAGTCCATGGAGGTCAAAAAGTCCAGGAAGTTCAGGGAGGGTAGGGAGGCCAGGGAGACCAAGGAGTCCAAGCGCTTAGTACAGTGCTCTACACATAGTAAGTGCTCAATAAATACTATTGAATGAATGAATGAATGAGTCCAGGGAGGTCAAGAAGCCCAGGAAGTCCAAGGAGGGAAGAGAGGCCAGGGAGGCTAGGGAGCCCAGGGAAGTCAGGGAGCCCAGGGAAGCCAAGGAGGCCAGGAAAGCCAACTGGCTGCAGCTGCCGGAGTGGATACCTCTGAGTCCGCGGACTGGTACTGGAAAGGTGCCAGGTTGTCCATGACGGCTTTCCCCAAGATGGACATGAGGGCCATTTTATGGTCCGACACTCTGCTCTTCTGCCACACCACGGCCTGGAACCCAAAGGCACAGAGTCACACAGCGAGCACGCCCTCGTGCCCCGTGGGCACCGGGCCACAGGCCAGCCGGGCCCCGACTCGACCCATACCGTGGCCCAGAACCCCCGGGAGCCAGGGAAGCAGCAGTACGTGAAGACACGTGGAGACCCATGGCAGCCACCCACTGAGACATGCTCGTAGAAGCAACGGGGCCTGGCGGATAGAGCCCGGGCCTGGAAGTCAGAAGGATGTGAGTTCTAAAACCTGCTCCCTCCTTTGTCTCCTGGGTGACCCTGGGCAAGTCACTTCACTTCTCTGTGCCTCATCTGTAAAATGGGGATTAAGACTGTGAGCCCCCTGCGGGACAGGGACCGTGTCCAACCCGATCAGCTCGCATCTACTCTGGCACTTAGAAGAGCGCCTGCCACATAATAAGCGGACGCCGAACGGATCCCACGGTTCTCGAGGCGGAGGCCGCGTCCACGTAGACACGAGTAGACGGACTCGACCGAGGCCGGACGACGCGAGGGACGAGAAGCGAGAGGGGCGGCTCGCTTTGCTGCCGACTCCTACGCGCCGGCCAACGGCGGCCCGGCCGACGGCAAGGAGGCCAGAGGCAGCTCAGCCAACTGCAGCCCCGGCCAAGGGGGACTGCCAGCAGCGGGCCGGCCACTGGCGGCGCAGCCGGCCGCAACCCAGCCCCGCCAGTTAAGCCAGTCTGGCACATGTCGTCTTGGCTGGGTTTGCCATCCCGAGACCTCTGTGCCCAAGAAAGAGAGCGAGGGTCTGGAGGAGAGCGACCTCACCCGCGCGACGGGCTCCTGCCCAGCCTGCCGTCTCGTCCCTTCTACGTGTGGGAAGGGGGCGGGAGGGCGGGAGGAGAGGAAGGGGAGGAGGACGGGGAACACGCCACCACCCCCGAAAGACGGTCTCACATCCATGACCCGCCCCTGAGTTTTCATCTCGCTGCCGAACAGCTCCGCGCCCGCCCATTCCCTCCAACCTGTAGGCTGAAACGGCGACTCTCCTCTCGCTCCACGTTTCGGGAGATAGGGAGGTATGTGCGTCGGTGTGTTTGTTTGTTGCATGCGTTAGTGAACTGCTACACAAGCATGCGTGTAAACTGCCTACACAACCATGCGTGTGAACTGCTACACAACCACGCGTGTGAAACTGCTACACAAAGCATGCAGCAATGCAGCATGCAGAGAATGCCAGCGTGGCTTATTGGCAAGAGCCGGGCTTGGAATCAGGGGACGAGGGTTCTAATCCCGACTCTGCCGCTTCTCTGCTGTGTGACCTTGGCAAGTCACTTAACTTCTCTATTGCCTCAGTTTCCTTCATCTGTAAAATGGGGATTAAGACTATGAGCTCCACACGGGACAACTGGCTACCTTATATCTACCCCAGCGCTTAGAACAGCACTTGGCACACAAAGTAGGCGCTAACAATACCCTCGTTATTATTATTACCCAACCCCCCACCACACAAGCATTGCATACACACGCATGCGTGCACATGCCACACTCTCCACGATAACTTCCATATCCAAGGCTCGCGCCTGCCCGCCGCGCTCCAGCTCCCCATCCCGGAGCTCTGCTTCACGCCCCAGGCTCGTCTCCTCGCCTCCGGCCCGGTCCGCCAGACCCACGGCGCCCACCCGCCCGCGGCCCGGTGAACCCGGCTCCGTGATCGATTCGTCCCACGTGACGGGAGTCCCCTCCGAGCGTGGCAGCTTGCAGCGTCCGACCTTGGAGTGGGCCGGGGAGGGCCTGGCACCTGGGCTGGGGGCTTTGGCCGGGACTCGGGCCCGCCGCCTCCTCCTCCTCCTCCGAGAGCCGGGTGGAAACGTCTCCCTCGGTGCCGGGGTTGGTGTCAGAGGACACGCAGAGGGTCCCGGGGCCGGGCGGCCCACCCGACCCCGCGCACGGCGATCCGTCCGCTCTCGGGAGTGCCCGGTCCGGGCTGTGGGTTGACTGGGAGGGCGGGGACTTGGAACGGTGAGAAACCCGGGGCTCGGGAATGTGCCTTCTGACATATGAAGCCACGGGAACATGGCCGCCCTCATTACACACCGGCCGCTGGGGCGGGGGTGGCAGGGAGGGGGAGAGAGAGAAAGATCGGAGGTCAGATGAACTTTAACCCCATAACCGTTCCCCGCATCATAAAACGCTCTCCTGAAACTCACACCCTACGTACAAGAGAAATTCAATGATGTTATTTAGCAGGAAGGCGCTCACCGCTGTGCCGAGCCCTGGGCCCATGCTGGGAAGGCTGGACACTGCCCCGTCCCTCACGGGGCACAGACTGCTTATTGTACTCACGTTCTCCCAGATGGGGAAATGGGGGAGCCAGAGAAGTTAAGTGACTTGGCCGAAGTGACGCGGGTGGGCCAGGGGTGGCCGGGGGTGGAGCCGGTGACTCGAACCCCGATCTCTCGGCTCCCAGCCCACCCTCTCTCCACCAGGGCCGCGCCGATTCTACAGCAAATTCCCTTGAGACGTAGAAGCTCGGAAAGCCTTCGAGGGATATCGTGATCTTGCCTTGGGGTGTTTAGAATATTCATTCATTCAATCCTATATCTGTAACGTATTTATTATGGCTGTAATTTATCGATATTAATGGTCTGTTTCCCTCTCTAGACTGTAAGCTCGTTGTGGGCAGGGAATATGCCAGTTTATTGTTATATCATCCTCTCCCAAGCACTCAGTACAGTGCTCTGCACATAGTAAGCCCTCAATTAAACACAATTGAGGTGAATGAATTTATTGAGCCCCTTACTCTGTGCAAAGCATTGTAGTAAGTGCTAATGAGAGAACAATATAACAATAAACAGGACACATTCCCTGCCTACAGCGAGCTTATAGTCGTACATAACTGATGAAATTTTAGCCTGTCAGAGAGAAGCAGAACAGCCTGAACGATAAACTGCGAAGGCCCTAGAAGCTGCCAGGATCCATGGTAAAGCTAAAAGTCCCCACCCAGCAAGCAGCAGAAATGCTGTAATTATAATAATAGTAATGTTGGTATTTGTTAAGCGCTTACTATGTGCCAAGCACTGTTCTAAGCACAGTGGTAGGTACAAGGTAATCAGGCTTGTCCCACCATGTAGGGCTCACAGTCTTCATCCTCATTTTACAGATGAGGGTAACAGGCATATATAATAATAATTATCGTACTTTGTTAGCACTTACTATGTGCCAAGCACCGTTCTAAGCACTGGGGAGTTACAAGTTCATAAGGTTGGATCCAGTCTCTATCCCACATGGGGCTCGCGCTCTTATCCCGATTTTACAGATGAGGTAACAGAGGCTCAGAAGTGAGATGCCTTGCCAAGTCACACAGCTGACATGTGGCAGACCTGGGTTAGAACTCTGGTCCTTCTGACTCCCAGCCCCGTAATAATAATGATAATAATAATGTTGGCATTTGTTAAGCGCCTTTACTATGTGCAGAGCCTCTGTTCTAAGCGCTGGGGTAGATACAGGGTCATCAGGTTGTCCCACATGGGGCTCACAGTCTTCATCCCCATTTTACAGATGTGGTACAGAGAAGTTAAGTGACTTGCCCAGAGTCACACAGGTGACAAGTGGCAGATCCGGGATTTGAACCCATGATCTCTGACTCCCAAGCTTCTGCTCTTTCCACTGAGCCACGCTGCTTCTCGCTGTGGCTTGAAAGCCGTCCGTAGACTCTCTGAGCTCGCTTTCCCATGTGCAGCTGGGGGGGGACACACTTGGGAGATGCAGGGAAATTTCAGAGGCGCGCGATCCCGTGACAGCAGCAGCAGCCAAGGGCACGTTTCCCAACTCCGTGAGAGTAGACACTCCCGAGCGCCTAAGACAACGCTCTGCACCCAATAAACGCTCAATAAACACTAGGGACTAACCTGTGGAGGAACGACGGAAAAACTACGGTTCCCACCATTCCGTAGGCCCAGAATACCTCCGTGCAGCCCACGAGAACATTTCTCAGCCCCTCCGTGGAGACGGCTCCTATCCCGTTTTAGGACCCCGGTTTAGCCTAGCACAGCACGGCAAAGGGAGTGGCTCCTTTTGAGTGGAAGGTTCACAGGGAACGAGAAGACAGGGAGGCAAAAGAGAAAACAGCACCGGGTGCCGCGAACATCAAACATGACCACCCCACCATTATAATAATTGACGCAGCATGGCTCGGCAGGAAAGAGCCTGGGCTTAGGAGTCAGAGGTCATGGGTTCTAATCCCAGCTCCGCCACCTGTCAGCTGTGTGATCTTGGGCAAGTCACTTAACTTCTCTATGCCTCATCTGTAAAATGGGGATGAAGACTGTGAGTCCTATGTGGGACAATCTGATTACCTTGCATCTATGTCAGCGCTGAAGAGCAGTGCTTGGCACACAGTAAAGCGTTTAACAAAATACTAACATTATTATTACTATTCTTAATACATACGATTAATAATAATAATGATAACCAGGGGGCAGCCTTTTCCAGTGCGCCCAGTGGGGGCGGAGTCACGGGCCTTTCTTTTGGCACTCTGGGGCCACGCACGCCCTCACAGGGTGAACGTCACATCAGAGGCGCCTCTTCCGGTCTGGCCGTGGGCATTTCACCCGAGACAACCCGCGTTCAGTTGGCGGAAACGATGTCAGCTTTTCGACTGAGGAACCCAAGGAGGGAACCAGGATGGTTATGGGACGGAGCTGGCCCGCTGGTGGGGAGGCGGGTGGAGACAGACCCGGCCCGCTTCACTTTCTCGGGCCGGAGCGCGGGACCCGCGTTCGGTTCTGAAGAGCGCGGCGTCGCGATCGTGGCGGGCCCACTGAGGAGCTGGGAAGTCCGGGATTGGTTCGGGGCACGGGCTGGGGGACAGCCCGGGGACACGAGGGCTCACACACGCAAACTCTGGGAGAGCGGATGGGGAGCATAATCAGGGAGGTGGGGGAAGAGGGACAACTGACCGTCGCTTCATCGAGCCTGGAGGCCGGGGTTAGAGATCATCTCCTAATTAGCCACTGCTCCCCAAGCCCCGCGACCCTGTCCGGGTCAAGGAGATTTGGAGACCCTCCGAGCCCCCGGGCCCACCCTCCCGAACAACAAACTTGGGTACGGAAGAAGAGATGCAGCCCCCGAGGGAAGGGGAACCCTGGCCAGGCAGGAGGCAAAGCAGAGCGGGACGCGGGCACCCGGCTCGCCCGGGTCCCGCTCTGGGATTTCCTGGGGGCGTTGCTGCGCTGCGGGCGGTCCCGGGGTGCCCCCCCTCCCCGATTCCCCACTGAGCTGGGGCTAAAAATACCCCCCCTCCCGGCCCCGCCCCTCTCCTATCTAGGTCACCCGGGCTGGGGCCGGCTGGCGGGGGCCGAGGAAGAACCTGACTCTGGCCTGTGTGATGACACTGCAAAACCCCCCGATCCAAACGATATCGTTACACGCAGGGCGGGCAGACCATCTTAGGACACGGCGGAGTCAGGATCCCAGAACCCGGCCCCTTCGCTGGTCCACCGCCAGGTGACGTGGGGGAAGAACGGGCCCTTTCCGACGTGCCCGTTGGCTCGTTCCCGGCGAAAGCAAATCTGGGCAAATCGGGGGGAGGGGGCCCCGGCCGCTGCTGTTCGAGGACCGACGGACTCAGCTCTGCCCTCCTCGCCGCTCAGGGCCCTGGGGCCGCCCGCTTCATTCATTTCGCTGCCCCTTGGTGCGTGCCCCCTGCTCCCGTTTGAGTGGGAGCTCCTTGCGGGTAGGGAACGTGTCACTTTGCTGCCCTAATGGTAGAGCTTGGGCGTCAAAAGGACCCGAGTTCGAATCCTGGCTCCGCCACTTCTCGTTCATTCATTCATTCAATCGTATTTACTAAGCTCTTACCGGGTGCAGAGCACTGTACTAACCACTTGGAGAGTGCAATTCAGCAATAAAGAGAGACGATCCCTGCCCACATGGGGCTTATCCCAAGGTGTAACCTGGGGCGAGTCACTACGCTTCTCTGAGCCTCAGTACCCTCATCTGTAAAATGGGGATTAGGGCTGTGAGCCCTCTGTGGGGCAGGGACTGTGTCCGACCTATCTTATATCTACTCCAGAACTTAGAATAGTGCCAGGCCAGGCACATTACTAGGCGCTGAACAAATATCACAATTATCATTACATAAGGCAGTGCCCTCAGCGCGGGTGGTTTCAGGATAGGCACCACTGCTTCTGCTCCGGAGGACCCAGGCATGGGCACCCAGGCTCAGTCACAGCGACCGAGCCGGGGGGAGCTATTGGACCCTCCTGACTACGGCTTCATACCTGGTTGTTTCCCCCCTCTGGAATTTAGTTCAGCATCTGTTTCCACCCCACTATAGAGTGGAAGCTCCTTGAGGCAGGGATCGTGCCTGCTAACTCTAGGTCCTCTCTCAAGTGCTCAGTCCAGTTCTCTTCACCCAGTAAACCGGAAACTCCTTGAGCCAGGGATGGTGTCAAACATTTCTATTACTCCCCAAGTGCTCGGTATGCTTTCAACAGTAAGCTCCTCAAAGGAGGAAAAGCCCGGGCTTGGGAGTCAGAGTCGTGGGTGGTTCTAATCCCAGCTCCGCCACTTGTCAGCTGTGTGACTTTGGACAAGTCACTTAACACTCTAGGGCTCGAGTTACCTCATCGTTTAAAATGGGGATGAAGACTGTGAGCCTCACGTGGACGACCTGATGACCTTGTATCTACCCCATGCTTAGAACAGTGTTCTGCACATAGTAATAATAATAATAATGTTGTATTTGTTAACGCTTACTATGTTGCAGAGCAGTGTTCTAAGCGCTGGGGTAGCACAGGGGAATCAGTGTCCCACGTGGGGCTCACAGTCTTAACCCCATTTACAGATGAGGTAACTGAGGCACAGAGAAGTTAAATGACTTGCCCATGGTCACACAGCTGACAAGTGGCAGAGGGATACAACCATGACCTCTGACTCCAAAGCCCGTGCTCTTTCCACCGAGCCACGCTGCTTAAATACCAACATTATTACCCCAGTGCTTATAACAGTGCTTGGCACATAGTAAGGCTTAACAAATACCAGCAATATTATTACCCACTCTACTGTTCTCTCCCAATGCTCAGTACAGTGCTCTGCCCACAGTAGGTGCTCAATAAATACTATTGACTGACCACTACGGATATGGAAATACCGTGTATTAAGCACACACTCCTGACAGCGAGCCTCTTCGCGAATACTGCAATCCTAGGCTTTCCAGAGCCGATGTCCAACTACCCCAAGAATTATATAGCGATAGTGGCTCCCTCGGGCGGGCAGTAGTCCGACAATCAAGGTGAAAACAAACAGGCCACACACGTGACTGGGCACACAAGCCTGCATATACACAGCCCACCCCAACACACATGCCCACGCCTATAACACCCTTCCAGGAATGCATGCAAACAATCCACACGTAATAACTATGGTATTTGTTGAGTGCTTATCTATGTGCCAGGCACTGTACTAAGCGCTGGGTGGATATAAGCAGATCAGGTTAGATGCAGTTCCTGTCCCGTGTGGGCTCACAGTCTCAATCCCCATTTTACAGTTGAGGTAACGAGGCCCAGAGAAGTGATTGCCAAGTGACACAGAGACAGTGCATACTCATCTGCGTCCCTGTGCACTGGCTTGGAGTCAGAGTCAGGGTTCTTCTAATCCCGGCTCTGCCGCTTGCCAGTGTGACTTAAGGCAAGTCACTTAACTTCTCTGTGCCTCATTGTCATCTGTAAATGGGGATTAAAACTGTAAGCCCCATGTAGGACAACCTGATCACCTTGTATCTGCCTCGACCCCAAGTGCTTAGAACAGTGCTTTGCACATAGTAAGCGCTTAACAAATACCCCCATTATTATGCACACTCCCACCCGCCGGCCACTCTTGGGCTTAAGGCTCTGGCACCCGTGTCCTGGCTCCGGACCGTTTATGTAGGAGACCCCCTCCAGAGTCCCAGAACGGACCCCACCCTCCATCCTGCTACGACGGGGACCCCTCCTCATCTCAGATCGGGAAGCCCCTTGGCTCCATCCCCAGCAATGGAGCCTGTCCTGTCACGACGGGTGCCTCCTTCACCCCACTCTGGAACCACCAGGAGGCGGCAGGGCTCACCTGTTTGTGCGTGAAGACGACCCTGAGCTGGGGCTTGAGGAGCCATAGCCATGAGGATGGACTGCACGCGCTTCAGCTCCTCTTTGCGCTTCTGGGCCGTGGAGAAGAACTGCTTCCGCACGGGAGGTCTTGAACAGTCGCAGGACCGTGACGGTCCCTGGGCGGATGGAACGAGCCGTCACGGACGCAACGGAACGGCCGCCCGCCGATCCTAGTCTCTGCAAGCTGGCACACACCAGTGACCGACGGACTGATGGTCAGTCCAAGTCACCGACCAGTAGACTGATAGGCGGCACTTATCACTGGCCAGTGGACTGACAGACTGGCCTGGAGCACTGACCGGTGAACCGATCGACGGCCCGGACCACTGACTGATTAATCAGTTTGATCGGTCCGCACTGCTAACCGCTGGACTGACAGATTGGCACGGACTCCTGGATGATGGATTTGATCGATCGGCATGGACCACCGACTGATGAACTGATCAACTGACCCACCACTCAAGTCACTGAGCCGATAGGTGGCACGGACCCCTGGCTGATTGATCGATTGATCGGCATGGACCGATGACCAATGAACTGATCGATCGGCCCACATCCGCTAACTGCTGACTGACAGATTACCATGGACCACTGGCTAATTGATTGATCGACTGCACGGACCACTGACGGATGAACAGATCGATCGGCATATACTGATGCCCGCGGACTGATGTACAGTCACGCTTCACAAGAGGAATGTCCTCTCTGATGAGGTGCCCAGCTCGTCAATCGGCTGCGTTCTTGGACGCTAAACTCCTGGTGGTCACCCACCCTGGGTATGCCTACACAAGCCCTGCTATATGCCCAGGAAACACAGTGCGCCTCCCTGCAGACGGCAACGATCGTGCGTGCCGCAGGCAGAGGGAGGCACGGGAAGGCGGACCGAGATGTGAGGCTGGACATCCGTTAGAGAAACCTGGCACTGCCGCCGCCCCGCCCCAGCTGCCGCACCCTCGGGTCCGGAACGCGTAAGCTCTGTGCTCCGGCCACCCCCTCCCCCAATGCTCCACCCTCAGGGCTCGTGGGACCGCGCCAGTCTCACTCTCAGCTCTGCACCTCTACCAACCCTGCCTCCGGCCCACCCTCAGGGCCCGGGCAGGGACCACGCCAAGATCTAGGGAGTGAGTCTCATGTGCAGGAATCCCTAAACTTCTGTGGCAGGCCCGTGCTGGACCCGGCTTGCCTGAGCCCACTCTTTGGGAGCACCCTCCCCCCTGCTCTGTCCTCCTGCACCCTCTCCTCTTTCCCAAGCCCCCAGCTTGGGGATGGGAAAGAAACACACAGAGGACCAAGGCGATCCAGTGGCCGGGCCCAGATTCTCACGGCTCGGAAACGGGCAGAGGTGGTCCAAGACACTCACTAAATCATAGTAGAAACGGAGGATGGAGAGAGGCGGAGGTGGGGGTCGTGGAAGGGTGTCGCAGTAACCACTATCCACTGCTACCGTGCTGACCCAACGCCATCGATCTCGCCTTGATGACTGCATCAGCCTCCTCACTGACCTCCCTGCCTCCTGTCTCTCCCACTCCAGTCCATACTTCACTTGCTGGCAAAACTGTTCAGTCCATTCAATTGGTGACAGATTGAATATATGGGTCGAATGGGAGAGCTGAGTCAAGGATACGCCAATTTAGGGTTTGTGAGACAGGAAGGCTGGGGACAGGCCAGGGTCCAGCGGTGCAAGTAAGGGAGGATGGGGGTTCTGATCTGGTCGGGGAGGAGAAGGGAGGAGAGGAGCAGGGAGGGATTGGGGAGGCATGATTTGGTGAGGTAGGGCTAAATGACCGGAGAACTGCGCTGGACAAGCCCTTTCCTTACCTTGTCCGAGGTGTGAGGTTTCTGCGCAGTGACGTGGCCGCTGCTGTCCAAAACATACTGGGTGCTGAAGTTGTCCGCCGCTGTCTTTGTCTGATCAAAACCTGTTGAGGGGAGGCTGTCAAACACGCGCACTCAGCACACAGTGCGCACTCGATAAACTAGGCCGTGAAGGGGCGGGGGTCAGGAAGAGGGACGGCAAGGGACCGAACCGAGCCCGCCCCACGGACTCGCCCGGCTTCCTCGCCCATGGAGACAGAGATCCCGGAGCAGTGGCCGGCACCTGCCCCCCAGGAAGGAAACGTCCGGGGCTGACAGCTCTTGCTCGGCGTTAGCTCGGGCCGGCCGGCTCGGAATGGGGGCTGTGGAAACCGAACAGGAATGGGCCGAGCTCCTTTCCACCCAGGCCCTCGTGAGCGGCTAGCTGCTCGGATGGCCGGCGTCTGCCGACACGGACCGGATGCCCGACGTGTGCCACAGAGGTGCCCACCCACCGCTCCCTGCACAGCCCCTGCCATATCCCGCCCCCAGCCTGAAGGTTGTAGTGGTCGATCGGGAGTCTCTGACCCACCCTGTAGGGCCGGCCAAGGGGGCCCTTCCCCGCGTCCACACGGTCCCGCCCTGGCACCCCAAGGTTCAGGGAGGGCAGTGACTGGCTCTTGCCAACAGCCGGGAAAGGCACGCAAGGTCAAACCTCCCAGCCCAGCCCTACCCCAAACACCCAAGTCCAGTGAGAGGCGGGTGGTGGCGGGGGGCGGGTTTGCGTCAGCAGGGCCTTGATGATGTCCCCGGGAGAGGCTGGGGACGAGTCTACAGGTTGGTGAGCCCCGAAGGTCTGGGGACACGCCCCAAGAACCGACAGAAAAACCACCCACCGTGGCGAGGACCTCGGGCGAGGGAGGCTTCTGCCAGGGCTCAATCAAAGCCTGGCCCGGGGCTGCCGAAATCCAAGAATTCACGGATCGTCAAAGGCCGGCAGACCGGTGCCGTCTCCTACCCGAAAGAGCACCGGGAGGGGTCCGGTGGCCCTAGGTTAACCCACACACGCTTGGCTGGCTGATCCCAGGCCCATCCCGACCCCGGCCCGACCCCAGCTTCCCGCGGCACTCGGACGGCAGCTCCAGAGAGCGGCGGAGGCGGGCAAAGGCCCGGCTGACCTCGCGCGATGCAGCACACGGAGCCCAGGGCCTCCCCGCGGAAGCCGTAGGTGGTCAGTTGGTCCAGGTCCTCGTGGCTGCTGATCTTGGAGTGTAGTGCCTGGACCGCCATGACGGGCGCGTCCACCGCACGGATTCCCTGCCCGTTGTCACGCACTTCGATCTTCTCCAGGCCGTAGTTCTCCTGCACAGGGTGGGAATGCCGGGCCGGAGGGGCCGGTCCCCCCAGTGAGGGGGAGGGGGTGGTCTCTCCGAGATTCTTCCTCTTCCCCACCCCCCCGACACACACACACACACACACACACACACACACACACACACCAGGCAGCTCCATCCACGCCTTGGGCCTCAACCACCAGCTCCCGACCATCAGCTCCTCTTCCCTGGAAATGATCAGGGCCTCCCCATTCCCCAAGCTTCTTCCACACTCGTCTCCTGCCCCTCAGCTTCTGGGGGTCCCGACACCTCAACCCCACACTCGACCTCTCCGTCACCCCCGGGAACACGGGCAGGGGGAGGAAGAGCGGAAAACCCTTCATATCGGGCAGAGCGCCACTCTCTCCATCCCTCAAGTTTGACTAAAATCATACCTCCTCCCAAGAAGCCTTCCCTGACTAACCTCTCATTTCCCCACCCTATTGGTGTCTCCCTGCGGCGCTGTCTACGCAACACGGGTCTGCAACGGCGGGGACCCAAAGAGCTGCCTAAGGAGAGCTGAGTTTGGGAATCCGAAAACCAGGGGGGGCAGAGGGAGGGTTTTAAGGACAAGGCTGGCAGTCCGGCTGAAACTGGAAGTCAACGGCCACTGAGAGAGCGCCTGGGTGCACTGCTGTCGAGGAAGGAGCCTCCCTCTTTGAGCGGAAGCCTGATGAGGGCAAAGGCAGAAACGGCGCCAAGAGCTGCAAGTAACAGGCAATATGACGAGGGGAAAGAGGCGGAGAAAGAGGGAAAACGGACAAAATAGAAATAGCGAAAGCGGCGCGGCCTAGTGAAAGAGCACAGGCCCGGAAATCGGGGGAACTGCGTTTTCTAATCTGGGATCCATCACTTGCCTTACTCTGTGACTTTGGGCAAGTCACTTTACTCTCTGTGCCTTCGTTTCCTCCTCTGTAAAACGGGGATTCAATCCCTATACTCTCTCCTGCTCTTGGACTGTGAGCTCCAAGTGAGACAGGAGCCTTGTCCGACCCGATTATCTCCTATCAAACCCCAGCACTCTGGTAGAGTGTTTAGCGCACAGCAAATGCTTACCAACTACCACAATTATTGTGTGTGTATGTGTGCGTGTGTGTGCGGGTGTCCTTGCGTGCCCCACTCAGTGGCAGCTGGGAACCTATCCTCCAGTGGCCCTGATGGGGAACTTAGAGTCAGCAGCTTGGCCAAGTGGAAAGAGCCCCGGCCTGGGAAGTCAGAGCTCCTGGGTTCTAACCCCGACTCTGCCAACTGTTTGCTTTGTGACCCTGGTCAAGTCTCTTCACTTCTTGGCGCCTCAGTTTACTCAACTGTAAAAACAGGGGAATCAATATCTGTTTTCCTAGCTGCTTAGACTGTTAATTCTATGCGGGACAGGGGACCGCGTCCGACCTCATTAACTTGTACCTACCCCAGCACTTAGAAACAGTGTTTGACACTTAACAAATACCATTAAAAAAAACACCCAAAAAAACTTCAGTGGCAGGTGTCTTCTCCAAGCACAGGGGACAGCTAGATCGAACTACCCAATAGGGCAGCAAATAGGAGGAAGAAAAAATTATCCCTTGGATGTGGGCAGAGGTTTTTTCTTTCACCAAATCACCTTCCTCTTGAGCAGCAGCACAGCCCTGGTGGTCCCAGTGGTCAGGGAATGTGGCTACCAATTCTGTTGTACTGTCCTCTTTCAAGCGTTTGTGCAGTGCTCTGCACAGAGTAAGCACTCAATAAATACCACTGATTAACTGACTGAGTGATTAGAGGACGGGCTCTGGGAGTCAGGAATGGGTTCTAATCCCAGCTCAGTCACTTGCCTGCTGTGTGACCTCACTTTCCGCATCTGCTAGATGGGTATTAAATACCTGTTCTCCTTCCCCTTTAGACTCTTGGGTCCCGTGTGGGACAGGGACTAGTCCAACCTGCTTATACCGTATCTACCCAGTGATTAACACATTGCTTGGCACATAGCAAGTGCTTCATAAATACCAAATCCCCAGGAGAAAGTCTGGAGGCAGGGATCGTTCTGTCCATTTTACAGAGGAGGAAACTGAGGTCCAGAGAGAATCAAGGGACTTGTCTGATTCTTCCCGGTGGCTAATGGCAAAACCGGGTGTGGAAATCTGGGTCATCTGATTCCGAGAACCACACAGGGTAGGCAGGAAAGGTGAAATAGTTTGGCAGCCCCGGGAAAACACTCTGGCATTCTGGGTGGTCTAGTGGTAAAAGCCCAGGCCCGGGAATCCGAGGACCTAGGTTCTTATCATGGTTCTGCTACTTGTCTGCCTTGTGACCTTGGTTAAGTCACTTCACTTCTCTGGGCTTCAGTGCCCTCATCGTGCAAATAATTTCTGCCAACAGAAATTACCTGTTCTCCCTCCTACTTAGATTGAGAGGCCCATGCGCGACAGGGCCACTGTATCTGACCTGGTTAACCTGTAATAATAATAATTAATGTACTTGGAGAAACAGCATGGCTCAGGGGAGAGAGCCGGGCTTGGGAGTCAAAGGTCATGGGTTCGGATCCCGGCTCCGCTGCTTGTCAGCTGTGTGACCCTGGGCAAGTCAATTAACTTCTCTGTGCCTCAGTTCCCTCATCTGTAAAATGGGGTGAAGACTGTGAGCCCTGTGTGGGACAACCTGATTACCTTGTATCTACCCCAGCGCTTAGGAACAGTGCTTGGCACATAGTAAGCGCTTAACAAATACCAACAGTATTATTATTAAGCGCTTACTATGTGCCAAGCACTGTTCTAAGCGCTGGGGTAGATACAAGGTAATCAGGTTGGACACAGTTGCTGTCCCACATGGGGCCCACACTCTTAACTCCCATTTTACAGATGAGATAACTGAGGCTCAGAGAAATGAGGTGACTTGCCCATGGTCACATAGCAGACATGTGGCATAGCCAGGATTAGAACCAGGTCCTTCTGACTCCCAGGCCTGATCTACCCACTAGAGCCACGCTGCTGCTTAGCACATGGTAAGTGTTCAAGAAGTACCACTATTAGTAGTACTGTTATTGTTATTATTAGATAGGTATGTGTGGACTGTTTTGGCTTAAGTTATTTTGTACTCTTCCAAGTGCATAGTACCAGTGCTCTGCACCACAGTAAGTGCTCAATAAATATGACTAAAAGAGTAGGGGACAATCAAACCCTTATGAAACAAATAGCCCATAATAATGTTTGGTATTTGTAAGCGCTTACTATGTGCGGAGCACTGTTCTAAGCACTGGGTAGATACAGGGTCATCAGGTTGTCCCATGTGAGGCTCACAGTTAATCCCCATTTTACAGACGAGGGTCACTGAGGCACAGAGAAGTGAAGTGACTCGCCCCACAGTCACACAGCTGACAAGTGGCAGAGCTGGGAGTCGAACTCATGACCTCTGACTCCGAAGCCCAGGCTCTTTCCACTGAGGCACGCTTCTTCCCACTACGTGTGCCCATCTGCACACAGTAATCACTCAACCAATACAATCTATTGATCGGCCACCTGCCGCCCCGGACTCTTCATAGAGTCAGTAACTCGCCCGGGGAGAGACGTCGCCGCCGACCCCGAGAGGAAGTCGCGCGGCTCCGGGGACTCACCAGTTTCACCTCGATGCTGGTGGCTCCGGGCGTCCAGAAGAATTCTCGACCAGCTCCTTCACCACGCTGCCCGGACGTGATCACCTGAGAACTGGGACAGTAGGCGCCACGGTGGCCGCCGGCAGCTGCTTCATCGCTGACTTCTGGGGGGCCTGCGGCGGTGGCGCGAGAACGGGTCACCGACCCCAGGGATCCCTAACCCTTTCCCCACCTCCAGGAAGGGCTAGCGCCGCGAGGGCTGGGAACTGGGCACTGGACAGAGCCCAGCATGTGCTCCCCTGACCTCCGGGAGCTGAAAGGCTGGATGGGGAACCAGGCGCATGCAAATCATTTCACACACTTATGGGAAGAACGAAGGGTATGTGTGCCTGTGGCAAAGTCACTTCACTTCTCTGGGCCTCAGTTCCCTCATCTGTAAATGGATTGAAGGACTGTGAGCCTCACGTGGGACAACCTCATTCCCCTGTATCTACCCCCAGCGCTTAGAAACAGTGCTCTGCACCTAGTAAGCGCTTAACAAATACCAACATTATTATTAGTATGGCCTAGTGGACAGATCCTCTGCGAGTCAGAGGACCTGGCTTCTGATCCCAGCTCTGCTGCCTGTCTTTGTGACCTTGGGCAAGTCACTTCACCGGGCCTCAGTTACCTCATCTGTAAAATGGGGATTAAATCCATCAGACCCACGAGGAACATGAATTGTGTTCAACCTGATTTGCTTGTATCTACCCCAGGGCTTAGTACAGTGCCTGGCACATAATAATAATGTTAGTATTTGTTAAGCGCTTACTATGTGCAGAGCACTGTTCTAAGCGCTGGGGGAGATATAGAGCAATCAGGTTGTCCCACGTGAGGCTCACAGTTAATCCCCATTTTACAGATGAGGGAACTGAGGCACAGAGAAGTGAAGTGACTTGCCCAGAGTCACACAGCTGACAAGTGGCAGAGCCGGGACTCGAACCCATGAGCTCTGGCTCCGAAGCCCAGGCTCTTTCCACTGAGCCAGGACGCTTAACAAATACCATTATAATATTACTATTATTCAGGGAGAGAGTCATTTTTGAAGCCGAGTTCCCAAAAGGATTTGCCTTTAAGTGCCTAACAAATGTACCCCCAGAAAGCCAGGCACCTGGCTGGGGCCCGGCGGGGGGCGGGTTGAGGTGCGCGGCCCTGCGGGTCTCCCCCTTGGGCCGGCCCGGCCCCGACTGTGGTGGTGGACCTCCAGGACGAGGCGGAGGCAAAGGCTGAGGGGAGGCTGAGGCGATAGCAGGCGAGCCGGGCCCAGGAGAAGCTCAGCAGCCGGGTAGGCGCGGGCCGGGGAAGAGCCGTGGGCTCCCCGGGGGTCTGGGCCCGGGACCCCCAGCCCCGTGGGCCCTCGCGCCGGCCCTGAGCCTGGGCCTGACTCCCCGCTGCCCGCCCCCACCGCCACTCCGCGCTGTGACCTCCGTCCTTCCGCCGCCCACCCGCAGATTCATTCAATAGTATTTATTGAGCGCTTACTATGTGCAGAGCACTGGACTAAGCGCTTGGAATGAACAAGTCGGCAACAGATAGAGACAGTCCCTGCCCTTTGAGGGGTTTACGGTCTAATCGGGGGAGACGGGCAGACGAGAACGATGGCAATAAATAGAGTCGAGGGGAAGAACATCTCATAAAAACAATGGCAAATAAATAGAATCAGGGGCGATGTCTCATTAAACAAAACAAAACAAAATAATAGGGTGATGGAAATATATGCAGTCATTTCATTCATTCATTCATCAATGTATTTATTGAGCGCTTACTATGTGCAGAGCACTGTTACTAAGCGCTTGGGAATGAACAGGTCGGCAACAGATAGAGACAGTCCCTGCCGTTTGATGGGCTTACAGTCTAATCGGGGGAGACGGACAGACAAGAACAATGGCAAAAATAGAGTCAAGGGGAAGAACATCTCGTAAAAACAATGGCAACTAAAATAGAATCAAGGCGATGTACAATTCATTAAACAAATAAATAGGGGTAACGAAAATATATACAGTTGAGCGGACGAGTACAGTGCTGTGGGGATGGGAAGGGAGAGGTGGAGGAGCAGAGGAAAAAGGGGAAAATGAGGCTTTAGCTGCGGAGAGGTAAAGGGGGGGATGGCAGAGGGAGTAGAGGGGAAGAGGAGCTCAGTTCTGGGAAGGCCTCTTGGAGGAGGTGATTTTTAAGTAGGTTTTGAAGAGGGAAGAGAATCAGTTTGGCGGAGGTGAGGAGGGAGGGCGTTCCAGGACCGCGGGAGGACGTGACCCAGGGGTCGACGGCGGGATAGGCGAGACCGAGGGACGGCGAGGAGGTGGGCGGGCAGAGGAGCGGAGCGTGCGGGTGGGCGGTAGAAAGAGAGAAGGGAGGAGAGGTAGGAAGGGGCAAGGTGATGGAGAGCCTTGAAGCCTAGAGTGAGGAGTTTTGTTTGAGCGGAGGTCGATAGGCAACCACTGGAGTTGTTTAAGAAGGGGAGTGACATGCCCAGATCGTTTCTGCAGGAAGATGAGCCGGGCAGCGGAGTGAAGAATAGACCGGAGCGGGGCGAGAGAGGAGGAAGGGAGGTCAGAGAGAAGGCTGACACGTAGTCTAGCCGGGATATAACGAGAGCCCGTAATAGTAAGGTAGCCGTTTGGGTGGAGAGGAGAGGGCGGATCTTGGCGATATTGTAGAGGTGAAACCGGCAGGTCTTGGTAACGGATAGGATGTGTGGGGTGAACGAGAGGGACGAGTCAAGGATGACACCGAGATTGCGGGCCTGCGGGACGGGAAGGATGGTCGTGCCATCCACGGTGATGGAGAAGTCTGGGAGCAGACCGGGCTTGGGAGCGGACGAGCGGACGAGCGGATGAGTACGGTGCTGAGGGGGTGGGACGGGAGAGGGGGAGGAGGAGAGGGAAAGGGGGGAGAAGAGGGTTTAGCTGCGGAGAGGTGAAGGGGGAGGGTAGAGGGAGCAGAGGGAAAAAGGCGGGAGCTCAGTCTGGGAAGGCCTCTTGGAGGAGGTGAGCTTTAAGTAGGGATTTGAAGAGGGGAAGAGAATTAGATTGACGGAGTTAGGAGGAGGGCGTTCCGGGACCTGCGGGAGGACGCGGCCCGGGGGTCGACGACGGGACGGGCGGGAGACCGAGACGGCGAGGAGGCGGGCGGCAGAGGAGGCGGAGCGTGCGGGGTGGGCGGTAGAAAGAGAGAAGGGAGGAGAGGTAGGAAGGGTGAGGTGATGGAGAGCCTTGAAGCCAAGTGAGGAGTTTTTGTTTGGAGCAGAGGTTGATAGGCAAACCACTGGAGGTGTTGAAGAAAGGGGAGTGACAGGCCCAGAACGTTTTTGCAGGAAGATGAGCCGGGCGGCGGAGTGAAGAATAGACCGGAGCGGGGTGAGAGAGGAGGAAGGGAGATCAGAGAGAAGACTGACACAGTAGTCTAGCCGTGAGACCCGCCCCCCCAAACCCTTGCTCACCCTCCAATGACCGCCCCCTTCCCCCACTGAACCCTCCCTGCCCACCCTCAAAGGAAGTTCCTCCCCATCCACCTTCTAAGACCCCTGCTGAGTCTCAAATAGACCCGCTCACCCCCAGCTTCAGCCCTCCCGACGAACCTCAAATGAGGACATGGTTCTAATTCTGCTCCACCACTTGTCTGCTGTGTGGCCTCCAGCAGGTCACTTCGCTTCTCTGGGCCTCAGTTCCCTCATCTGTAAAATGGGAATAGAGACTTCCCGCGTGGGAAGGGGACTGTGTCCAAACCGACTGGCCTGTATCCACCCAGCGCTCAGGAGCAGTACCCCGGCACACAGTAAGCGCTTAACAGATACCACAGTTATAAGCAATCAATGTTATTACTATTTTCTAGTTATTAACAAATACCATCTTCATCAGTCCGGCTGGGCAGGGAGGCCCGGCGTCTGGGGGCACAACCCGGCTGCCGGGGCTCCCGGTCGGTTCCTGTCAGTCGGTCGGTCAGTCTGGTGGCATCCAGAGGGGCTTTGCCTGTCTGTCCGTCTGCCTGTCAGCGGTGGGTGGTGGGTCGGTCAATCTGTGAGCGGCCCGCGTGCGGCCCGGAAATGACGAGCGGAGGAAAACCCCCAGGACCCCCACACCGGCACGGCCTGGCGGGCCGGGGCCGGGGTGTCGGGCGGGGCCGCCCGCTTCCTCCTTGCTTTTTCCCGCCACCCTCGAGGCCCCGCCCCCTCTCTCCCCCGTGCCCCCCTTTCTCTCTCCCCCTCAGGATGCTCCGCCCCCCCTCCTCCATTCATTCAAATTTATTTACTGAGCGCTTACTATGTGCAGAGCACTGGACTAAGCGCTTGGAAGGTGAGCAATTCGGCAACAGATAGAGACCGTCCCGCCTTATAGTGACGGGCTTCGGTCTAAATGGGGGAGACAGACGGCAAACAGAAACAGAAACAAAACAGAAACAAGACGTCAATATAAATAGAATCAGATTTACACCATATTAACAAAATAGATAGGATAATAAATAAATATATACAAATGAGCACAGTGCTGAGGGGAAGGGGAAGAACAGAGGGTGGGAGGAGGGGAGGGTGAGCAGAGGGAAAGGGGGTTCGGTCTGGGAAGCTTTCCTGGAGGAGGGGCTCTCAGTAGGACTTTGAAGAGGGGAGAGAGTTAGTTTGGCGGAGGTGAGGAGGGAGGGCGTTCCGGGACAGTGGGAGGACGGGGGCCAGAGTCGACTGTGGGATAGGCGTGAATGGGGACGGTGAGGAGGTGGCGGCAGAGAGCGGAGCGTGCGGGTGGACAGTGAAAGAGAGAATGTAGGAGAGATAGGAGGAGGCAAGGGATGAGAGCTTTGAAGCCAAGAGTGAGGAGTTTTTGTTTCGTGTGGAGGTTGACAGGCAACCACTGGAGTTTTTAGGAGGGGAATGACAGGCCCAGAGCGTTTCTGTAGAAAGATGAGTCGGCAGCGGAGTGAAGATAGACTGGAGCGGGGAGAGACAGGAGGAAAGGAGATCCAGAGAAGCTGACACAGTAGTCCAGTCGCGATATTATGAGATCCGTGTACCAGCACGATAGCCGTTTGAGGAAGGAAAGGACGGATCTTGGCGATATTGTGAAGGTGAGACCGGCGGGTGGTGGGGACCGATTGGATTGTGTGGGTGTGAGAGAGCGATCAAGGATAATAATAACAATAATGCTGACATTTGTTAAGCGCTTACTATGTGCGAAGCCACTTTCTAAGCACTGGGGATACAAGGTGATCAGGTTGTCCCACATGGGGCTCACAGGCTTCATCCCATTTTACAGATGAGGAACTGAGGCACAGAGAAGTGAAGTGGCTTGCCCACAGTCACACAGCTGACAAGTGGCAGAGCCGGGATTCAAAACCCATGTCCTCCCCTCCCACCTACCCCACCCTCTGCTCTTGCCCTTCCCCTCAGCACTGTGCTCATTTGTATATATTATTTATACCCTATTTAATTGTTAATGAGAGTACATCCCCTTGATTCCATTTATCTTGATGATGATGTCTTGTTTTTTCTTTTGTTCTGTTTTTGCTTTGCTGTCTCCCCCATTTAGACTGTGACCCGTCACTGGGCAGGGATGCCTCTATCTGTTAACATATTGTCCATTCCAAGCGCTTAGTCCAGTGCTCTGACATAGTAAGTGCTCAATAAATACTATTGAATGAATGAATGAAAGGTCATGGTTCTAATTCCAGCTCCGCCACCGGACTTTGGGCAAGTCACTTCACTTCTCGTGCCTCAGTAACCTCATCTGTAAAGTGGGGATTAAGCTGTGAGCCCCACATGGGACAGCCTGATGACCCGTCTATATGAAAATAATAATGTTGGTATTTAAGTGCTTACTATGTGCAGAGCACTGTTCTAAGCACTGGGGGAGAGACAGGGTCATCTGGTTGTCCCACGTGAGGCTCATGGTCTCATCCCCATTTTCCAGATGAGGGAACTGAGGCCCAGAGAAGTGAGGTGACTTGCCACAGTCACACAGCTGACAAGTGCAGGCCGGGAGTCAAACCCATGAGCTCTGGCTCCGAACCCAGGCTCTTTCCACTGAGCCACGTGCTTCCCCAACTGCTTCCCAGCGCTTAGAACAGGGCTCGGCACATAGTAAGTGCTTAACAAATACCAACATTATTATTTCCCCTATGTGTAATTTAATGTTTTCTTCCCATCCGGCCTATAAGCTCCCGGCAGAGATGGCATCTACCAACTCTACTGTACTGTTCTTTCTGAAGCGCTCAGTACAGTGCTCTGGCATACAGTCAGCACTCCACCTCACACCCGGGACCAGGCAGGGAGCCCCTTGTTAGGAAGGGAGGGTCTTTCTCTGGTGTCTGGCATCCAATTGTCCATTCCAAGCGCTTAGTACAGAGCTCTGCCCATGAGAAGCAGCGTGGCTCAGTGGAAAGAGCCCGGGCTTGGGAGTCGGAGGTCATGGGTTCTAATGCCTCTGCCTCCAGCTGTGTGACTTTGGCAAGTCACTTCCCTTCTCTGTGCCTCAGTAACCTCACCTGTAAAATGGGGATGAAGACTGTGAGCCCCCCGTGGGACAACCTGATGACCCTGAATCCACCTCAGTGCTTAGAACAGTGCTTGGCACATAGTAAGCGCTTAACAAATACCAACATTTTTTTTTAATTTTATCTCCTTGTATTCCCCCCTCCCCCGCCCCAGTGTTTAGAACAGTGCTTTGCACATAGCTTAACAAATACCAACATTTATTTATTTATAATTTTATCTCCTTGTATTCCCCCCCACCGCCCCGGTGCTTAGAACAGTGCTTGGCACATAGTAAGCGCTTATCAAATACCTACATTTATTTATTTTTAATTTTATCTCCTTGTATACTACCCACCGCCCCGGCGTTTAGAACAGTGCTTGGCACATAGTAAGCGCTTCACAAATGCCAACATTTATTTTTTTTTTTAATTTTATCTCCTTGCATCCACTCCCCCCCAAGAGCTTAGAACTGTGCTTGGCACATAGTAAGCGCTTCACAAATACCAACATTTATTTATTTATTTTTAATTTTATCTCCTTGTATCCCCCCCCCCCCACCGCCCTGGTGTTTAGACCAGTGCTTGGCACATAGTAAGCGCTTCACAAATGCCAACATTTATTTTATTTTAAATTTTATCTCCTTGTATCCACTCCCCCAGCGCTTAGAACAGTGCTTGACGCATAGTAAGCGCTACACAAATGCCATCATCATCAACTTCATCATCATAAGCGCTCATTAAGTAGGACTGAATGACTGAATGACCGAAGTGATTTTCGCAGAGCGCGGGCGGCGCCTTCGAGGAGGGCCGAGCTTTTCCCGCGTCTGCGCGTCTCCATGGAAACGGGCCCGGCCCCGCCCCTTCGGCTTCCCTCGCCCGCAGCTAAGATGGCGCCGCGCCGGGACCTTCCGCTCCCCTCTACGGAAGCCCGCGAGGCCCAGAAAAGGCCCCGCCTCCGCCCTTACGCCATTTCCGGTGGTGCTATAGACCCAGCCTCCCCGCCCCCTCTTTGCCTCATCACCTGGCGCCGCGGGCTGCTGTCACACGTGGGCCGAGCCGGGAGACAAGTAAGGGGGCCGTCGGGTCGGTTGGGGGCCGCGGGGCGGGAAGGGGCGGCCGGGGCGGGAAGGGGCGGCCGGAGCGGGATTGCCCGACGCCGCCGAGGCCGGAGGGAGGCGCCGCCAGCGCACAGGCGCGGCCCGGGCCTGGCGCATGCGCACGCCGCCGCCCAGCCCTCCCGGCCCGGCCCTCGGCGGGCAGCCGCTCCCTGATTGGTCCGGCGCCCTCAGGCCCCGCCCCCTCCCCCCCCCTCCTCACGCGCTCCTTCCTTATTGGTCGGTGCGGGAGCTCCGACCCCGCCCCCGCCTCACCGCATCCGCCAATCACTGCTACTTCATCATCATTCATTCATTCATTCATTCAATAATATTTATTGAGCGCTTACTATGTGCAGAGCACTGTACTAAGCGCTTGGAGTGAACAATTACTATGTGCTAAACACTGTTCTAAGCGCTGGGGGATACAAGGTTATCAGGTTGTCCCACAAAGGGCTCACTCTTAATCCCCATTTTCCAGTTGAGGTAACTGAGGCACAGAGAAGTGAAGTGATTTGCCCAAAGTCACACAGCAGACAAGCGGCGCAGCCGGGATTTGAACCCATCACCTTTAACTCCCAAGCCTGTGCTCTTTCCACTGAGCCATGCTGCTTCTCTAATAATAATGTGGGTATTTGTTAAGCACTTACTATGTACCAAGCACTGTCTAACACTGGGAGAGATACAAGGTGATCAGGTTGTTCCCACATGGGGCTCACAGTCTTCATCTCCATTTTACAGATGAGGTCACTGAGGCACCAAGAAGTGAAGTGACTTGCCCAAAGTCACACAGCTGACAAGTGGCGGAGCCACGATTAGAACCTACGACCTCTGACTCCCAAACCCAAGCTCTTTCCACTGAGCCACGCTGCTTCTGTGCAGAACGCTGAGCTGAGCGCTGGGGTGGATGCAAGCCAGTCGGGTTGGACATAGGCCCTGTCCCATGTGAGGCTCACAGTCGCAATCCCCATTTTACAGATGAGATAACTGAGGCAAGGTCACACAGCAGACAAGTGGCCGAGTCGGGATTAGAACCCATGACTTGGCTCCCGGGTCCATGCTCCTTCCACTAGGCCATGCTGCTTCTCTGTTGCCGAATTGTACACTCCAAGCGCTTAGTACAGTGCTCTGCACATAGTAAGCGCTCAATAAATACTATTGAATGAATGAATGAGGGGAGGTAGATGGGCAACCACTGGAGCTCTTGAGGAGTTTGGAGATGTGTGGAGAACATTGTTGTCGAAGCAGTGCTGCCTAGTGAAAAGAGCCCAGGCCTGGGAGTCAGAGGACCTGGGTTTGAATCCCAGCTCTGCCACTTGTCAGCTGTGTGACTGTGGGCAAGTCACTTCTCTGTGCCTCAGTTCCTCATCTGCAAAATGGGGTATGAAGACTGTGAGCCTAACATGGGACAACCTGATTCCCCCTGTATCCCCCCAGCGGCTAGAACAGTGCTCTGCACATAGTAAGCGCTTAACAAATACCAACATTATCATTATTATTATTGTCTGCCGTGCGTGACCTTGGGCAAGTTAACCCTTTTAATGGTATTTGTAGCACTTAGTATATGCTAGGCACTGTATGGGGTGGATACAATATAATCAGCTGGACACAGTCCCTGTTCCTCATAGGGCTAACAGTCTTAATCTGGAGAAGCAGCGTGGGCTCAGTGGAAAGAGCACGGGCTTTTGGAGTCAGGGCTCATGAGTTCGAATCCCAGCTCTGCCACTTGTCGGGCTTGTGTGACTGTGGGCCAAAGTCACTTAACTTCTCTGTGCGCTCAGTTCCCTCATCTGTAAAATGGGATGGAAGACTGGTGAGCCCCACGTGGGACAAACCTGATTCCCCTATGTCTACCCCCAGCGCTTAGAACAGTGCTCGCACATAGTAAGCGGCTTAACCAAATACCAACATTAACATTAATTAATCCCCATTTTTATACATGAGCCACAGAGAAATTAAGTGATTGCCCAAAGTTCACGCAGCAGACAAATGATGGAGCCAGGATTAGAACAGGTCCTTCTGACTCCCAGGCCCGTGACCTATCCACTCGACCGTCCTATCCTCTAGCCTCTCTGGTGCCTGTTACCTCACCCGTAAAATGGGGGCCTTAATTATAATGTTGGTATTTGTAAAGCCCTTACTATTGCGGAGCACTGATCTAAGCGGTGGGGAGGATACAGCGTGATCAGGTTGCTCCATGCGAGGGCTCACAGTTAATCCCTATGTTACAGATGAGGTCACTGAGGCACAGAGAAGTGAAGTGACTTGCCCCCAGTCACACAGCTGACAAGTGGATTAAGCCTGGGAGTCCTATGTGGGACAGAGACTGGTGGTCCAAACCGATTTACCTTGTATAATAATAAGTGTTGGTATTGTTAAGCGCTTACTATGTGCAGAGCACTGTTCTAAGCACTGGGTTAGGTACAGGGTGATCAGGTTGAGCCATGTGAGGCTCACGGTTAATCCCCATTTTACAGATGAGGTCACTGAGGCACAGAAAAGTGAAGTGACTTGCCCACAGTCACACAGCTGACAAGTGGCAGAGCCGGGAGTCGAACCCATGACCTCTGACTCTGAAGCCCAGGCTCTTTCCACTGAGCCACGCTGCTTCCCTTTGTATCTATCCCAGCGCTTAGTACAGTCCCTGGCACATAGTAAACACTTAAAAACTCCATAACCCCCCTCCCCCCCAAAAAAAGCAATGATATGAGCAGGAGAATGAAGTACAGGCTGGAGAGGGAAGAGCCTGGAGGCAGGGGAGGTCACCGAGGTGGGTGGTGCAGCAGAGACTGAGGGTCTGAACAAGCCTTGGACCAGAAAGTGTGGATGGAGAGGAAGGGGGACGTTTCTGGAGATATCGTGAAGGCGGAGCCAACGTGATGCGGTCAAAGGCGAGTAGAAGGAAGGAGATAGTGAAGGACAATGGCGAGGTGGTGGGCTTGTGAGCCAGGGGGAGAACGTAGGGATTGTGTACAGTGGTTTTAGGTGGGGAGGAGAGATGGGGAGTTCAGTTTTGGTCATGTAGAGCTGGCAGTGTCCGTAGGATATACACGCCCCCTGCCCCACCGTCCGGGGCCGGGAGGGCCATGTGGACTGTAAAACGGGGACACGATGGACCCCCCCCAACCCCTTGGGGCCTACCTGCTCTCTCGGATGAATACGGCACGTCCACCCACAAATGTATACCCACAAATTGAGGAGCAGCGTGGCTCAGTGGAAAGAGCCCGGGGCTTTAGGAGTCAGAGGTCACGGGTTCTAATCCCAGCTCCGCCCACCTGTCAGCTGTGGACTTTGGCGAGTCACCTCACTTCTCAGTGCCTCAGTGACCTCATCTGTACAATGGGATGAAGACTGGTGAGCCTCATGTGGGACAACGCTGATCATTTTGTATCCTCCCCAGCGCTTTAGAACAGTGCTTTGCGCATAGAAAGCGCTTAACAAATACCAACATATTATTATTATTATACACAACACACACACATTTGCATTGCCCACAGACCAGACACATTCACATGCTCACACTCACAACAAGGCACACTCACGTGCCACAGACACACTTCCATGCACACGCACACGGAACAAACCCACGTGCACCACACACGGACAGGCGGGCTCGCGGTGAAGCCGAGCCAAGATTTTCAAAGGTGCAGCACAACCACCGCCGCCTGTACCCCGGCCCCTGCTGGCTGCCCCTGCCCCCACCCTCTGCCCTCTGCCAGCCTCCCATGCCCCCACCCCTGCCCCCCTCCAGCTGGGCCCAGGCTGATCCGGGACGAAGCCTCCTCCCTGTGCAGCCTTGCCGGCTCCGGCTCCGTCCGTGACCTTCCAGAATCGTTGCCGCCTTCTTGGCCGGAGGCAGGGCCCTGCCAGCCTCCTGATGGGGAGGGTAGGGGGTGGAGCAGCAGGGGCAGGAACCCCCAACTATGGCCCCGGGACCCCAGCCCCAAGGTCACCACTCCTTGGGTCATAGCCGAGCCGCGCTAGGCCTCTGGCAGTGGACCCGCCCCTCCGGGGCAGGAAATCTCCCTCAGTGCCTCGGTCCCTCCCAAGCCCTGCCCTCTGGCAGGCAGGTGGGCAGGGGGCTGGAGGGGAAGACCCCCACCATGATTTCTTCCTGTGCAACTGCCTCCCCGCTGGTCTCTCAAGGGTGGCAGAGGCAGGACCCAGGAGGCCACGCACCTGACATAGCGACCGCAGGCTGGGATCGGTGGCAAGGTGGACGCAGAAGCCCCAGCACCAGCCCTCCTGGGACATTGAAGGGGGCACAGGTAAGACCCGGTGCTCACTTTCCCCAAGCCCCCCTCCCTTGTACCCCACAGCCCGAGGGTCTCCCCGGGGCAGGGGAAGGCGGGGAGGGGCTTCGGTGGCCACGCTGGGTGTGTCCAGGGGACGAGCGATAGGAGGGCCGGCACCCCCCACGACGCCCAGCGTGTCCGCGTAGCTGTTTCGCTTAGGGCGTCCCCGGCGGGGGTCCTCGGCAGGATGGCCGGGGGTCCCGGCGTGGGCCCCGGAGACGTGTGTGGCTCGGGGGCGGGGACGCGACGGGGTGCCCACCCCTGGTGCTTGGGGAAATCGGAGAGCAGCTGTGACGACACCGGGAGCCGCCGTCGTGGACGAAGCCGGCCGCGTCCTCGGAGAAGCCCCTACACTCACAGACCCAAGTCCACTTGCGGTAGGTGGACACGGCCGCTGCTGCCTGCCCCGGCCTGGAGGTCGGAGGCTGGAGGTCACTCCCTCCTTTGGTCCTAATAATAATAAGAAGAATGATAGTAATAATAGTACTTGTTAGGCACTTTGCACCAAGCACTATTCTAAGTGCTGGGGTAGATAATAATAATAATGTTGGTATTTGTTAAGCGCTTACTATGTGCAGAGCACTGGTCTAAGCGCTGGGGGGAGATACAGGGTCATCAGGTTGTCCCACATGGGGCTCACAGTCTTCATCCCCATTTTACAGATGAGGTAACTGAGGCCCCGAGAAGTGAAGTAACTTACCCACAGTCACACAGCTGACAAGTGGCAGAGCCGGGAGTTGAACCCATGACCTCTGACCCCCAAGCCCGGGCTCTTTCCACTGAGCCACGCTGCTTCAAGTAGGTTCAAGTTAATCAGGTTGGACCCAGTTCCTGTCCCACATGGGGCTCACACTCTTAATCCCATTTTACAGATGAAGTCACTGAGGCCTGGAGAAGTGAAGTGACTTGCTCAAGGTCACATGGCAGACAAGTGGCGGAGGCGGGATTAGAACCCATGACCTTCTGACTCCCAGGGCCGGGCTCTATCCATTAGGCCCCGCTGCTTCTCCTAGAGGCGGGGTGAGCCCATTCCCGGAGGACTGTTGGGACAGTGGGAGCCCTGACCACCTGGGAACCGGGGAGTCACCACCCTGGGGTCACCCTGTCTGTGTGCTGGGATCTGGGACCTTTGGGCTTTAGTACTTGCCCCACCCTCAGCCCCACAGCAATTACATACATATCTATAAATTATATAGCATCCGGTATTTATTGAGTGCTTACCGTGTGGAAGCAGCATGGCTCAGTGGAAAGAGCCTAGGCTTGGGAGTCAGAAGTCATGGGTTCGAATCCCATCTCTGCCACTTGTCAGCTGTGTGACTGAGGGCAAGTCACTTCACTTCTCTGTGCCTCAGTTACCCCATCTGTAAAATGGGGATTAAGACTGTGAGCCTCATGTGGGACAACCTGATTACCCTGTATCTACCCCAGCACTTAGAACAGTGCTGTGCACATAGAAAGCACTTAACAAATACCAACATCATTACATTATTATTGCGTGCAGAGCACTGGACTAAGCACTTGGGAGAGGACCGTACGACAGAGTTCATAGACCCATTCCCTTCCCACAATGGGGTTGCAGTCTAGAGAAGAGGAAATGAGGGTCTAGTCGGGGATAAAGCTCTTGGAAGAGGTGTGCTTTTAATAAGGTTTTGAAGGTGGGGAGAGTGGTGGTCTGTCGGCTATGAAAAGGAGCAGCGTGGCTCAGTAGAAAGAGCCTGGGCTTGGGAGTCAGAGGTCATGGGTTCAAATCCAGGCTCTGCCACTTGTCAGCTGTGTGACTGTGGGCAAGTCACTTAACTTCTCGGTGCCTCAGTTACCTCATCTGTAAAATGGGGATTAACTGTGAGTCTCACATGGGACAACATGATTACCCTGTATCTCCCCCAGCGCTTAGAACAGTGCTCTGCAAATAGTAAGCGCTTAACAAATACCAACATTATTAAAAGGGAGGGTGTTCTAGGCCGAAGGGAGGACATGGGCAAGGGAGTCGGTGGCGAGAATGACAAGATGGAGGTACGGTGAGTAGGTTGGCGCTATAGGAGCGAAGTGTGTGGGTTAGGTTGTAGTAGGAAATCAGGGAGGTGAGGTAGGAGGGGGCAAGGGGATCGAGCCCTTTAAAGCCGGTGATACGGAGTTTCTGTTTGATGCAGAGGTTGATGGGCAACCACTGGAAGGTCTCAAGGAGTGGGGAGACGTAGACTGGACTGTTTTTAGAAAAACCATCTGGGCAGCAGAGTGAAGAAAGGACTGGATTGGGGAGAGATGGGAGGCAGGGAGGTCAGCAAGGAGCCTGATTCAGTAATCAAGGCGGGAGAGGAGAAGTGTTTGGATTGTTGTGGTAGCGGTTGGGATGTGGAGAGGAGAGATTGGATTTTAAGCGATGTCACCAAGGTAGAACCGACAGAATTTGGTGTCGGTTTCAGTATGTGGGTTGAATGAGAGATGAGTCTAGGATAACGCCAAGGTTACAGGCTTGTGAGACAGAGGAAGGTGGTGACGTCTACAGTGATGGAAAAGTTATGGGGAGGATAGGGATTCGGGTTGGAAGATGAGTGGTTCTGTTTTGGACATGTTAAGTTTGAGGTCAATCAATCGATCAATCGTATTCTGTGCTTACTGTGTGCCGAGCACTGTACTAAGCACTTGGGAGAGTACAGTGTAACAGGAAGCGGACACATTCCCCAGCCACAGTGAGCTTGCGGTCTAGAGGTGATGGCAGGAAATTTACATAGAGCTGTCCTGAGGACTGGAGAGGGAGATTTGGGAATCATCCGCATGGAATTGGGAGTTGGCACCCGGTGCCCTTTGGTCCTCTCCCTCTTCCCCGCCGCCACGTTTTCCGGCCCCGCCTGACCCGCCCTTCTTCTCTCCGCAGGACGGGGGGCATCGTGCCAGCCGTCGCCCAGCGGCTGCACAGGGAGCACATCGGCCGCATCGTGAGCGAGGCCCTGGAGGCCAGCGGGGTGTCTCTGGGCCAGCTGTCTGCCATCGCCACCACTGTCAAGCCCGGGCTCCCCTACAGCCTGAGCGAGGGCCTGGCGCACAGCGCGTGGCTGGTGGCCCGCCACGGCACGCCCTTCGTGCCCGTGCACCACATGGAGGCCCACGCGCTGACCGTACGCCTGACTCACCAGCTGCCCTTCCCCTTCCTGGCGCTCCTGCTCTCTGGGGGGCATTGCCTGCTGGCCGTCGTCCGCGGAGTGACGGACTTCCTGCTGCTCGGGGAGACGCTGGACATCGCCCCTGGTGACATGCTGGATAAGGTAACGGGGCGCCCCGGGGACGGCTCCATCCTCCCCCCAACCCTTTTCCCCCGCCCCCCTGTCCTCCCGCATTTGCCCCCAGCCCAGGGGAGCGGGGGTGCCCCGCAGATGGCCCCAGAGTCCAGTGCAGAGCTCCTGAGGAGCTGGGGAGACGTAGTAGGCCACTGTTTGCATTCCAGTGTAAATCCCCAGGAGCGGGGACCGTTTCTTTGGTACCTGGTAGTTGCTCCCGAGGTCTCGGTTCGGGGCCGAGCCCAGAGCCGGGCCCATGGAAGGAGCTGAGAACCACGGACTGACCACTGCGGGCAGCCGGCCAGACAGCCAGTTAGATGCATTTGAGTGGCCTAGTCGATAGACCCTGGGTCTGGGAGTTAGAAGGACCTGGGTTCTAATTTCAGTTCTGCCACTTGTCTGCTGTGTGACCTTGGGCAAGTCACTTCACTCCTCTTTGCCACAGTTCCCTCATCTGTAAAATGGAGATTAAGACTGTGAGCCTCATGTGGGATGGGGACTGTGTCCAACCCTGATTTGCTTTTATCCATCCCAGAGTTTAGTACAGTGCCTGGCACAGAGTAAGCGATTAACAAATACCACAGTTATTTTGCATTTGGACTCTGAGCCCCAGCCCAGAGAAAGGGGAGGATTGGCTTGACTCCTCATTTCATTCATTCATTCATTCAATAGTATTTATTGAGTGCTTACTATGTGCAGAGCACTGGACTAAGCGCTTGGAATGTACAAATCGGCAACAGATAGAGACAGTCCCTGCCTTTTGACGGGTTTACGGTCTAATCCGGGGAGATAGGCAGACAAGAACAATGGCAATAAATAGAGTCAAGGGGAAGAACATCTCATGAAAACAATGGCAAATAAATAGAATCATCTCATTAAACAAAATAAATAGGGTGATGAAGATATATACAGATGAGCGGACGAGTACGGTGCTGAGGGGGTGGGATGGGAGAGGGGGAGGAGGAGAGGGAAAGGGGGGAGAAGAGGGTTTAGCTGCGGAGAGGTGAAGGGGGGTGGTAGAGGGAGCAGAGGGAAAAAGGGGGGAGCTCAGTCTGGGAAGGCCTCTTGGAGGAGGTGAGCTTTAAGTGGGGATTTGAAGAGGGGAAGAGAATTAGATTGGTGGAGGTGAGGAGGGAGAGCATTCCAGGACCGCGGGAGGACGTGGCCCAGGGGCTCAAGGCCCCTGCATTAGAGAGCCAGTGTGGCCCTGCTTCCCCCTCCTCGCCCTCTCTCTCTCTCTTCCCCACTTCCCATCCTCCATCCCAATCTCCGCAGCCCTTTTTCCCTGACAGGCTGTGCCCACGTGCATGTGCGCACGCACACCGCCCCCACACCCCTCCCCACACCTCCCCCCCAGGGGGCAGACAGGGTGGGGTGGAGGGGGCCAGACACCCCAACGGTTCTGGTCTGGCAGGTGGCACGCAGGCTGACTCTGGCCAAGCACCCGGACTGCTCGGCGGTCAGCGGCGGCCGGGCCATCGAGCTCCTGGCCGGCCGCGGAGACGCCGCACGTTTTTACCTGCCCCTGCCCCTGGCCCACCGCAGAACCTGCCACTTCTCCTTCTGCGGGCTTCAGACCGCCACCGAGAGGCTCGTCGCTCGCCTGGAAAAAGAAGAGGGTACGGGGGCCGGCGAGTGCCCGCGAAGGGCCCAGCTGGGGGCGTGGGCCACGGGGAAGGCCAGGCAGAGCCAGCGGAGACAGGGCAGGAGAGGGCCGAGTAGGGCTGGCAGGAAGGGGGTAGCGGAAGACCGGGACCGGGATTGGGGTGGCGGGGAGTGGGGAGGACCAGGCCGGGGGGAGGCGGGCACGACCGGATGGGGGCCCGCCGTCGCCGTGTGCAGGGCTGGAGGCGGGGCAGATCCTGGCCAGCGCCCCCGATGTCGCTGCGGCGGTCCAGCACCAGGTGGCTTGCCACGTCGCCGAGAAGACCCAGCGGGCGATTCTCTTCTGCAGGCAGAGGGGCCTACTGCCCCAGGGCGGCACGGTGCTGGTAGGTATTTGACCCGAAGGCCTGGCCTGGCCTAGCCTGGCCTGCTCCCTCAGGCTGGTTTCTGCCCGAGAGTCCCGGCTTTGGAAAGCATTGGGTTTTTCCCCTGTGAGGTGAAAACTGGGGGCAATGCCCGGATGCTGCCTTTGAAACATTTGGGAATTTGGGGGCCAAGCTGCTTTCTGAGGCCCCCCCATGGCACTCCCCCTGGCCCGGGACCACTTACGGCACCCAAGGGGCTGAGCCTGGGCAGCGGGAGGCCCCCCTCTGGCACACCTCCCCGGTCCGAGACCACTGGGGGCACCCAGGGGTCGAGCCCAGGCAGCGGGTGTCCCCCCCGACCCCGAGTCGATGGAGTAGAGTGGCTTCCCCCGAATCCCCACGCCCTCTTAGGGACCTGGGTAGGTGGCTCATCCCTGTGGCCAAGAGCTGCTCCGCCCTTTGCCCGTCCCCCGCCTCTGGGCTGGACTCAGGTCTCAGATGGAGGAGGATCCCGCAGAGCTTAGGGTCCTCGAGGGCAGGGCAGGGAAGGGAGATCCGTGCGCCGGCCCATGGTGGAGCTCCCCAGGGGGCTGAGTGCCGCTTTTTTCGAGGTGGCAGCCGGAGGCGTGGCCAGTAACCAGTTGATCCGCGCGGCCCTGGCTGCCGCTGCCCAGGACATGGACAGCACCCTGCTGTGCCCCCCGCCCCACCTCTGCACTGACAACGGGGTCATGGTCGCCTGGTGAGAACCCTGCCCCCACCCCTCTACTGCCGCTGTGCTCCCTCCCGCCCCCCACCGGGTCGGCTGGTGGGCAATGGCGGGTGGGGGGTGCGGGAGGACGATGATTTATCCTCCCCTCTGAGCGTAGCATCATTCACACACACTTTCCGTAGGAACGGGCTGGAGCGGCTGCGGGCAGGTGTGGGTGTCTATCACAGCACCGCCGGGATCAGATACCAGCCGAGGTAGGCCCCGTGACGCTTCCCCAACCTCCGGCCGCCAGGGCTGTTTCCCACCCGGCCGCAGCCTTGGCTGAAGGTTGGGGCTTGGCCTCCGGCGGGCCCCGGCAACTCCCCGGCACCCTGAGAAGCAAGGTGGAGAGCTTGGTAAGGGAGGTGGCGGGGTGGGAGTGGGGAAGGAGCGGATCACTTCTCTTTCTCCTGGCTGCCAGGAAATCACCCCAAGGTAGAGCAGCCCCGTCCCGTGAGAGCAGATGAAGCCCCCACCCCCAACCGCCCAACCCCTAGACTTTGCCTGGGGTGACTTTGAGGAGTTGGGGAGAGTGGACTGCAGGGAGGGGAGCCCAGCTCCAGGATGGAGTGGTGGGGAAAGCTCCTGCTCCTTTCCTACAAATGGAGAAACTGAGTCATGGCAGCCCTGGAGCTGGACTGGGGGAACAGCTCCTGTGCCCGTCTCACAAATAGGGAAACTGAGTCCCAGTCCTGGGGCAGAGCGAGAACACCTCCTCTTTCTTTCCTACAAATAGGGAAATTGAGTTCCAGTGGCCCTGGGTTAGGGCGAGTGGAACCTCTCCTGCTCCTTTCCCTCAAATGGGAAGGCTGAGTCCCAGCAGCCCTAGGGCAGAGCGAGGGGAACAACCCCTGATTCTTTCCCCCAAGTGGGGAGACCGAGTCCTAGGGGGCCGGGGGCCGGGAAGCCGCCTTCTCAGCCGGTTCCATACTGAATGGAACCTGGACCCCACCGGGGACGGACCAGTCCGCTCGCTCTGCGCCAGGGTCCCCGGACGGCTGAAACCCCAGCCTTCACCCAGGGGCCTAGGGGAGCCGCGGAGCGGTCCTCGGTGGCCTGAGGCCGGGGTCCCAACAGGGTCTCCCTCCAGGGACCAGGAGGGCAGTGTGGCCCCGGGGAGAGAGTGGGAGCCTGGAGTCACGGACCGGCTCTGTCCTTGACCTGCTGCCAGGTGACCTCGGGCCAGTGGTTTAATCTCTCCGGGCTGCCACCTCCTCCCCTGAAAAGGGAGGATGAGAGGCCACGATGGCCAGCGGCCGGACGGGCTCTGCCCTGGGAAAGAAATGTCTACCGGATGTCGAGCAGGGTTTGGTCTCCTCCCCGTGCAGGTGCCCACTGGGAGTGGACATATCCGAGCAAGTTGCCATCGCAGACATAAAGGTGCCTCGTTTCCGGATGAAGATCTGATGCTCTTCCTCTCGGGAAGATCCTGAACTCGCAGCAGTAGGGGTTACAGATTGAGCGGGCGGGACTGGGAGGGAGTATTTGTGAGACAGAGCGGGCGACACAGAAGAATGCGCGTCATGGGGAAGGTCCATTAAGTTTGTAAATCCCATCCCATCTGGGACTGTGTGTGCTTGTGCACGTGTAAGCCAGGGGCTGGGGCTGGAGGTCCTGCTTCAGCCTTTTCAGCCAGAGCCGTGCAGCCACGGAGGCTCATTACCGACAGGAAAGGCGGCTGGGCGACTTGGCATGTGGATTTTCTTGGCCAGAAGGCCGAGTCCAGTTCAAGGGGAACACTTACGGTCTCCAGGGCCACTGGTTTGGTGGTGGGCAAGCATGGGTGACGAGCAGATGTAACGGAAAGATGTCCACCCTGACCCCTTGGCCAGTTCTCGCCTGAATATTCTGTGACCTCCATATCCTCCCGCTCCCAAAGGGGGCACCGGCCCTGTATCCCCTCTTACTGCTTTGATCCCACATGCCCCCCACCGCCCTGCGGCTGGCGGGGCAGTGCAGAGCTGAGTCACCAGGCCTGTCATGTTTCATTTACCTGTAGACTGTCAGCTGCTTGTGGGCAGGGATCATGTTTACCACCTCTGTTGTGTTGTACTCTCCCAAGCACTTAGTCCAGGGGTCTGCGCGCAGTAAGAAGCGCTCAATAAATACCACTGATTGATTAATCCCACGCAGCCATGAGGGGGACAGCCAGGACCCTGACCCCTAAACTCGTCCAACTCGGCAGCCTGAGTTTCCCCGGAGCCCCAGGCCCACGGGTCAGGATGGCCACGGGCCGGTAATAATAATAATAATAATGTTGGTATTTGTTAAGCGCTTACTATGTGCTGAGCACTGTTCTAAGCGCTGGGGTAGACACAGGGGAATCAGTTTGTCCCACGTGGGGCTCACAGTCTTCATCCCCATTTTACAGATGAGGGAACTGAGGCACCGAGAAGTTAAGTGACTTGCCCAAAGTCACACAGCTGATTAATGGCTGATCCAGGATTCGAACCCATGACCTCTGACTCCGAAGCCCGTGCTCTTTCCACTGAGCCACGCTGCTTCTCTGGCTGCTTCTTCACGTGCTGGAGGAGCGCTGGGAAGAAGCAGCCCAACTCTGGCCCGGGTGATGAGCCCAAAGGAAGCTCTCCCAGCGGGCCTGGGTATCCTCTACCCACCACCAAGCCCTGCAGCGGTGCCACCGGGAAGCCAGCCAGGGCAGCACTGGCTGCCCAAGGGACTCCTGCCTGGCTCTTCCCCCATCCCTGGCACGGTCGTGACTCCTCCATCTCAGTTGGGGTGTCGGGGACTGGAGGAAGATCCCCCCCCAGGTGCTCCATGGCCCCCCTCCTCAAACCACAGGGGGTGCCTCCCCGTTTCTCTGTAACCACGGCCCTCGGGTGACCGGACATTTGCCGGGGCTAGTGGGGTGCGTGCATGGCCCTCCCGTCCGGTTTCCCACATCAGCTGCCTCTGCCTCCCTGGACACAGTTGTTCCTGATGGGACGGGCATGGGGAGTGGGATGGGAGGACGGGGACGGGGGAGTCCATGGCCAAGCCACCCCATCCAAAAACAAGACATCCTCTGCCTCACTGGGCCACCTGCTCTTTAATGGACTTGGGGCAAGGGCTCCTTTCGGCCTTTTGGGGCAGAGGGCGGGCCCTCTGCCACCCGTCGCCTGAACAGATGGGGTGGGGGGATTCGGCGGGGATGGACGGAGGGCAGGAAGCGAAGAGCGGCCCCGGCCTCAGCTGCCCCCGGTGGCCTCCGGGATCTTGCTGCCCCTGGCTTTGGGCTTACGGAGCAGGAGGTTGTTCAGGTTAACGGTCCGCGGGCGCGACACCTTGATGATGTCCGAAGACGGCGTGCGGCCGAAGGAGAAAGGGTGACGGAAGAGCTGACGGCTCTTGGCCCTGAGCCTCCCCACCACGTGCGATGTGGGGGGCAGGACCACCAGGGAGTCCTTGGGCTCGATCTTGGTCCCCGCTTTCCTGGTGCGTCTTCTCCCTGGAGAGCCCGCATAGGGAGGCTACGGCTTCACAACATCCCTAAAACCCGCCCTTTCCTCTCCACTCCAACTGCTAAAGTGTTGATCCAAATACTTCTCCCATCCCGCCCTCCTCGCTGACCACTCCCGCCTCCTGTCTCTCCCCACTCCACCCATACTTCATTCTGCTGCCCGGATCATTTTTCCAAAAAAAAATTCAGTCCACACCTCCCTACTGCTCAAGAGCCTCCTGTGGTTACCCATCCACCTCTGTGGCAAAAAGAAACTCCGCACCATTGGCTTTAAATCACTCAATCCTCTTGCCCCCTTCTATCTCGCCTCTCTGATCTCCTACTACAATGCACTTCACTCCTCTAATGTCAACCTGCTCTTTACTGTTGTTATTTTTGTGGTATTTGCTACACGTTTAATATGAGCCGAGCATTTTTCTATGCATTGGAGTAGATACAAGTTAAGATGGGCTCACAGTTTAAATAGGACTAAGTAGGCATTGAATCCCCATTTTACAATCGAGGAAACTTAAGGTCCAGAGAAATGAGACGACTTGCCAAGGTCTCACAGCAGGCAGCTGGAAGAGCTGGGAATAGAACCCAGGTCCTCTGGCTCCCAGGCCGGGCTCTTGCCATTAGGCTACACTGCTCCTCAGGTACTCTATTCCACAATCTCATCTCTTTTGCCACTTACCCCTCATCCAAGTCCTGCCTCTGACCTGGAATTCCTTCCCCTTTCTTTTTCGACAGACCGCCACTCTCCCCACCTTCAAAACCCTCCTAAAATCACATCTCCTCCAAAAGGCCTTCCCTGACTAAGCCCTCAATTCTTCTCCCCACCCTCCCCTTATGTGTCCCTTCAGCACTTGATATTCAGTACCCTCAACGCCCTCAGCCCCTTAGGATTTATGTGCATAACCTTACACCCCACCATTTCTCCAAAATCTATTTTAATATCTGTCTCCCCTTCTAGATTGTTAGCCGTTGTGGGCTGGAAACACGACTACCAACTCCATGTTATCCTCTCTCAAGAGCTTAGTACAGTGTTCTGAACATAGTGAATGTTCAATAAAAACTACTGATGGATGGATTGATTGAGAAGGTGCCTTTTTTTTATGAGCCCCTGCCAAGGTGGTGGGATGTACTGGGAGCCGAGACCACTGGGCTGGGGGCAGGGCTTCTGTGCCCGGGCTGAACGGCGGCAGAATAATAATAGTAACTAATAACTGTGGTATTTGTTAATCATCTAGCGGGGGTCACCGTGGGCTGGGGCGGGCCGAACACTGCTGGCCATCGCTGACCAGGCAGGGTTCCCAGATTGGCCCCTTTCCCCTCATGGCCGTTGATCCTGCCTCACTGGAGAAAGCACGGGATTGGGAGCTGGAGGACGTGGATTCTAATCCAGGCTCCGCCACTGGTCTGCTGTGTGACCTTGGGCAAGTCACTTATATTCTCTATACCTCAGTTACCTCATCTGTAAAATGGGGATTTAGACTGTGAGTCTCACGTGGGACAACCTGATTATCCTATATCTACCCCCGCGCTTAGAACAGTGCTCAGCACATAGTAAGCGCTTAACAAATACCATAATTATGATTAGTTATTACACACACTCCCCTCAAAGGCTCGGCGGTGGTCCCCGGGCCGCCCCCACCATCCCCACCTCGCGGGTCATTCCCCTGCCTCCGGTGCCCCCCTGCGGGAACCGGTTACCTCTCACTGGGTGAAACACCGAAGGCGGCCCTCCATTGATCTCCAGGCTGGCCGGGAAATAGCCGATGGTTAGAAGTGTCACTCGCCGAGACCCAAAGTCCCCCTCGCGCCACCGGACCCCCCTCCCACTGCACCCTTAGTGCGCCCACCCACGCAGATGCTCCTTCTCCTCTGCCCAGAGAGCGGGGTGAAGGAAGAGGGGATGGCAGGAAGAGGGGAGCGGGAGAGAAGAAAGGGAGCCAGAAGGAAGGGGGAGGTGGAGGAGAAGGAAGAGGAATAGAGCAGGAAGAGAAAAGAATAAATGTACACTCCAAGCGCTTAGTTCAGTGCTCTGCACATAGTAAGCACTCGATAAATACTACTGAATGAATGAATAATAATGATGGTATTTGTTACGCGCTTACTATGTGCCAGTAAGCCCTGGGGTAGATACAAGCCAATGAGGTTGGACACAGTCCTTGTCCCAAGTGGGGCTCACAGTCTCGATCCCCATTTTACAGATGAGGGAACTAAGGCCCAGAGAAGCTAAGTGACTCGCCCTAGGTCACACAGCAGGTCAGTGGCTGAGCTGGGAATAGAACCCAGGAAAAAGGAAGAAGGGGGGAGAGAGGAGGAAGAGAGGAGGGGGAAGGAGGAAGGGAGGGAGAAGAAAAGGTGGAGGGCCACATCACTTTCCACAAGTTTTCTAGTCTGTCCCCAGAATTTCCCAAAATTCTCTGGCTGACGCAGAGGTTTCTCAGCAGGGGACCCCCCAGATCGCAGCCCCCAACGGCATCTAGGCTGCAGGCCCCAGATCCTGGGCCTCCAATAGCCCAGGTGGCAACAGGAGCTGAAGGCCCGAGCGACTCCCAAGCCCCACCCCAAAGACCCTCCCCTGCCTCCCGAGGGCCCCGGACCTCAAGGCCGGCAGCCCCACGCGCTTCTGCCGGTTAAAGTCCTGGATGAATTCCGGGTTAATGATGGCGTCTCTGCTGAGGTTCTTCGTGAGGCGTGTGAACTGCTTGGGTTTGTTGTGGCATTCCTGGAGCAGCTGGCGGCGAGCCGTCGCGTTGAAAGTCAGGTAACCCAGGGCACAGGAGCAGGCGATCCGCACCTGTGGGGGAGAGGAGCCGTCTCCGGGCCGTCCGGGCACCAGGGCCCTTCCCAAGACGAGGACCGGTCCTCCGCACTGTCCCCAGCCCCGCTTGGCCCCCAGAGCAAACCACCACTGGCCGTGTGGAATCCTAGGCCTCAGTCGCCCCGGCCCTTGGCCCTGGAGTGGGCCCGGAGCGGCCTGGGGAGGAGGGTGAGGAGGGCAGACTGGAAAGGCAGAAAACAAATCCCCGAGGGTCACGGAGAAGGCGTGAAGAGAGCTAGCCGGGCTTCAGACACATCCCCCGGCTGGCCGTGTGGGCCAGCTGTGAGTGCCGGCCACTGAACGTGTCCGAAACCCGACTAGCCCACCTCTCCTCCTTCCCCACGGTGGCCCCTGGGAAGTTCCATCTCAATGATGACCAGCCACATCAATGACGTGTGGAGCGGCCCGACCAGCCCCGGGCCTCCCTGTACGCTATGGTGAAGTTTGGGTCAGAGGAAGGAGGAAGAGAGGACTTCACTGGGGTCGAGATGGTCCTGCACCCCTGGGCTGCGGGCAACTAGGGATGCACGAGTGCCTCAGGGGTGCCAAAGTGACAAGTGGCAGGGAGATCACCTGGGGAGATGAGAGATTAATCAGGGAAGGCTTCCTGGAGGAGATGTGATTTTTTTTTAAAGGAGAGTTTTGAAGGTGGGGAGCATGGTCTTCTGGTTTATTTGAAGGGGGAAGGGGTTCCAGGCCAGAGGGAGGACACAGGTCAAGGTAGTAATAATTATAATAATGATAATTAGGGTACTTGTTCAGGGCTTACTAGGTGCCAAGCACCGTTCTAAGCTCTGGGGTAGATACATGGTAGTCAGATTGGACAAGTGAGACAGGTTCCACCTAGGGCTCATGCTCTGAATCCCCATTTTACAGATGAGGTAACTGAGGTCCAGAGAAGTGAAGTGACTTGCCCAAGGTCACACAGCTGACATGTGGCAGAGCCAGAATTAGAACCCATGACCTTCTGACTCCTAGGCCGCCCTTGCTCTATCCACTAAGCCACAGTGAGTAGGCTGACATTAGAGGGGTGGAGTGTGCGGGCTGGGTTGGAGTAGAAGAGCAGCGAGGTGAGTTGGGAAAGGAGAGTTGATGAAGTGCCCTAACGAGATTAATAAGGTGTTTCTGCTTGATGTCGAGGTGAATGAGGAACCCCCTGGAGGTTCTTGAGGAGAGGGGAGATGGTAACTGAATGGACTGTTGGGAAAATGATCAGGGCAGCAGAGTGAAGTACCATCAAAAAGGGAGCAAGGTGAAACGTGAAGCGAATGAGAGAATCTGAAGGCTTCCTGTGGACCGTAAGCTCTTCGTGGACGGAACCCACTCCTACCAACTCCGTCAGATTGGACTTTCCCAAGCCTTTAGTGCGGTGTTCTCCAGCTGTCCAGCCAGGGCTCTGTTAAATACCCTCGATTGCTGGATTGCCTTTAGCCCGGCCGGCCATACCTCTTCTTTCTTGGAATACAAGTGAGAGCAGAGGTGGTGGACAGCTCCCAGCGCCGTGAACGCCTCCGGGATGCCGGCTCGGGTGTGGGCCAGGCTGGCGATCAGATTCCCTGCCAACCAAACCGGGAATGGCTCATTGAGCGAGTGACGGACAGGCCCAGCCAACCCTCCCTCGGGTACCTCTCAGGCCGGGGCCCGACTCCGGCCTGCAAGTCCTCCCACTTCTCAGGGCCTTCAGCCAAGCCGCTGGCGTTTTTACTTCTGAACACCCTTTTCCCGACGTGACGGGGAAGCGTTGGGTTGAGCATTTCCGGGCTTCTCTTGGTGCTGAGTCTCCTGGGCTTGGCAAAATCAGGCTCCAGGCAGCTCCCCGGGGTCCAGTCCCAAGTGAGGCCTCCCAAGGTGGGCGTGATAGTGGCAGGTCGCCGGGCTCCAGCCCGACAGGTGCAACACGGGCGGGAGCGGTGGAAGCCCCTCGCCCCGCCAGGTGGCCGAGATGAGGGTCACCTGGGGCCCCGGGCCCACCTTCACCCGCCTCGTTCCGTCTCACCAGGAGGGATGGGGGAGGCAGCGGTGGCCTGTGGCCCCCACACGTCGGAGGACACTGGTCAGGTCGTAGCTGAGGTGGTGGTCGCCGTAGCTGTGTCTGTGACTGTTGGACTCCGGGCTGCAAGCAGCCACAAAAATCTGTTCCTCGAGCCACAGCAGCCGACGGTTCCATTTGTCTTTTTGTTGTACCTATCCCTGTCCTCCTCGTTTCGGGGGGGTGGGGGAGTCTTCTTGTTTTTCCTTTCTTCTTGTGCCTTTTACCAGGTCCCTTTCCCGCTCAGATTCTGAAAACGTGGAATCCCTGTGGGCCAGGGATCCTAATTCCCATCCCAGTGTTTAGAATAATGCTCTGCACATGATTGGTGCTTAATAAATGCAATCACTACTTTCTGGAAGTCACTCCCTGAGGGTGTTGAGGTTGGGAATCAGGGGCAGGGAGAGTGGAGACTAGGGGATGGGAGAGCAGGACCCAGGAAGGCCAGGAGGGCAGGAGGGTCTGGGGGATTAGGGGACCGGGGGCTCCAGGGGAGGCTGGGAGGCCAGGAGGGTTGGTAGCGGGGATTGGGGACTGGGAAATGGGAAGACTGCAGGGCCTGAGAGGTCAGGGGACCTGGGGACTGGGAGTCGGAGGGGAGGAGGGGCAGAACAGGAGGGTTGAGGGGTGAGGGACCGGGGACTGTGAAGATCAGGGGTCCGGGGCCGGCAGGCTCCCCTCACTCCCTCAGCCCACTTGGTGCCAGGCCTCCAGAGGGCTTGGAGCACGGGGCAGTGACCTCATTTTTCCCAGAAAGATGGAGGCACTTGCATCACCTCCCAGCTCACCCCTCACACCCAGAGTGTCCAGGGCTTAGCTTGCCTGCATCTAACTCAATTTACTTGCATCCACCCCAACGCTTAGTACAGTGCTTGGCACATAATGAGCGCTTAACAAATGCCACAATTGTTATTATCATCATTACTGCATGCCCCAGAGATGCCAGGTTCTGCCTGGCGACTGCTGCCTCGGCCCCACTGTCCCTTGCCGTGCCTAGCCCCGAGGGAAGAATCGGGTTCAGTCATTTCGTTCTTGTCTCCAGCTCCTTCATGCGCAAAAGCCCTTAGTGTGACCTCCCCGTGACCCCGCCTACCTGTCAGCGCCAGTGTGGCCGGGCTTTCGGAGTTGAGGAGTGTGGTCAAGAGGGTGACCCCTCTGGCCGTCACATGGATCTGCTCCACATCGACGATCACTTTGGCTAACACGACAATCTGGGATGGGACAAGACTGGGTGTTTTCCTCCAGCGTGGAGCCAGAGCCTGGTCTCCTGACTGACCACCTGGATGACCTACTGAAGGGCTGCCTGAGGGTCCTGGTAATGGCGGTCATCTAGCCAAGCACATCACCTCCCTCCCGGCCCCAGAGGGCCAGATCTCCACACCCCAAGGCCCAGCCCTGCTCCTGAGGTGGACAATGGAGGGCAGCTCTCCACCACCCTGGGTACAGATGACCACGGGTCAATTCGTCTATCGATCCCTGGAGGGGACATGCCTAGCAACTCTCTGGTGTTGTACTCTCCTGAGTGCTTAGAACAGTGGTCAACACACAGTCAGCACTCAATAAATGCCACTGAATGATCGAGAGCTTACTTTGTGCAGAGGGAGAGGAACGGAAAAGAGAGAAAAGCAAACTGTAAGCTCCTTGTGGGCAGGGGATGTGTTATTTTGTTAGACTGTACTCGCCCAAGCTCTCAGTACAGTGCACTGCACACAGTAAGCGCTCAACGAGTGCGATTAACTGACAAAAAGCAGAGAGTGGGAAAAGAGGTGAAGGAGAACAGAGAAGGGGGTTAAGGAGACATGTCTTCTGTCTCCGTTGTCACCCTCCAAAATGGCAGCAGCAGCTCGGGTCTGGTCCAGCAGTCCTTTAAGGGCAGGGCAGTGCAGTAGAACCGGGTGACCTGGCCTGGAGCTTGACCTGGGTGGGCGGGTGGGGAGGGGCTGCCTCCACCTCACCCACCTGAGGGTTCAGCCTTGGGCCGTCCCCTCCCAGCTCCCACTGCTCCTTCCGCCGCTGCCAGCTTTCTTGCCCCCACTGGATGCCGGCCCCAAAAGCCCCAGGGACTGGTGTTCCACTTGAATCTGGGGATCTGGGGGCACTGTCCACTTCTGCCCAGAGTGGGCCGGAGCGGCCCCTCGGCTACTACAGCCAAGGCCGTGGGGAGGAGGAGGAGGAGGGATTAGGGCAGCCTTCTCCTCCTCCTCATTTCCGCCGCTACCGAATAACAATTATATAATAATAACAATAATAGTACTTGTTAAGCACTTACTATGTGCCAAACACCGTTCTAAGTGCTGAGGGAGACAATAATGTTGGTATTTGTTAAGCGCTTACTATGTGCAGAGCACTGTTCTAAGCGCTGGGGTAGATACAGGGTAATCAGGTTGTCCCACGTGAGGCTCGCAGACTACATTTACATTTTACAGATGAGGGAACTGAGGCCCAGAGAAGTGACTTGCCCACAGTCCCACAGCTGACAAGTGGCAGAGTCGGGATTCGAACCCATGATCTCTGACTCCCAAGCCCGGGCTCTTTCCACTGAGCCACCATGCTCAGGTAGCCACCATGCTCAGGTAGGCTTTGCTGGGGCCCAGTACAGTGCCCTTACAGCGGCTGACTGTTGCTGGATCAACCATCCCATTGCCCCCATGCCCATGCCCCCTTCCCTCTTTGCACGCCTTTTCACAGCCTGGTTGGGGCCGGGCTTGCTTAGCCCAGGATCCAACCTGTAGGTGGGGGCAGGGTAGGGAGGGGAGGAAAAGAGCAGGGGAGGGTCAGGAAGGAGGTGCCGTTGGGGAGCTCCAGATAAGGGTCCTGCCAGGAGGGGCGGCGGAATGACTTAGTTCCCTGGCCTCTCTTCCCAGGGCCTCTTTGGTCCTGCTGGGCTGGGGGTCCGGGCCAGAGGGTTGGGGCCCTGGCTGATGGGACGAACCTCCCCGGGGGTAGGCGAGGTGCCGCTGATGAGGCGGAGTCGGTCTCCGTACCTGGAACGCAGCCATGGCCTTCTCCGTCTCGATGTCCGAAGTCAGGAAAGGTTCGAAGATGGATATTGTGATGGTCCCGCTCTCCAGGATCAGGAACTGTTGCAGGCAATTGTTGAAGGCAAAAAGGGACACGGCATAGCCGGCCCGCAGGCGGATATCCTGGAAACCAGGGAGTGGTGGAGGGATTGGTTCACACCCTGCCCCTCCATCTCTGGAATGTAAGACTGTGAGCCCGGTGAGGGACAGGGACCGTGTCCAACCCCATTTGCTTGTATCTACCCCAGTGTTTGGTACAGAGCCTGGCACATAGCACTTAACAAATACCACAATTACTATTATTATTATCATTACAAAAAGCCAGTCAGACACTAGTCAGTCAAATCACATCAAAGAGAGGTGCTGGATCTGCACAGTGGTTTGGCTCGGCAAGGGGAGGGGGAAGGGAACCTGTGGGATGAGCTGGGGGATGGAGACACCGGAGGGACAGAGCAAGGAGAGACCGGTGGGGTGGGCAGCGGGGGGGGGGGGAGGGGGACCAGTATAGCCAAGGAGATGTCCCTTTTGAGAAGGATGAACTAACTGTGGTGCCTTGGCAACACCCAGGTGGCAGGGGTGACAGCCCAGGGCCTTTACTGTGTGTGTGTTCTTAATCCCCATTTTGCAGATGAGGTAACTGAGGCACAGAGAAATAAAGAGACTTGCCTGAAGTCACACAGCAGACAAGTGGCGGAGCCGGGATTAGAACCCACATAATAATAATAATGATAGTATTTGTTAAGCGCTTACTATGTGCCAAGCACTGTTCTTAGCGCTGGGGGGATACAAGGTAATCAGGTTGTCCCACATGGAGCTCGCAGTATTAATCCCCATTTTACAGATGAGGGAACTGAGGCACAGAGAAGTGAAGTGACTTGCCCAAAGTCACACAGCTATTTATTGCTCTTGATTCTATTTATTGCTATTGTTCTTGTCTGTCCGTCTCCCCCGATTAGACTGTAAGCCCGTCAAAGGGCAGGGACTGTCTCTATCTGTCGCCGATTTGTACATTCCAAGCGTTTAGTACAGTGCTCTGCACATGGTAAGTGCTCAATAAGCACTCAATAAGCACTCAATAAGCTCAATAAGCTCAATAAGCTCAATAATAACCACGGAGAAGCAGCGTGGCGCAGTGGAAAGAGCACGGGCTTTGGAGTCAGGGCTCATGAGTTCGAATCCCAGCTCTGCCACTTGTCAGCTGTGTGACTGTGGGCGAGTCACTTAACTTCTCTGTGCCTCAGTTCCCTCATCTGTAAAATGGGGATTAAGACTGTGAGCCCCACGTGGGACAACCTGATTTCCCTGTGTTTACCCCAGCGCTTAGAACAGTGCTCGGCACATAGTAAGCGCTTAACAAATACCAACATTATTATTATTATTATTAAATACTATTGAATGAATGAATACTATGTGTGGCCAGGGCAGGGAAGTGCTAGGTCCGGCTGTCATCTGAAATCCCCTGGCACGGGCAGTGTGCTGGAGGTTGTGCCAGCTGCCACCTCGGGAATGCAAATGTGATGCCTGTACCCATTAATGCCACCGCTGGGGACAAAGAACTACCTTTTCCGGAGACTGAAGCAGATGAAGAACATCAGCGTACTGAAAGCCTTCCTTCAGCTGCAGCTCTTCCTGCAGGTCGCTGTTCTTGAGAACGATGCACGCCAAGGAATAGGCCACTTCGACCTAAATGCCAGGCAGCCCGGCAGCCCTCATTCAGGCTTGGGAACCCGAACCCCAATCTCGGGCATCAACCAACACACAAGTCCCCAGATACCCTATGGGGCAAGGCCAAGTCCTCGCTGACTACTACAATGTATTTTAATGTATTTCTCCATAATTTAGAGAAACTGAGTATATCTTGTGAGCAGAGCACTGTATTGAGCGCATTAGAGTTAGTAGACCCGATCCCTGTCCTCAGGGAGTTTAGAGTCTACTATATACGGAGCACTGTACTGAGCACTTGGGAGAGGACAACAGAGTAAGGAGATCCTATCCTTACCCTCGGGGAGCTTACAGTCTACTGATGCAGAGCACTGTACTCAGCGCTTGGGAAAGGACAATAGTTAGTGGATGCGATTCCTGCCCTTGTGGAGTTTACAATCTAGTGCGGGGGCGGGGGGGGGGGGGCTTTATGATAAGCTACAGACAGGAGGGAGGCCCAGGCGGCTGGTGGGAGAGAACCTGGTTCTCTGTTGGCCAGGCTGGCTGGAGGGAAGGTTGGGGTCAGGAGTCAGGGGTCAGGGGCCAGGGGTTGACCTGGATCTGAGACGACGGATGAGTCCTGAGCAGGTGGATCAGGACAGGGAAGGCCTTCTCCTCCACCACGAACTGTTGGCTCAACGCGTTACTGCTGTGGGCCACCCCTGCAAGCAGGCATCGTCACTTCACGGCCGGCCGGGGCGGCCTCTTGTCTGGACTCGAGGCCGGGGGAGGAGGGGATCGGGTGTGTGGTGGAGGAGGTAGAGGAGGGGTAGAGGCAGAGGGGGAGGAATGGGGAGGAGCAGAGAGGGAGGAGGGTGTAGAGGAGGAGGGGATGGAGTGGAGGGGGAGGAGAGGGGAGGAGGGGACGAGGCAGAAAAGGAGAAGGGGATTGAGGCAGAGGGGATACAGGTGAAGGGGGAGGGGAGGCAGGGGCGGAGTGGGAGGAGGGGCAGAGATGGTAGGGAAGGAGGGGACAGAGGCAGAGGGGAGGGGGCGGGGCGGAGGGGAAGGAGGAGGAGGTGTTGGAGGGGGAGAAGAGTGTAGAGGTCAAGTGGAGGATGGAACAGAGTTGAGGCGGAGAACGGTGTAGAAGCAGAGGGTGGAGGGGAAGAAGGGTGTTGAGGAGCAGGAGGGTGAGGGGAGGAGGAAAAGGGTGGGGGTGGGGGTGGAGGGGGATCTAGAGGGAGGTGGGCAGGAAGGGACCAACTCTGGCTGCCCGTGGAGGCCCCGACAGAGATTTGCCCACCGATGCACATGGTGCCCACGGCTCTGATGACGCTAAGGAGCGTGCCCACGGCGATCTTGGCGCTCCTCAGTAAACGGACCAGCGGGGCGATGCCGTTGCCCGCGCAGATCTGGTTCTGGTGGAGGCGGCTGTCCTTACACAGGGCTATGACGGCCTCGCCACCTGCGGGGCCAACCAAGAGGCTAGCGCGGTCCGGGCCCCCGGCTCTGAGCACCCGGGGCCCGCGGGGACAGCCCCACGTACCCACGTACTGCATCCTTTCCGATGGCGCCAGCAGCATGTCGATGATGACGTTGTAGCCGATCTGCTCGGCCATGAACTTCTGCTGCTTCAGGGTCTGCCCCGCTAGGGCCCACAGGGCGGCGGCCCCCTGCTCCTTGACCGTCAGCTCGAACGCCTGCGGTCAAACACGGACCCTCTGCCTGTCTGCCCGCACGAGCTTTCGAGGCTGACTGCATAAGTGCTTCGGCCTCAGCCTCGGGGCTGGACCTCGGGCCCCGAATGCCCCTCTCCATCCTGTAGACTGTCAGCTCCGTGTGGGCAGGGGATGAGTCTACTAACTCTGTCATATTGTACTCTCCCAAGCCCTTAGTACAGTATTCTGCACCCAGTAAGCGCTCAATAAATACCATGGACTGATGGGTCCCGGCCCTCCCCCTGGAGTCGGGCTGGGGCAGCCATGGCCTTGAGCTTGGGGCTGGACCCTGGACCAGGGACCATTTCCACCCCCAACCCCGGTCCCCTCTGGAGGCGATGAGCCCGAGGCAGCTGCAGCCTTGACTTTGGAGCTGGATCCTGGACCCCCAAAGACGCCCCCTGCCCTGACCCCCACTGGGGACGATGGGTCCAGGGGAAACCTCGGCCTTGACCTTGGGGCTGGACCCCCGACCCCCAGATGCCTCCCTGCCCTGACCCCACTGGGGACCACAGGCCCAAGGGCGGCCTCGGCTTTGACCTCGGGACCGGACCCTGGATGTGCTGCCAAAGATGTGCTGCCCACACCGGTCCCTGCTGGGAACGATGGGCTCAGGGGCGACCTCGGCTGGGCCTTGGCCTTGACCTTGGGGCTGGACCCTGGACCCTCAGACATTCCTCCCCGCCCCAGACCCCGCTGGGGACGATGGGCCCGGGGCAGCCTCGGTCTTGCCTTCAGGAGCTTGAGAAGGCACTTGGTCAGCGAGCGCTCCAGGAAGCACTTCTGAATGACGGTGTTGTGGTCGGCAAGCGCCTCGACGGCCATGGCGCCTTTCACCTGGACGCTTGTGGGTCTTCCCCTGAAGAGAGCGACGAGGGGCCCGAGGGCGTCCTCCATCGCCATCGCATCCTGCAGCTCCGTGTTGCCCCGGGCGATCTCGGCCACGGCGGCCGCGGAAGTGGCGGCCAGGACGTCTGGGACGGGCAACGGGGTAGAGGTTTCTCCCTGCTCCGAAGCTGACCCGACCACCAAGTCCCACCCAGTTGTCCCTTGCTGGAGGGCCTAGGTCACAGATCCCACCCTCCAGTGGGGTGGACCACCTGACCACAGTGGCTGCCAGTGGCTGGGCCAGTTGGGAGTTTCCAGACTGGGGTGGTGGCCCGGGCCGGGGCCAGGGGGCAAGAGAGGACTCAGGCAGCGGCAGAGGGCAGAGCCACTGGCCACACCAAGCGCTCACCTGATTCAGAATGGAGAAAGCCGACGAAGAACGGGAGGCCGCCGTGGTCTCGCACAGCCTTCTGAATAGCCGGCTTCCCCACGCACACTACGCGGATGCAGTTCATGACATTCACCAACAAGTCCTTCATGTTGGACTTCAGTAGGTGGATCAGATTGGGGATTCCATTCTGGAAAACCATCCAGAACAGTGACTGCTCACACGCTCAGCGAGCCAAGTGCCCACAGCGCTGCCTGACGCCGTGGGTGGAGAGCGCCGGACGGAGTGCTAAGGGCAGCTCCAGAGTGGCAGTAGACGGTCCCTGCCCTCTGGGAGCTTCCATTCTAAAGGGGGAGGACAGGCGGACGTTGAAATAGTTCACAGATGGAAGGAAGTAAAGGTGAAGAATATAAATGCAAGAGTCCTCTCCACAGGGTAAATACGAAGTGAAACTGATTATTCGACTGATTGATCGATTGACTGACAACTCTGGGGTGAGTGACTTTTCTAAACGGTGCTCTTGGGGCACCAGGGAGAAGACCTCTGGGGCCTAGCCGGGCTCCCTCATTCTCCTTCGCTTTGTCTGGCCGGACAGGGACGACGAGCAGACGGGCAGGCGGATGGATGGGGTGGTAGGAAGGGTCCCGGCATTCCAGCCCCCACCTCCCTCACTCTCCCCTCCCTCCGGGGCTGAGGCGCACCTGCTCTGCGACCAGGCCCTGGTGCCCGGGCAGCTGGGCAATGTCGTAGAGGATGACGGCGCAGCGGGCCTGCAACTCAGGCTGGTCGGAGCACAGCAGGTTGACGAGGAGGGCGACGCCACCGTTGTCCACCAGGGCCTGGCCAACGAGGCCGTGTGGGCTCAGGTTGCTCAGCACCCCGGCCGCCAAGAGCTTCAGTTTCAGCCGGGGCCCACCCAGCAGCTGCACCAAGGCCGGGATCGTGCCTGTCCAGCACAGCAAAGCACAGCACAGCACGAGGACACCAGTCACTGGCCGCCGTTGGCCGCACGTAGGATGGGGTGCAGCGTGGAAGGGGAAGGGGCTTTCCTGGCTGGATGGCACCACCCACCCATGGGCAGGAGGGCCTCAGGCGTGGGGTAGGGGGAAGATGGAGGAGGATTAATCGATCGATCAATCACTGGGATTTATTGAGGGCTTACTGTATTCAGAGCACTGTACTAAGAGCTTGGTGAGAGAAGCGCGTGGGGAGAGGTTGCTGCTGACAACTATCAGTCTTTTCCCCCTTACTCATCCACTCCCTTTCATTCATTCATTCAAATGTATTTACTGAGTGCTTACTGTGTGCAGAGCACTGTATTAAGCAATTGGAATATACAATTCGGCAACAGATAGGGACAATCCCTGCCCAACAACGGGCTCACAGTCTAAAAGGGGGAGACAGACAGCAAAACAAAATAAGTAGTCGGACACCAATACTATCAAAATAGATAAATAGAATCATAGATATATATACATCATTAATAAAATAGAGTAATAAACAATATATAAAAATATACACAAGTGCTGTGGGGAGGGGAAGGGGGTAGAGCAGAGGAAGGGAGTGGGGGGATGGGGAGGGGAGGGGGGCAGAGGGAAAGGGAGGGCTCAGTCTGGGAAGGCCTCCTGGAGGAGGTGAGCTCTCAGTAGGGCTTTGAAGAGGGAAACAGAGTTAGTTTGTTGGATGTGAGGAGGGAAGGCATTCCAGGTCAGTGGTAGGATGTGGGCCAGAGGTCGACGGCGGGGTAGGCGTGAATGGGGGACAGTGAGGAGGTGAGCGGTGGCAGAGGAGTGGAGTGTGTGGGCTGGGCAGTAGAAAGAGAGAAGGGAGATGAGGTAGGAGGGGGCAAGGGGATGGAAAGCTTTGAAGCCAAGAGTGAGGAGTTTTTGTTTCATGTGAAGGTTGATAGGCTGGAGGTTTTTGAGGAGGGGAGTGACCTGCCCAGAGCATTTCTTTAGGAAGATGATCCGAGCAGCAGAGTGACGTAGAGACTGACGTGGGGAGAGACAGGAGGATGGGAGATCAGAGAGGAGGCTAATGCAATGATACAGTCGGGATATTACAAGAGCTTGTACCAGCATGATAGCCATTTGGATGGAGAGGAAAGGGTGGATCTTGGCGATGTTGTGACGGTGAGACTGGTAGGTGTGGGTGACAGATTGGATGTGTGGGGTGAAAGAGAGAGGGGAGTCAAGGATGACACCAAGGTTGCGGGCTTGTGAGACGGGAATGATGGTAGTGCAGTCCACAGTGGCGGGGAAGTCAGGGAGAGGACAGGGTTTGGGAGGGAAGATAAGGAGCTCAGTCTTGGACGTGTTGAGTTTTAGGTGGCGGGCAGACACCCAGGTGGAGACGTCCTGAAGGCAGGAGGAGATATGAGCCTGAAGGGAGGGGGAGAGAACAGGGGAGGAGATGTAGATTTGGGTGTCATCTGCGTAGAGATGATAGTTGAAGCTGCGGGAGCAAATGAGTTCACTAAGGGAGTGAGTATAGATGGAGAACAGAAGAGGGCCAAGAACTGACCCTTGAGGAACCCCTACAGTTAGGGGATGGGAGGGGGAGGAGGAGTCTGCGAAGGCGACTGAGAGTGAACGGCCAGAGAGAGAAGAGGAGAACCAGGAGAGGACGGAGTCCCTGAAGCCAAGGTTGGATGCAGTGCTCGGCACATAGTAAGCGCTTAACAAATACCAACATTATTAATGTGTTGAGGTCGACAGTGTCAAAGGCAGCTGAGAGGTCGAGAAGGGTTAGAATAGAGTAGGAGTCATTGCATTTGGCAAGAAGGAGGTCATGGGTGACCTTTGAGAGGGCAGTTTCGGAAGCCAGATTGGAGGGGTTCCAGGAGAGAGTTGGAGTTGAGGAATTTGAGGTGACGAGTGTAGATGACTCGTTATAGGATTTTGGAAAGGAAAGGTAGTAGGGAGATGGGGTGATAACTGGAAGGGGCAGTGGGGTCGAGAGAGGGCTTTTTTAGGATGGGAGACATGGGCATGTTTGAAGGCAGAGGGGAAGAAGCTGTTGGAGAGCGAGTGGTTAAAGATGGAGGTTCAGGCGGGGAGGAGGGAAGGGGCGATAGTTTTTATAAGATGAATGGGAATGGGGTCCGAAGCACAGATGGAGGGGGGTGGCACTTGCGAGGAGGGAGGAGATCTCCTCTGAAGATACAGATGAAGATACTCTCTTCTCCCACTCTACCCCAGCTCGCACTCTTGGTTCCTCTCAAGCCATCCTACTCACTGGGCCTTGTTTTCATCTCTCTCTCTCTCTCTCTCTCTCTCACCATGAACCTGTCCCTGCTCCTTGGCTCTCCCTCCCCGCTGACATCAGCAGACCCTGACCAAAGCCCTCCTTATCTTCAAAGCCCTTTCAAGTCACATTTCCTCCAGGATGCTTTCCCTGATTCATCTCTCATCTCCCCCTGATCCCACCCAAGCACTCCTGCCCCAACCGCACCCTTAGGCATTCAAACCCCGTCATGGGTCAGCGCTCACTCCGCTTCATATCTATTTTGCCTTTCTTTTCTTCTCTCTCTATCTAATTCTGTGTCTGGTTCTCCCGCTAGATTATCATCTATCAATCAATAGCGTGTTCTGCGTGCACAGCACTGTACTAAGCACTATAAGCTACTCAACCTAACCTCCAACCTCCATCACTCTCTCCTGGGTGCTCAGTAAAGTGCTGTGGGCAGAGTTGGTGATCAGAGCTGACTGACTGAAACCCCAATTCATTTCGCTTATTGAGAGCGAGGAGAGGGGAGGTGGGGGGAGATGAGGGGATCTGGATGGGAGGGGGGCTGAGGGTCAAGGGTCATGGATCTGGCAAATACACTTTGGGCATTTGATTTTCACCCCACCCTCAACCCTGAGCACGTATGTGCATATCTTGAAATTATATATTACAGAATACTTATTTATCTTAATGTTTGTCTCCCTCTCTAAACTGTGATCTCATTATGGACGGGGAATATGTCTGCCAACCCTGTTGCAGTTTACTCTCCCAGGGCTTAGTAGAGTGCTCTGCACATAGTAAACACTCAATAAATATAATCGACTGATTGATTACAGATTGAGTAGGTCCAGAATCGCATGAAAGTCTTTAAGGAGGGAGGTAGAAGTCGACATGGGATTAGAGGCTTTCCACGCTGGACTTGTTCGGTCCCAAACCATGCCCTTCCTTCCAAGACTGCCATTTTGGGGCCCACACCTCTTCCCAAAACAAACCTACACCACAGGAGGGAAAAGCTCATGGAGTCATCCTGGATCTATCCATATAATATTCCACCCATGAAGAAACAGTTGTTCAACTTCCTTCACATCACCTGCGTCTAAAATGTACTTCCAGTACTGGGCTTCTGCCAGGCAAATGACTTCCAAGGACTTGACTGCCATCAGCCGCTGCTTGGAATTTTCAGAGTTCAGCATCTCTGCGGGGCGAGAAGGGGTTAGGGTCTTCAGAGTGGTGCTCTGCTATGCTCCTATGAAGGTTCTTACCCTGCCATCACAAGCCTTTTTTTAATGATATTTGTTAAGTGCCATGTGCCGGGCACTGAACCAAGCACTGGAGTAGATATAATCTAATCAGGTTGGACACAGTCCATGTCCCATGTGGGGCTCACAGTCTTAATCCCCATTTTACGGATGAGGGAACTGAGGCCCGGAGACGTAAAGTGACTTGCCCAAGGTCAAACTGCAGACAAGTGGTGGAGACGGGATGAGAACCCAGATCCTCTGACTCCCAGGCCTGGGCTCTATCCAGTAGGCCACACTGCTTCTCTAGCTGTTGCCATTCCCCGCCGGCCAGCTGGGCGCCTGAGATGGAGGCTCCAGACGCCAAATCCTGGGGTGTCTTGGGGCGGCTGGTTCCTGAGCTGAAGCTAATTCTGACAACTCCAGGAGGGCTACCCAGAGAACCTCCCAGACAATAAGTAAATGGCATGGAACAGAGCATGGGAGCATGGAGCAAGGACATGGGAGGGGCCCAACCAGGCCGGCCCGCCAACATCACGCTCACCCAAACCCAGGGGCTGGAGCTCACGGCCAATGTTCGGGCTTTCCCATTCGGCCTGGAGAGTGCTCAGCCCCTCCTTGACCATCCCCTGGAGACTTTATCCGACCTCTGCTTCATTGACACCATCCTTCACGGGCTCCTCCTCAGCCTCCCACCCCTCTAGCTGTGGGGGTCCCTCAGGGTTCAGTTCTGGGTTCCTTTCTATTCTCTACCCACACCTGCTCCCATGGAGAACTTCCTGAGAACTGCTTGGGAAGCAGCGTGGCTCAGTGGAAAAAGCCCGGGCTTGGGAGTCAGAGGTCTATTTATTTTGTTAATGAAATGTACATCGCCTTGATTCTATTTAGTTGCCATTGTTTTTACGAGATGTTCTTCCCCTTGACTCTATTTATCGCCATTGTTCTTGTCTGTCCGTCTCCCCCGATTAGACTGTAAGCCCATCAGACGGCAGGGACTGTCTCTATCTGTTGCCGACTTGTTCATTCCAAGCGCTTAGTACAGTGCTCTGCACATAGTAAGCGCTCAATAAATACTATTGAATGAATGAATGAAAGGTCATGGGTTTGAATCCCAGCTCTGCCACTTGTCAGCTGTGTGTCTTGGGCAAGTCTCTTCACTTCCCTGTGCCTCAGTGACCTCATCTGTAAAATGGGGATTAAGACTGTGAGCCTCACGTGGGACAACCTGATTACCCTGTGTCTACCCCAGCGCTTAGAACAGTGCTCTGCACATAGTAAGCCCTTAACAATTACCAACATTATTATTATTATTATTCACTCCCATGGCTTCAAGTACCAACTCTAATGCAGATGATGCCCAAATCTACATCTCCATTCCTGATCTCTCTGCTCTCTGCAGTCTCGCATTTCCTCCTGCCTTCAAGACATCTCTACTTGATGTCCTGTCAACACCTCAAACTTAATATGGCCAAAATAGAACTCTTTATCTTCCCACCCAAACCGTGTCCTTCCCCTGACTTTCCCATCACTGTAGACAGCACCACTATCCTTCCTGTCTCACAAGCCCATAACCCTGGCATTATCCTTGACTCCTCCCTCTCATTCAACCCACATATTCGATTCATCTCTAAATCCAGCTGGTTTGACCTTCATAACATTGCTAAAATCTGCTCTTTCCTCTCCATCCAAATTGCTACCGCGTTAATCCAAGCATTTATCGCCTCCTGCCTTGATTACTGTATCAGCCTCCTTGCTGACCTCCCTGCCTCCTGTCTCTCTCTGCTCCAGTCGATACTTCGCTCTGCTGTCCAGATCATTTTTCTACAGAAACATTCAGGCCATGTTTTCCCACTCCTCAATAATAATAATAATAATAATGGCATTTGTTAAGCACTTACTATGTGCCAAGCACTGTTCTAAGCACTGGGAAGGATACAGGGTGATCAAGTTGTCCCAGGTGAGGCTCACAGTCTTAATTCCCATTTTAGAGATGGGGTAACTGAGAAGTGAAGGCCCAGAGGCCCAGAGAAGTGAAGTGACTTGCCCAAAGTCACACAGCTGACAAGTGGCTGAGCCACTATTTGAACCCATGACCTCTGACTCCCAAGCCTGGGCTTTTTCCACTGAGCCACACTGCTTCTCTATAAGAAACCCAAGTGACTGTCTATCCACCTCCGCATCAAACAGAAACTCCTTACCATTGGCTTTAAACCTCTCAATCACCTTGCCCCCTCCTACCTCACCTCGCTACTCTCCTTACTACAACCCAGGCCACATGCTTATATAATGTACTCTCCCAAGCACTTAGTACAGTATTCAATGCTTAATAAATACCACTGATTATTTGGTTGGTCGATTGACCATTGTTCCAGTCCCTGAGGCCCTTGGAGCAGTGGGGCACAGCTGGCAGCCACATCTGAGCCTCCCAGGGCCTGTCACTGCCACTCCGCTCATTGAGTACAACAAGCTGACAAGTCACACAGTTGACAAATGGCAGAGCCGGGTTTAGAACCCACGACCTCTGACGACCTCTGACTCCCAAGTCCGTTCTCATTTCACTAAGCCACATTGCTTCTCAATACAATATACAGTACAACAATACAATACAACAGTACAATACAACAGGGTTGGTAGACATGTTCCTTGTCCACAAGGAGCTTCTAGTCTAGATGGGGAGACAGACATTACTGTGAGTAAATAGCACTAGTAGACTGAGGTTGATGTGGGCATGTTTTCCTGCCTGTTGCAGTTGTTCTTTTATGGGAGTTCTATAAAATTCCTAGGGCTATTTTGTGTGATGCTTACCTGACACCGGGCTTATGGGGAAGCACGCTAGCTTATGTCCATATCTGTAATTTATTTATTTCTATGAATGTCTGTCTCCCCAGCTCTAGACTGCAAGCTCATCATGGGCAGGGGGATGCATCTGTTTATTGTTGTTTTGTCCTCTCCCAAGCGCTTAGCACAGTGCTCTGCACACAGTAAGTGCTCCATAAATACGACTGACTGAATGAATGAATGAATAAATAAATGATGGATCTGGACATAAGTGCTGCGGGGCCGAGGGAGAGGTGAAGAGGGGGTGGAGATCCAACTGCAGACCTGGCCAAATAGAGCTTAAGCCACCACTTCCGAGCCCCGAGGACCAATGGAAAGGCCGGGGGTCAGATGGCCTCCACCCGGTGGGAGGGCGGGGAGAGGCTAGGAGAGGGCACCCTCGCTCACTTACCCACCAGAGTCTTCCAGACGGGTAGCTCGGGGATGTCCAGCTCTATGAGGTGCTTGACCACTTCGGGGTGGAAGTTGAGCACTGACAGGTGGATGACGTTCCGCCCTTTCTGGTCTGTTTTTTTCCAGTTCGCCCCAAGGGAAAACAGGTACTGGAAGGTGTCCAGGGCCCCAGACATCACCGTCAGGAGCAGTGGAGTGCACTGGTCCCTGGAAGAGACGGGGCAGAGGAGAGAGGGGTCTGGCCCGGGCCGGCCCCTTCCACCCACCCATCCCAGGCCTGCGGACACAGTCCTTCCCACTGGACCATCTTGGGGAACGCCCCACATGAGGTCCAGCCACTCAGTGCCGGCAGCCCCAAAGCGGGAAGGTGGCCGTGGTTTCATCTCACTCGCTCCGAGGCCCCCCAGCTGCTGATACCTTTCCAGCGATCCGGGTGACCTGTGCTCCCAGTAGGGCAGAGAAGCAGCATGGGGAGATGGATAGAGTATGGGCCTGGGAGTCAAAAGGTCATGGGTTCTAATCCCAGCCCCACCACATGTCTGCTGGATGACCTTGGGCAAGTCACTTCGCTTCTCTGGGCCTCAGTTATCTCATCTGGAAAATGGGGAACGAGACTGTGAGTCCCCATGTGGGACAGTGACTGGGTCTGACCTGATTTGCTTGTCTCCACCCCAGCACTTAGTACAGTGCCTGGCACATAGTAAGTGCTTAACAAATACCATAATTATTGATTTATTTATTAGAGCATGCCATACCTAACATTTGGTCCCCTGGACATTTTGCCCTGCATTAAGGGCACGGGGAGGAAGCAAAGTTGAGCCTGGAGGAAATTTGGGCCCGGAGAACCTCGGTGGCTTTTGCCATTGTCGTTGTCCCACTTCTGCCTGCCATGGCAATGCCCTTGCCATCTGGGTCGAGGACCACGTCTCCTTGGGGGCTCGGGCAGTGGCAGGGGGTGTGACTGGAGACACTGCCACCGAGGCTCAGCTCCCTCCTGTCTGAAAGGGTCTGAGACTCACCCTGCCTCCTGCTCCAGCCAGGTCTGTCTGCCTGCCCCCCGCCTACCTGACCGCCAGCCTCCCCCATTTGACTGTAAACTGCTTAAGAACAGGAAACCTGTCTTGTCTCTGATAGACTCTGCTGAGCAGTTAGTAGAAAACTTCATGCTCCTTAAATAATAACAATGACGATGGGATTTACCAAGCACTTCCTCTGTGCCGTGCACGAATTTCCTCTCACTCGGGGCTCGGCGGCCCAAAGAGGGAGGGAGAGAGGGGGTCACTTCCCATTTTCATGATGAGGACCCCAGGGAGGCCCAGGGAGGTCCAGTGGCTTGCCCAAGGCCAGTGGTGGAGGTGGGCCTAGAGCACGGGTCTCCTGGCTCCCAGCCTACTGTTCTTTCCTCTAGACCCCGCCACCTCACGCCAGTGATTGAGGGCTGCTGGCTGATGCCCAGAGGGAGACAATGCCATGTTCCCTCGCAGCCCTGCTCCAGTCGGTCCCCAGGGCTGGAGTCCTCTCAGTAGGGCCGAATGCCCTGAGCGAGAGCGAGCAACGTGGCTTAGTGGATAAAGCCCGGGCCTGGGAGTCAGAAGGATGAGAAGCAGCATGGCTCAGTGGAAAGAGCACGGGCTGGGGAATCAGAGGTCATGGTTTCTAATCCCTGCTCTGCCACTTTCATTCAATCATTCAATAGTATTTATTGAGCGCTTACTATGTGCAGAGCACTGTATTAAGCGCTTGGAATGGACAAATCGGCGACAGATAGAGACAGTCCCTGCCCTTTGACAGGCTTAGAGTCTAATCGGGGGAGACGGACAGACAAGAACAATGGCAATAAATAGAATCAAGAGCAATAAATAGCTGTGTGACTTTGGGCAAGTCACTTCACTTCTCTGTGCCTCAGTTCCCTCATCTGTAAAATGGGGATTAATACTGCGAGCTCCATGTGGGACAATCTGATTACCTTGTATCCCCCCAGTGCTAAGAACAGTGCTTGGCACATAGTAAGCACTTAACAAATACTATCATTATTATTATTATGTGGGTTCTAATCCCAGCTCCGCCACTTGTCTGCTGTGTGACTTCGGGCAAGTCTCTTTATTTCTCTGTGCCTCAGTTACCTCATCTGTAAAATGGGGATTAAGACTGTAAACCCCACGTGGGACAACCTGATAACCTTGTATCTACCCCAGTGCTAAGAACAGTGCTTGGCACATAGTAAGCGCTTAACAAATACCATTATTATTATTATTCTCTGGGTCTTTGTTTCCTCATCTGTAAAATGGGGATAAAAGTGTGAGCCCCTTGTGGGAAAGAGACTGAGTCCAACCTGATTAACCTGTATCTACCCTATTGCTTAGGACAGTGCTTGGCACTTTGTAAGCACTTAACAAGTACCATAATAATAATTATTATTATTAGAGAGGGAGGGAGAAGGAGAGGGGGAGAGGGAGAGAGACTGTGAGTGCACGAGTGGGGCAAAGCCACAGGCAACGTCCAGGCAAGGAATGACAGGCCAGGGTCAGTCCCGGACTGCGGGTGGGAGGCGGAGGGCTGGGCATGAGGGGCTGGGCCCTGGGAGTGGAGGGAGAGGTCTGGGAGCAAGAGGCGGAGAGCTGGGCAGGAAGGCGGCAGTCTGGAAGAGGGCCCTTCCCGGGCAGGAGCACCGGAGGGAACACTCTGTCTCCCCACATCCCATCATGGCCACTCTCCCTCTGGGACCCTATCCGGAGCCCTGTGGTTTTCCCACAGACAGCGGCCCCCTCCCCAGCGCCCCGGGAATGCCCGGCGGGGCCGTGTCTGGCTCCGGTGGTCCGGCCCGAGGTGCGGCCCTCACTCGGCCACGGTCTCGGCCTCCAGTAGCTGTGGCTCCTTCCGGCAGAGGACGATGATGCAGCAGATGTTGTCGTAGAAGGCGGCGTAGTGGATGGGCAGCCATCCCCGCCGCTCCGGCAGCCCCATGTCCGCCCGCAGGACCAGCAGGCAGTTCAGAGCTTCCAGGGACCCACACTGGGCGGCCAGATGGAGTGGGGTCACCCCTAGGACTGAGCCACCACAGAGAACAGGGCTCAGATCCCGGGCCCCGGCCTCCCCGCCCCAGCCAGCCTGTCCGGCCCGCACCCCGGCCAGTCTCCCCACCCAGTCCTCCCATTGGGATGACTGCTCATCCATCGGCTCCGTGCCCCCCGCAAGCCCACTTGGGAATCGATGCCCAGGAATGGGCTCAGAGAGCCCGGGAAATGCCTTCACTCAGCTCTGGCAGTGATGCCCACTTCCTTGGGTGTGGGATAACCCATGGCGCGTGACCCGGCACATCTTCCTCACTGGGTGCAGCTACCGGGGAACCCAAGCCAAGAACGGCTCCGTGGCCACTTTGCTGCTTGCTGATCTCCGACCCCTCACCCACCCACTCCGACCCATCAGGACATCTCAGCTGCCCAAAATGCTCCTGGGCCTAGTCCGGGGCCACTTAGCCAGAAGGTCCCTCCTCGGCCCCTTGTGACCCCCCATCACTGTTCTGAAAGCTGAGGTTGGAATGGACAAAGCGGGGCAAGGAACGGTCACCTCAAAGCAAGACGTCTCTCCCCTAGGAATGCACTTGGGGTGAGGACTTGGCCTAACGTTCTCGCCAGGCCAGAGGACTGGCATTCTCCATTTGGGCCAGGGCACCACCCAAAACTCTCATGAGGTCACAGGATAGGCATTCTCCTCCTACGGCAGGGCTCTGGTCCCACACTCTCACTGGTCAGGGGATAGCCATCCTCCTCCCATGGTGAGGACATGATTGAATACTCTTGCCAGGCAAGGGGACCCAAAATCTCCTCCCTGGGAGAGGACCATGCCCAAAGTTTCTGCCAGGACGGGAGACCAGCATTCTCCTCCCTGGCCTGAAGCCCCACCCAAAATTCTCCCCAGGGCTGGGGGCTGGGCATTCTCTTCCGGAGAGGAGGACACGGCCCAAAGTTCTCACTGGGTCAGGGGCCGGCCATTCTCCCTTCCACCTCCAAGTGCACTCTTCCCTAGACTTTTACCCCAAAGACCTGTTTGCGAAATCTAGGCAAAGTATTCAAAGAAAAGAGGTTAGGTTGGATCTAATCTGTTGTGAAATCACTTGCCATTTTGTTTTTGTCTTACCATTTCTCTCGCTTTTGTTGTGGGGTTTTGTTAAATCTTTTCCTAAAATAAAACATATTTCAAGAATGAACTTGACTACCATGCTACATCATAATTCTTAGGAGGATTTCCAGTGCATGATAGATGTCCTATATAATAATAATGATAATAATAATCAGAAGGATAAAAAACGTGGTATTTGGGAAGGACTTATTTTAGAATAATAATGTTTTTTGTTAAGCACTTACTACATGTCAGATGCTGTTCTAAACTCTGGGGAAGATACAAGTTAATCAGATCAGACAACGGCCCTGTTCCATTTGGGCTCATAGTCTAAGAAGGGAGAGAACAAGTTTTGAAGCCCCACTTTACAGGTGATGAAACTGAGGCCTAGAGATTTGAAATGACTTGCTCAAGTGAAATGACCTGTCACCCAGCAGGCAAGAGGTGGAGTCAGGATTAATAATAATGCTGGTATTTGTTAAGCACTTACTATGTGCAGAGCACTGTTCTAAGGGCTGGGGTAGACACAGGGGAATCAGGTTGTCCCACATGGGGCTCACGGTCTTAATCCCCATTTTACAGAAGAGGTAACTGAGGCACAGAGAAGTTAAGTGACTTGCCCACAGTCACACAGCTGCCAAGTGGCAGAGCCGTACCAAGGTCCTCTGACTCCCAGGCCTGTGCTCCTTCCACTAGGCCACATTGCTTCTCCAAGCACCCTGGGGTCCCACCCAGGTGTTCCGACCCGGGAGATGCCAGCCAGACCTCGGCGTCCCCGCCATCGGGGGCACAGCCTCGGAAGTGTTCACCCGGCTCCATCCCTGCCGTGGCTTGCCAGCCCTGATCCCTGATGAAGTGGGCAGTGGCGGTGAAGGGAGGAGGAGGTCCGAGCCCGGCTCTCACTCTACCTTGGTTGGACAAGATGTAGCGCCTCTGGTTGATGTTGAGGTGGACGTTGGCCAGCTGGCAGATAATGGGCACCCGGTTGTGCAGGGCTGCGTGATGCAGAATGGCATAGCCCAACTCGTCGATGACATTGAGGCTCGAGGTGGACGTCTTGCGGCAAAATGTGTAAAAGATGGCAGTCAGCCCTCTTTCGGCGGCAGACTTCATGCCATAGGGCAGACTCTGAAACCGCAGCAAGGGTGCCCCATCATCAGTTTGTCCAAAACCATTTCACCTATCTCACTGCCAAACCCTAGCCCAACTAGTACTGCCTGTGGCCTGGAACACCCTCTGTCAAATCCATCAATTACTCTTCCCCGCTTCAAAGCCTTATTAATAATAATAATAATAATAATAATAATGTTGGTATTTGTTAAGCGCTTACTATGTGCAGAGCACTGTTCTAAGCACTGGGAGAGATACAGGGTCATCAGGTTGTCCCACGTGAGGCTCACAGTTAATCCCCATTTGACAGATGAGGGAACTGAGGCACAGAGAAGTGAAGTGACTTGCCCACAGTCACACAGCTGACAAGTGGCGGAGCCGGGATTCAAACCCATGACCTCTGACTTCCAAGCCCGGGCTCTTTCCACTGCTTCTCTAATTGAAGGCCCATCTCCTCCAAGAGGCCTTCCCAGACTAAACCCCACTTTTCCTCATCTCCCACTCCCTTCTGTGTCACCCTGACTTGCTCCCTTTGCTCTTCCCCCTCTCCCAGTCCCACAGCACTTATGTACATATCTGAAATTTTATGTAATAGTAATAATAATGATGATGGTATTTATTAAGCACTTATGATGTCCCAAGCATTGTTCTAAGCACTGGATAGATACAGGGTGATCAGGTTGACCCACCTGGGGCTCAAACTTTTAATCCCCATTTTACAGATGAGGTAACTGAGGCATAGAGAAGTTAAGTGACTTGCCCAAGGACACACAGCAGACAAGTAGCAGATGTGGGATTAGAACCCACATCCTCTGATGCCCAAGCTCACGCTCTTTCCCCTAAGCCACATCTGTCTCCTCCCACCTAGCCTGTAAGCTCACCGTGGGCAGGGTGCTGTATTTAGGTGCTTGGAAATGTACAATCAGTGTTATTTGTTGAGCGCTTACTATGGACAGGGCACTGTACTAAGCACTTGGGAGAGTACAACACAACAGAGTTGGTAGAGGGAGTCAGAAGACACGATCCCCGCTCCGGAGGGGCTGCCGGTCACTTGGTCTCTCCTAGGTGGCAGTGAGTTTTGTCAGGCCAACGTGGATGGAGTAGGTTCAGACAGGCCTCCTGCCCTGTCCCCAGTGAACCCAGAATCAGCACAGGGAGGTGTAGTACCCCTTCCCCGCAATTACCTTGCATTTTATAGCTTTTTTGAAGCCAAATTTTTTCTTGAACTGCTCGTGCAACTGAATGTCGGACAGTGGAAGCCTTTTTGGCCTCAGGGTGTTCATGATCTCGCTGATGGCCCCCCACCACTGAGTCTTAAACAGCTGCTGGTAGAACGTTTCCAGCTCGATGCCGATCACGTAGTAGCTGATGCAAGTATAAAAGGAAAGGATCTGTCAACTTTGAAGTGACTGTTTTAGATTCATGGTTTATAATGACGGCTCTGATTTCCTTATCCATCAAAGTCTAGTGAAAACAAAAATGCAGTTAGAAGTGTATTTAACTGTGGTTGAATTGACCAACCGGTGAAATTTCAGCCAACAGCATGGCAAGAATTGATATGAAAAATGAAATCGAGGCACAGTGAATAGGTTGGCATTAGAGGAGTGAAGTGTGCGGACTGGGTTGGAGTAGATCAGGGAGATAAGGTGGGGGGGCAAGGTGACTGAGTGCTTTGATGCGGAGGTGGATGGGCAAACCCTGGAGGGTCTAGAGGAGTGGGGAGATGCAGACTGAATGATCTTTTTTAGATCTTTTTTGATTTTTTTTAGAAAAATGATCCGGGTAGAAGAGTGAAGTACAGACTGGAGTGGGGAGAGACTGATGCAGTAATCGAGGTAAGTTAGGATAAGTGCTTGGATTAACGTGGTAGCAGTTTGGATGGAGAAGAAAGGGTGGATTTTAGCAAGGTTGTAAAGGTGAGACTGACAGGAATTGGTGTCAGATTGATTCTGTGGGTTGAATGAGATGAGTCAAGAAGAACACCTAGGTTACGGGAATGTGAGACAAGGAGGAAGGTGGTGCTGTCTACAGTGATGGGAATGTTGGGGGAGGAAAGGATTTGGGTAGAAAGTTGAAGAGTTCTGTTTTGGACATGTTAACATTGAGGTGTTGGTGGGACATCCAGGGAGAGATGTCCTAAAGACAGGAGGAAATAAAAGACTATAGAGAAGGAGAGCGAACAGGGCTGGAGAGGTAGATTTGGAAATCATCTGCGTAGAGATGGTAGTTGAAGGCATGGGAATGAATAATAATAATAATAATTATGTTATTCATTAAGCACTTGCTATGTTCCAGGCACTATTTTAAGCTCCGGAGTATATACAAGATGACTGGGTTGGACATTGTCCCTGTCCAACATAGGGCTCACAGTCTTAATCCCCATTTTACAGGTGAGGTAACTGAGGCACAGAGAAGTGAAGTGAATTGCCCATGGTCACACATCGAAGAAGTGGCAGAGCTGGGATTAGAATCCATGACCTTCTTGACTCTAGGCCCGTGCTCTATCCACTATGCCATGCTGCTGAGTTTTACAAGAAAGTGTGTGTAGATGGAGAATAGAAGGGGACCCAAAACTGAGCTCTGAGGGGCTCCCACAGTTAAAGGATGGGAGGCAGAAGAGGAGCTGACAGAAGAGATGGAGAATGAGTGGCCAGAGAGATAGGAGGAGAACCAGGACAGGACAGTGTCAGTGAAGCTAAGGTTGGATAACGTTTCAAGGAGAAGGGGGTGACCAACAGCAAGGAAAGCACCTAAGAGGTCTGAGAGGATTAGGATAGAGTAGAGGCTGTTGGATTTGGCAAAAGGAGCTCTTTGGTGATCTAAGAGAGGGAAGTTTTGGTAGAGTGAAGGAGGCAGAAGTCTAATGGGAGAGGGTCAAGGAGAGAATTGGAGGAAAGGAATTTGAGGCAGGAGGTGGAGACAACTCTAGGAGTTTGGAGAGGAATGGAAGGAGGGAAATGGGGCGATAAGTGAAGCTGTGGCATCAAAGGAGGGTTGTTTTAGGATGGGGGGATGTGAGCATGTTTGAAAGCTGTGGAGAAGAAACCATCAAGCTAGAGATAGACTGAGGGAATAATTATGGTTCAGCGGGTTGAGAGAGGAATGAGGGAAAGCTTATTGTTGGAGGAGGGGAGACGTCAGAAGGGGTTTGAATTCATTCATTCTTTCATTCATTCAATCAATCATATTTATTGAGTGCTTACTGTCCTATTTATTGAGTGCAGAAGCACTGTACTAAGCACTGGGAGAGTACACTACAACAATAAACAGACACCTTCCCTATGCACAATGAGTCTAGAGGAGGGGAGGCAGACATCATATATGAATGTGGGGGAGGGAAGGAGTCCCCGGCCGGGGAACAGAGTGAGCAAAGGTGGGCGTGGCAGGAGCAGAGATGGAGGCGGGCCGGGGACAGCGGGACAGCACAGCAGAGTGGGGAGGTGGGACCAGGCCGGGGAGAGCCTGGATGCTTCAGGAAGATGATCCGGGCAGAGGCAGCAGAGAGGAATCTGGAAGGGAGCGGGAAGAGGCTGCAGGCGAGGAGGCTGACGCCAGAGCTTAGTCAAGGCAAGACCAGAGCTCGGACCAGGGTGAGGGCGGCAGTTTGGGTGGAGAGGGAGGGGGTGGCGGCAGGAGATGTTTGGTGGTGGACTGACTGTGGGAGTTGAACGATCAATCAATCAATCAGTGATATTTATTGAACGATTACCGTATGGAGAGCACTGTAGTTAGGGCTTGGGAGAGTACAAGATGGCGAGATAACAGATATATTCTCTACCCACAACGAGCTTACAGTCTAGAGGACGAGCCACAGTCTAGAACGACGATGAAGAGAAGACGGGTTTCTGGTACGATGGGGCCGGCGGTGTCACCAGTGAGATGGGGAGAGTGGTTTTAGGGGGACTAAATGAGGAGTTTCTGACTAATAGGAATAATTTCTGAAAGCTCCTTACCTTCTTCCATGAAATTCCATGATGGGAATGGGATAGTGTGCTCTATACGATGAATCTGATTCCAGAAGCATACAAGAAGCACAGTTCTGGATATCATCATAAGCCTCCTACGACGGAAGAGATACGACATTATCCAAAATGATCTTTCTAGAAAACCAATGGATCCCCATTTTTGCATCATAGTTTGCTCTGTCCCCTTTAAAGTCACCCTTAGATTTCAGGCCATAAACGGTATTCTTACTCATAACTTTGCAACTCAAATCGGGCACAAGGCATGGAATGGGATAGAGTCAGCATGGTCTGGTGAAAAAAGCCCGGGCTTGGGAGTCAGAGGACCTGGGTTTTAAGTGCTGCCTAGCACAGTGCTTTGCATACAGTAAGTGCTCAATAAACTCGACTGAATGATCCTGGCTCTGCCACTCATCTGCTGGGTGACCTGGGGCATCACTTCACTTCTCTGGGCTTCAGTGACCTCATCCATAAAATGGGGATTAAGACTGTAAGCCCCATGTGGGACATGAACTGTGTCCAACCTGATTAGCTTGTATCTATCGCAGTGCTTAGTAAAATGGCTGGCACATAATAAGCATTTAACAAATACGATAAAAAAGAAAGAAGTGCAAAGTTGCCAATTCAGGCACTGCCTAGTTGATCTGAAATTGCTGGTGACTGAAGAAGAGCGAGGGGACCTAATATGGTTTCTAAAGAATATTGAGTTGAAAAATGACTTCCTAATAATAATAATAATGGCATTTATTAAGTGCTTACTTTGTGCAAAGCACTGTTCCAAGCGCTGGGGAGGATGCAAGGTGATCAGGTTGTCCCACTTGGGGCTCACAGTCTTAATGCCCATTTTACAGATGAGGTAACTGAGGCTCAGAGAAGTTAAGTGACTTGCCCAAAGTTACACAGATGAGAAGCGACAGAGCCGGGATTTGAACCCATGATCTCTGACTCCCCAGCCTGGGTTCTTTCCACTGAACCACGCTGCTTCTCTAATAACTATTATAATAATTCTAATAATTATCTTATAATTGTAATAATAGTATTTGTTAAGAGCTTACTGTATGCCAGGTACGGTACTAAGCGCTGAGGTGGATACAAGCAAATGGAATTGGACACCATCCCTTGTCCCACCCGGGGCTCACAGTCTCAATCTCCATTTTACAGATGAGGTAACTGAGGGCCAGTGAAGTGACTTGCCCAAGGTCACACAGCAGACAAATGGCAGAGCCAGAATTAGAATTCATGACTTTCTGACTCCCAGGCCCTTGCTCTATTCACTATGCCTTGCTGCTTCTTTATTGCTGCAATGAGTTGCAAGGGCAGTAAAGTAGTCCGTTGTAGGCTGGTCAGTTGTTTCGCCTCTAGCACTGACCTGGACTGAGTGACCACTAGTTCCCGCTCGCCTGGTTTTGGACTCCCCTCCCCAGCCTGCCTGCCCCCGCCACCCCCTCCCAATAGCAGGGTTAGGCAGTTCGAGAGACAGGCTCATACTACATACTACTCAAACTACAGAGGGAAAAAGAAGGAAAACCTGAATCTCTTCCAGAGCTTCTTCGATGGACGCTGTACTGATGTCAAACTGAATTCCTCCATGCATGTGGAAGTACTCATTCTCTAAGTACTCAAAGTGGCGGCACCGGAAATCTCGCCCCAGAATGAACGGAGGCAGCTCCCGCTCGGTCTTGACTTTGTCATCTCCAAGAGTCAGAACACAATCAAAGAGGAGACAGTGTGGATCGGACCGAGATCCACCAACCCGCGATCAATCAGTAGCATTTATGGAACGCTTACTGTGTGCAGAGCACCGTACTAAATGCTTTGGAGAGGACCGTGAGTTGGTAGACACGACCCCTCTTTCCCTCCCACAAGGAGCTTACAGTCTAGAGGGAGAGAGAGAGACATTAAAATAAATTATGGATCTGGATGTAAGTGCTGGGAGGCTGAGGGTGGGGTGAATAAAGGCTGTGAATCCAAGTGCAAGGGTGATGCAGAAGGGAAGAAAGGGAAATGAGGGCTTAGTCGGGAAGGCCTCTTGGAGGAGATGTGCCTTCAATAAGCTTTGAAGGGGGAGAGAGTGGTGGTCTGTCGGATGTGGAGGGGGAGGGAGTTCCCGTCCAAAGGGAGGCCGTGCCGAGTGGTTGGCAGTGAGACAGATGAGATGGGTGAGGTGTCCCCGAGGGCCCCGTGCCAAGAAGAGCCCTTGCTGTGTCAATCTCCGCCCCGGCTTGTGCCCTCACCCATCTCTCCCTATGCTGGGACGACCAGGACCAGGTGAGCTGGCACAGTCCTGAACGCGGAAAGGCCCACTTTGGCCCAGTTGGGCCCCCCGGGCAGGGCGTCGACAGGGACCGTTGGCTTGGCCAAGGCTGAGCACACACCATGTGCCCACGTACAGCCTGCCACTGACGGTCGGGTCAGTGTCCACGTTCACCATCAGCCAGGGGCCGCCCGGAGCGGCTTAGGGTCTCCCCGCGCCCCGCCGGCTCCCGACTCCCAGCCCTTCTACCCTGCTCCCGTGGGCATCAAGCTCTCCCCACATGGCTACACATCAAGGAAAGCAGTGTGGCCTACAGGATAGAGCATGGGCCAGGGAGTCAGAGGACATGGGTTCTAATCCTGGCTTCGCCACATGTCTGCTGTGTCACCTTGGGCCAGTCACTTCGCTTCTCTGGGTCTCAGTTCCCTCATCTGTCAAATGGGGATTAAGACTGTGAGCCCCATGTGGGAGAGAGGCCGTGTCCAACCTGATTAGCTTGGATCTACCGCGGTGCTTAGAACAGTATTGGGCTTGTAGTAAGCACTTAACAGATATCATAAAAATAATAATAATAATTATTATTGACACGCTCTGGTGGTGTTCAGGGCCCGGTGACGGCAGCCCAGGGAGGGAAGGGGTGGAAAAGGGGTGATCCGCAGGCACAGTCCCCCACCAAGCGCCACGCCCCGACCTGCACGAGTCAGGGGGCGGGGAGGGGGACGGGATGTGGCGGAGAGCATACCCTTCTACTACCGGGTTCTCATCCTACCTGAAAAGGGAGGAAGCAGGTGACTGAGGTTGGGCACCTTCATCTTCTTCTTCAAGCCCAGAAAGAGCGGGATGATGAACGCTATGAGCTTCAGGTAGCCCATGTGTCTCTTGGTCTCGCCCTTCCGCTCCAGGTGCTTTTGCACGAGCTTCCTGTGCAGGGTGAGGCGCTGCTGCAGCCGCTGGTAGGTGCCCATGCCCAGCTGCTCCTCGGTGCAGCGCACGGCGTCTCCCAGCCAGTAGGCCGCTTCGAACACGAACACGTTCTCGTGCTGCTCCAGGCGCGTGGTGCTGAACGCCAGCTGCAGCAGCACGTGCTCGACAAACCGCATGAACAAGCCCTTCTCCTCGGGGCTGTCGGGGTCGTAGGTCGGGTCCGAGTTCATGTCCTCGTCGTAGATGCCCTTAAAATCGGGGTCGTCCGAGAGATCGGCCAGACCTGTGCCGGGCAGTGAAATGCACAAGGGGGTGAGATCGAGCAGTCGGGACGCCTGTCGAGCTGAACTCCAGGACCCAGCCTGCTTCACCACGTCACACCATGCCCCACCAGCACGACTAGACCCCGAGCAGCCTCCACGGCCGAGCGCGCCCCCGATCCCGCTACAAACACCTCTGCTTCCCTAGGCCAGTTATGTCATCTGTAAAATGGGGATTATGACTGTGAGTCCAATGTGGGACATGGGTTGTGCCCACTGTTATTAGCCTTGTATCGACCCCAGCACTCAATACAGGGCCTGGCACAAAGTACAGTGCATAATAAGCACTTAAGAAATACCATTTTAAACCTCTCTGCCCTGACCTCTACCCCCCACACACACACTCTTCACTCACCAGCATGGGGTACCCAGAGCCTGTTCCCCAAGGGATAGCCAAAGAAGCAGCCCCACCTTTTCCCCCCAGAATTGGCGAGGACCCAAAGCTGCTGTCCCCAAGCTTTGGGGTAACCGTATCCCATTTCCTAAATTGGGACAGAGCAAACTAAAATCCCACCGGGATGGGGACCGTCTCCAACCTGATGATTTTAGATGGACCCCCGAGCTTAGGACAGTACTTAGCACAAAGTAACTGTATTGTAATCCGAATCGTACTTTCCAAGCTCTTAGTACGGTGCTCTGCACACAGTAAGCGCTCAATAAATATGATTGAATGAATGCACAAGTACCATAATTATCATTATTAATTATTATCGAGATGGGTGTGAGTCTGAAACTTGACACACCCTTCCTTGTTTCTTCTCCTCCCTCCCTTATTCCTTCCTCCCTTCATCCCCCGATTAGACTGTAAGCCCGTCAAACGGCAGGGACTGTCTCTATCTGTTGCCGACTTGTTCATCCCAAGCGCTTAGTACAGTGCTCTGCACATAGTAAGCGCTCAATAAATACTATTGAATGAATCTCTCCCTCCCTCCCTCTCTGACCTGCCGTGCAAAACTCCGCAAAAATGTCTCTGTCGGTCTGAGGCCTGCCGTTGGGGCCGATGTCCATGATGGAGCGCCACAGCTCGGAGAAGCGAACCCGCTTCTCCTTGGGCATGTAGATGCCGTGCCACAGGGCTTTGAGCATGTAGTCAACACCGATGAGGATCTGGCCGACTAGAGTGTCCAGGTAGGCGGGCGGCAGCTGACAACTGGTGCTCTGGTCGAAGTTGGGCTCCAGGCTGATGGACGGGATCTGGTTCAGCGAGAAGATGCCGACGGTCACCTCCCTGATGATCTGGTGGACCTCGCGGAAGTCCAGGGGGGCGTCCGGGTCCACGGGGGTCAGCAGGATGACCCTGGAGAAGCCGATGCTCTTCAGCTGGCTGATGAGCCCGCTGGGGACGTCCAGGGACCAGTGGGGGTCCTCCTTGGTGGCCAGCCAGCTGACGGTGGCCGTGCTCAGCAGCTCCTGCATCTCGCTCCGGTCATACTTGTCGAAGAAGGCGCCCGCGTCTCTCTGCACCGCCAAATTGGCCAGGAGGGTGGTCTCATCCTGCTCGTTCCGGACCACCCCTTTCTTGGGGAGCCTCAGCATCCTAGCCGAGGGGTTGGGGAAGCGCCAGGTGAGAAAACCAGAACGACGGCCCCCGGCGACAACGGCACCCGACGAGGGCGACGGTGATGCTCAATGGCGCTGGCCCCCCGATGACGGGTGGTCTCCGACGCCAGGCCCCACCAACGGCGGATGGGACGACTCTGCTCCGGCAGCCGGGAGAGCCGGCCTCAGGCCCTCGCACGGATGACTCCCCACCCGGCCGGGCTCTGGGCCTTCTGCACACTGACCCTACTGGGCCAAAAAGATGCGTCATGAGCAGGACCCCTGACCTCTGGGAGACCTGCAGACACAGCCAGGCCAGAAGGGCCATCCTCCAGCCAGCCTATAGTGGGTCATGGACCTTTTCCTTTTTCCAGGTTACCAGGCCAAGGTCACTCCGTAGTAGCCAAATGCCTGGGAAAAGTCATCTCACCTGCTTCAGGCTGGACTCAGAGGGGTCCATGCACATATGCCACACCCACACCTGTCCACACCCTCCACGGCCCAGCTGCTGCTGTCCTGTGGCTCACAGGGGAGGGGGGAGGGAGGAAAGGGGAGGAAGGAGGGATGAGGGAGGGCAGGTTAAGCCAGGAGGAGGGGTTGATGGGGTACCGGCCGGGGGGCACTTGGAGCTCATCTATCTCATTACCAACGCCTCGCCCGAGTCCTCCCTTGGGCTTGGAACTCCCTCTTCATATCAATCAATTGAGGGTATTTACTGAACGCTCACATGTGCAGAGCACTGCACTAGCGCTTGCGAGAGTCGGATATAACAGAGGTGGTAGAGACCTTCCCTGACCACCAGGAACATGCCATCTAGTGAGGGAGACAGACAATAAAATAGATTGTGGACATGGACCTAAGTGCTGAGGGGTTGAGGGCGGGGATGATTAAAGTGCAAGGGCGACGCGGAAAGGAGCCGGGGAAGAAGAAATGAGGGCTCAGTCAGGGAAGGCCTCTAGGAGGAGGTGGGCTACTCGGAGGCCTTGGAAGGTGGACAGAAGGGTGGTCTGTGGGGGCTGAAGGGGGAGGGAGGACAGGGGCGAGAGGTCAGCGGTGGATGCGGCAGGTTTGGGGGGTCCGGTGGCATGGCCTGCTGCAGCCTCGCCCGTGATGCCCCTCACCCCCACGCTGCCCGCTCACCTGCCCCGACTCTGCTGCCGTGACCTCCCCACGCTGGCCCCCGAAGGAGCGTTGGAGAGGAGTTGGGGGGAACGTTGGAGAGGGGGTGTGGCCGGGAGGAGCGTTAGGGGCGGGGCCCGAAGGGGAGGGGGCAGCCTGGAGGGTGTCGGGGCTGGGAGAAATATAATAATAATAATAGTAATAATAATGGTATTTGTTAAGCGCTTACTATGTGCCAAGCACTCGAAACCCGTTGTGGGCAGGGATTGTCTCTCTTCATTTATTCAATCATATTTATTGAGCGCTCACTGTGTGCAGAGCACTCTACTAAGCACTTGGAATGTACAATTCAGCAACAAATAGAGGCAATCCCTGCCCGCAACGGACTCACAGTCTAAAAGGGAAAACTGTATTGTAGAGAAGCAGCAGGGCTCAATGGAAAGAGCCCGGGCTGGGGAGTCAGATCATGGGTTCAAATCTCTGCTCCGCCACTTGTCAGCTGCGTGACTTGGAGCAAGTCACTTAACTTCTCTGTGCCTCAGTTACTTCATCTGTAAAATGGGCATTAAGACTGTGAGCCCCATGTGGGACAACCTGATCACCTTGTATCCTTCCCAGTGCTTGGAACAATGCTTTGCACATAGCAAGCGCTTAACAAATGCCAACTTTACTTTGCAAGCACTTAGTACAGTGCTCTGCACACAATAAATGCTCAATAAATGTGACTGACTGACTGAATGAATGAATGACTGTTCTAAGTGCTGGGGTAGGTACAAGGTAATCAGGTTGTCCCATGTGGGGCTCATGGTCTTAATCCCCATTTTACAGATGAGGTCACTGAGGCACAGAGAAGTAAAGTGGCTTGCCCATGGTCACACAGAAGACAAGTGGTTAGAACCCATGTCCTCTGACTCCCAAGCCCATGCTCTTCCCACCAAGCTTACTACGTGCAGAGCACTGTTCTAAGCGCTGGGGGGAGATACAGGGTCATCAGGTTGTCCCACAAGGGGCTCACAGTCTTCATCCCCATTTTACAGATGAGGTAACTGAGACCCCGAGGAGTGAAGTAACTTACCCACAGTCACACAGCTGACAAATGGCAGAGCCGGGTAGAGTATGGGGGCGTGGCCCAGAGGGTGGGGCCATAGTAATAATGGTAATTAAGCACTTCCTATGTGCCAGGCACTGTACTAAGCGCTGGGGCAGATACAAGCAAATTGAATTGGACACAGTCCCTAGTCCATGTGAGGTTCACAGTCTCAATCCCCATTTTACAGATGAGAGAACTGAGGCCCAGAGCAGTGAAGTGACTTCCCCCAGGTCACACAGCAGAGAAGTGGTGAAGGTGGAATTAGGTCCCATGAGCTCCTGACTCCCAGGCCCGGGCCCTATCGCTATGCTGCTTCGGCTGGTAGGGCATCGGGCGTGGCGGGGAGGAGTGTGGGCATAGCACAGAGGGGTCTCATCAATAAGGTCTCGGGGAGATTCTGTTCTGGGGTCACACGGGCTACGCCCGCTTCACTGCCAGCCGTTTTGCAGGGACAAGTGGTTGGGCACGGGGGACTGGGTGAGGGAGCACGACTAGCAGAGAGAGCACGGGGTTTGGGATTCAGGTCATGGGTTCTAATCCCAGCTCCACCGCTTGTTCGCTGTGTGGCCTTGGGTAAGTCATTTCACTTCTCTGGGTCTCAGTTACCTCATCTGTAAAATGGGGATTAAGGCCGTGAGCCCAATGAGGGACAGGGACTGTGTCCAACTCCATTTCCTTGTATCCATGCCTGCGCTTAGTATGGTGCCCGGCACACAGTAAGTGCTTAACAAATACCACACATTATTATTAGTTTAGGGTAAACCTTCACCAGTCCACAAACTCAAGCACAGGCCCCGCTAGCCACAGGCCACAGCTGCCCCCACACCCAACCACCGGTGATTGTGCCTCATTCACCCACATGCCAGGGACCAGAGAAGGTGCCTGACTGCATTTTCACAGATCAAGTGTGCAAGAGCTTCCATCTAGGAACCGGGCACGCTCGGCTGCTTTCTCAGAGTGGACTCCGGGAGTCGCCAGGCGGGGCTGTTGGATGAAGCCGCTCCCACGGCTAATGGGGCACGCCCCTAGCAGCGTGGACACGCTGCCCAATTCGGCAGCCGCTACCCCTGCCCTGGCCCTGGGCTTTGGGCCTGGCAGACCTCCCCAGGTTATACTGCAAGCTCCCCGAGGACAGGGAATGTACGCTTACTTTCTGTTCTATTCTCCCAAGCGTTTAGTCCAGTACCTGCCACTTATAAGGCGCTTGATACATGCCCTTGACTGACAGTGTCCTATGGGGCACCAAGATCCAGGACATGGCTAAAGTACAACTTTTTTTATGGTAATTAGAGAAGCAGCGTGGCTCAGTGGAAAGAGCCCAGACTTGGGAATCAGAGGTCATGGGTTCGAGTCCCGGCTCTGCCACTTGTCAGCTGTGTGACTGTAGGCAAGTCACTTAACTTCTCTGTGCCTCAGTTCCCTTATCTGTAAAATGAGGATTAACTGTGAGCCTCATGTCGGACAACCTGATTACCCTCTATCTACCCCAGCGCTTAGAACAGTGTTCGGCACACAGTAAGCACTTAACAAATACCAACATTATTATTATTATTATTACAAGACAGACTGGACACAATCTGTGTCCCACATAGGAGTCACGGTCTTTATCCCCATTTTACTGGTGAGGAAGCCGAGGCCCAGAGAAGTTAAGTGACTTAGCTAAGGTCCCACAGCAGGCAGGTGGCAAAGCCGGGATTAGAACTCAGGTCCTTCTGACTCCCAGGCCCGCGCTCTGTCCACTAGGCTACGCCGCTTCTGTTTCCACGAGAATTATTTTTGGTGATCTTGTGGTTCCATTTAGCGAGGGCCTGCAGGGCGCGGGGTACTGTCCTGAGCGCTCGGGCAAGTCCCCAGCAGAGAAACGGCGTGCTCCCTGCCCACGAGGAGCTCCCACCCTGGGCTAGGTCACCGATCACAGCAGCGGCAGCAGTCAAGAACAATCGGCCTTTATTTTTCTCAGGGCCAGGAGCCCGTGGACCACCCTGGGCGTGGAGGTGAGCGGGAGGCTCAGGGGGAGACCTGTAGCCTCTGGCACTTGTCCGAGGCCTTCTCGCCCCTGTTCTCCATCTTGGCGATCCTGGTCCCGAACTGCATGGCCCGTTTGGGCAGGACGGCGGCGCCGGGCAGACCGAGTTCCTGGGCGGCCAGCCTCAGGAGCAGCTTCTCGCCGATCCCGCGGGGGAGGGTCAGGTCGGCCTTCTCCCAGACGGGCAGGGAGTTGAGGAAGGATACGACGTCCTCATCGAGGAACGGGAACCTGGAGGGAAGACAGACCTTCTGGATCCCATGCAACAAGTTAACCCGTCCCCGTCCCTAATGGGGCTCACAGTCTCAATCCCCATTTTACAGACGAGGTAACCGAGGCACAGAGAAGTGAAGTGACTTTCAAGGTCACACAGCAGACGTGTGGCGGAGTGGGGATTAGAACCCACATCCTTCTGACTCCCAAGCCTGTGCTCTATCCACTAAGCCACGCTGCTTTTCAACCTGTAGCTTTACAGTCCGCTTGAAGAATTTTTAAAAGAGCCTCCTCTTGATCCCCGGGTGATATAAAACAGGGCGAGACCTCTGCCCCTCCCACCAGGCTGGGGTTGACCAGCACCGCACCAAGCCCGCGCCCCGGCCCTCGGGGATCACCTGGCTTCCTTGCCGTGGTCACCGATGACGCGGTCATCCCGGCCGAGGTTCCGCGAAGAGATGCGGCCCAGCTCCATGGCCAGCTCCTCGGTCAGCCCTGCCGGGCCGTGCGCCTCGAAGCGGGCACGGTGGCGGCTGTAGCCCGCCAGCTGCTCGTCGGCCCCGATGCCCGTGAGAACCACCTGCAGGGGCGGCAGAGACGGGCGGGAGTCATGCCGACTGGCCAGAGGGGTGTGATCAGTATATGAAAATGAAACCTGACTAGACCTGGAATAATGAAGCGGCGGGGCCTAGTGGATAAACATCAGTGATAATAATGATAGCGTTACACGCTTACTAAGTGCCAGGCACTGTGCTCAGCAGTGGGGTAGATACAGGATAATCGGGTCGGACACAGGGTTCACAGTCTTAATTCCCATTACCCAGATGAGGGAACTGAGGCCCAAAGAAGTAAAGTCACACAGCAGACAAGTGGCAGAACTGTAATTAGAACCCAAGTCCTGACTCCCAGGCCCATGCACTTTCCATTAGGCCACACTGCTTATGTAGGCCATGCTACTTCTCACAAATTTGGGAGTCAGAAGGATATGGGTTCTAATCCCGGCTCTGTCACTGGTCTGCTATATGACCTGGGGAAAGTCACTTCACTTCTCTGGGTCTAGCGTGGCTCAGTGGAAAGAGCACGGGCTTTGGAGTCAGGGCTCATGAGTTCGAATCCCAGCTCTGCCACTTGTCGGCTGTGTGACTGTGGGCGAGTCACTTAACTTCTCTGTGCCTCAGTTCCCTCATCTGTAAAATGGGGATTAAGACTGTGAGCCCCACGTGGGACAACCTGATTCCCCTATGTCTACCCCAGCGCTTAGAACAGTGCTTGGCACATAGTAAGCGCTTAACAAATACCAACATTATTATTATTATTATTCATCTGTGTAATGGGAATTAAAACTGTGGGGTATGGACTGTGTACAACCTGATTAGCCTGTATCTACCCCAATACAGTGCCTGGCACGTAGTAAGTGCTGAACAGAATACCATTAAAAATAAAAATTCTGGTACCTGTCAAGTGCTTAATATGTGCCAAACACTACCCAAACCATCGGGCTAGACACAAGTTATTCAGGTTGGACGCAGTCCTCTCCCACTTGGGGCTTGCAGTCCGAGGAGGACAGGAGTCAACCCCCATTTTCCAGATGAGGAAACTGAGGCCCAGAAAAACGAAGCGACTTGCCCAAGGTCACAGAGCAGGCAAGTGACAGAGCAGGGATTAGAACTCAGCTCCTCTGATTCTCAGGCCCAGACCTACTACTAGGCCAGGCTTGATTCACTCCTAAGATTTTATTTAAAACCTAACTGGATCGAGAAACTATATATTGTGCGAAATACCTGGAACTCTCTGATTTGAGCTTTATCTCCATGCTAAAAGACAAGAACAAAGGTGCGTAGGGAGCCAGTGGGAGAACAAAGCAGTGGGGGAAGACTTGCCAACTCTGTTGCTCGAGGCCTTCCCAGACTGAGCTCCCCCCTTTTCCCCTCTGCTCCCTCTACCCCGCCCTTTACCCCTCCGCAGCTAAACCCTCTCCTCCCCCCTTTCCCTCTTCTCCTCCCCCTCTCCAGTCCCACCCCTCAGCATTGTATTCGTCTGCTCCACTGTATATATCTTCATCACCCTATTTATTGTTTAATGAGATGTACATTACCCTGATTCTATTTATTTGCCATTGTTTTTATGAGACGTTCTTCCCCTTGACTCTATTTATTGCCATTGTTCTCGTCTGCCTGTCTCCCCCGATTAGACTGTAAGCCCGTCAAAGGGCAGTCCCTGTCTCTATCTGTTGCCGACTTGTACATTCCAAGCGCTTAGTACAGTACTCTGCACATAGTAAGTGCTCAATAAATACTACTGAATGAATGAATGGATCTTCCATCAATTAGAATTGGATGGAATCTTTGGCCTAGGTCAAGATGGCCGGGGAAAAAGGTGGTCTCATTCCTGGCTGGGGTGCAGCAGCAAGCAGCAGAATTTATTGAACACCTACTGTGTGCACAGCACTATACTGAGCGCTGAGTAAAAAACATACCTTTTGAAAAAACATACCTTTTGAGAATCAGATCGGGTCTCTGACCCTCAAGGGGCTCCCCCATGGACACATGGGAGCCAAGTGAACTGGGCGCAGCTGTCTGCCTAAAGGACCGCAGCTACCTCCCGACTCGCTCTCGACGCCTCTCTCAGATCCCCCAGCCCCTTCCCCACCAGGCCCCGGCTCTTCTCCCTCCTGTGCCTCTCCCCCACCAGCTCCCGGCACCCCAAATCCCCTCAACCTCCTCTAATGGTATTTGTTTTTTGTTAATTTGGTATTTGTTAAGCACTTACTATGTGCCAAGCACTGTTGTAAGCACTGGGTAGATACAAGGTAATCAGGTTGTCCCACGTGGAATTCACCGTTTTAATCCCCATTTTCCAGATGAGGTAACTGAGGCACAGAGATGTTAAGTGACTTGCCCAAAGTCACACAGCTGATAAGTGGCAGAGTCGGGATTAGAACCCACGACCTCTGACTCCCAAGCCTGTGCTCTTTCCACTGAGCTACACTGCTTCTCTATAATAGATAATATATAGGTGGGCATTGACTGACCACTGACTGTGAGTAGAGCGCTGACCTGTTTGGAAGAGTCCAATATAACAGAGTTGGGAGCTGCGTTCCCTGCCTGCAAGGAGCTGACACTTGTTTGTGTGCTTTTAATTCCACCCACACTCAATCCGTGGTCTGCTGTTTCCTCTGTTGCCAAACATTTGTCTGTGACTGCAGCCAGGGTGGAAGTTGCCTGGGGGTAGGGGATGCGCCGGCCGCTCGCTGTCCTTCCCCACCCACTGAGCACAGGGCATCCAGCGGGAGATCGGTTCATTACTCCTTAACCATCGGTTAAAAAAGGAGACGGAACCGCCCGAGAATCCTAGCCGCCTGGGCCCCAGGCCCGTCTGAAGCGTATCCCGCCCATGCGATCAGCCTCCGCTTCGCCCAGACTGGGAGTTCCTCGAGGGCAGAGATGGATCTACTTCCTCTGCCAGACTCACCCAAGAGCTGAGTCTGGTGCTCCGCACACAGTGAGTGCTCAGTAAACAGCATCGATCGACCGATCGGCCCGCGCGGGCCACTCCCCCGTACCTTTGCGGAGCTCTGGTAGGGCTCTGCCCCACCCTGGGCCGACACCCGCCCGGCTCCCCGGGCCGCGAACCAGACGGCGCAGCCGATGCTGTCGTCCAGGACGGTGTCCGAGGGCCGGATCAGCCGGCCGATCCGCTGGCGCCTTGCGCTCTGCAGCTCCTCCAGCCCGACGTCGATCTCCACCAATTTCCAGGGGCGCGAGGGGCTGATTCCCTCCAGCTCCCTGAGCCCAGCCCGGCTGGTCAGCCGGTCCGGCGCCGGCCCGCTCTCGCCCCCGCCGCCCGGTTTCTGCTGGCCGTGTCTTCCAGCGGGACCCGGGGGTGGGGGGCGGGCTCGGGCCGGAAATGCCACATTGAGGAGATCGATGGGCTCCCCTGCGGGGAGGTGGCGGTCGGCCAGGGCCGCGATGACCATGGAATCGACCCCGCCGGAGAACAGGATGGCCACGTGGGCAGGCCGGCCTAGGCCCCGAGGGAGGCCGCCGCCGTCACCCCGCGGCAAACACAGAACTCGCTTCCGGACGGCCTCGCCCAGCACGGCGATCAGCTGGTGGACCAGCTCCTTGGTGCGTTTGGGTGCCAGGAGCGGGCCAAGGAGCTCATCCACCCGGGCCGGAGCCCCGGAGGTGCCCGGACCCCGAGGGCCGGCGCCGGCAGGCGGCAGCTCCCGGTTCAGCGGAACGATGGGTGCCCAGAGGCTCGGCCCAATCTCATTCACCTGGGCGGACACAAAGGGCGGCAAGCCCTCCGCCACCCCTACCGGGGTCTCCTCCCCCGTCCCTGCCCCGGCGGGGAACCGCCAAGGGTACACCTGCAGGACGGCGTGGCCGGCGGCGGTCCAGGCCTCGAGGTCGACCTTGAAGATCCCCGCGGCCGGGACTTCCCTCCACTGTCCGGTCGACTCTCCGATGGATGCGAGGCGGAAGTCTCGGTCCTCCCCGAAGTGCCACAGCAAGCTCCGCCGCCCGAAGAAGTCACGGCCAAACCACAGGCAGCGGCGCGGGCCCTGGTAGTAGATGAAGGCCCACGGGCCCCGGATGGAGGACAAGAGGGCCAGGACGTCCGCCTCGCCGGCCGCCGTCGACAGGCGCTCCGACACCAGCCGGGTGTCGTTGTCTGCGGCTGCCACGTCTAGCCCACCAAACACCTCCCCGTTCCAGAGCAGCACGTTGTTGGACCCGTCGGCCAGAGGCTGGGGAGTCGGGGGCCCTCGGAGGGGCAAGACAAACCCAGCAAACTCGCAGCGGTGGCGCCCGGCTGCTCTGGTCAGCTGCCCGGCAGGGCCGGGTCCCCGCCGTGCCAGATTGCCAAGCAGATCCTCCCCCGGGCCGGGGTCCCCAGCCTGCCCCCCCGAGAAGCTGACGGAACAGCAGATGCCGCACATCGCGCCGGCCGAAGGCCACGGGCTACTTCTTGGCCTTGGTCTTCTCCAAGGAATCCATTTCCTGATGCGTCTTTTTCAGTTCGTCTAATGTGTCTGCGAGGATGGAGACAGGAAAACCTTCTGTATTACACCTGGTCAGGGGGGTTTGGTTACAGTGGAAGTGAAGCAGTATGGCCTAGTGGAGAGAGCCCAGGCCTGGCAGTCAAAAGGACCTGGTTCTAATCCCGACTCTGCTATGTGACTGCTGTGTGACCTTGGGCAAGTCACTTCATTTCTCAGGGCCTCAGTTACCTAATCTGTAAAAATGGGGATAGGGACTGCCCAACCCAATTTGCTTGCATCCACTGCAGTGCTTGGTACAGTGTCTGGCATGCAGTAAGCGCCTAATGAATCCTGTTATTATTATTAATAGTATAACAAGCACCTGCTATGGATTAAACCCTGCAGTAGGGACAAGATTATGAGATGGGGCTCGGTCCCTGTCTACCTGGGACTCGCAAATGTTCTCGGCTCCATTTCAGGGTGAGAAACTGAGGCCTGGAGAGGTAAAGTGACTTTATTCATTCATTCAACAGTATTTATTGAGCGCTTACTATGTGCAGAGAACTGCACTAAACGCTTGGAATGTACAATTCGGCAAGAGATAAGATAATTGGGGAAGCAGCGTGGCTCAGTGGAAAGAGCACGGGCTTTGGAGTCAGGGCTCATGAGTTCGAATCCCAGCACTGCCACTTGTCGGCTGTGTGACTGTGGGCAAGTCTGACTGTGAGCCCCACGTGGGACAACCCGATTCCCCTGTGTCTACCCCAGCGCTTAGAACAGTGCTCTGCACATAGTAAGCGCTTAACAAATACCAACATTATTATTATTATTAATAATGTTGGTATTTGTTGGTATTTGTTAAGCGCTTACTATGTGCCGAGCACTGTTCTAAGCGCTGGGGTAGACATGGGGAATCAGGTTGTCCCACGTGGGGCTCACAGTCTTAATCCCCATTTTACAGATGAGGGAACTGAGGCACAGAGAAGTTAAGTGACTTGCCCACAGTCACACAGCCGACAAGTGGCAGAGCTGGGATTCGAACTCATGAGCCCTGACTCCAAAGCCCATGCTCTTTCCACTGAGCCACGCTGCTTCTCGTTAAGAGACAAGCCCTGCCCAATGACAGGCTCACAGCCCAAGGTCTCTTTGGAGCAGGCCAGGGGAGACTCCGGGTTGCGGGGCAAACCCAACCTCGCAGCTCCATCCCTGCTCCGCACTTAGGATAAAAATCAATATTTTTGCTTACCCTCGATCCTCATATCTGAGATGGATTGGCAGGGTTTGACCACATCTAGCTGGATTCCTATCCCACTGAATGATTTTGTTTACAAAGAAGGTTGAACACGACCCTTCCCCCCCCCAGATAAAACCCAGTGGAATTTCACTGTCTCCAAAACAATTCGACTTTGACCACTGTCAAGGCCGGGTCAAATTTTGGAAGTAGCGTGGCCTACTGGAGAGAGAATGAGGGGCTGGGCCACAGGAGGCCGGATTCTCATCCCAGATCTGCCACTTTGACCAAGTCCCTGAACCTCTCTGGGCCCCAGTCTCCTCATCTGTACAATGGGGATAAGAGCTCTGCTCTCTCTCCTTTAGACCGTGAGCCTTGGGAGGACCAGGGCCTAACTCCTGCCTGACCTGATTATCTTGCCCTCACTCCAGTTTTTATCTGGACTTTGGAAAAATAATTCAAGCCAACAATGACATCCTGATCTGGATGTTCCTAGAGAGCCACCTGGCATATTGGCTGGGTGGAAGCAGCTGAGGACAGACCCAGGAGGGAGACCGACTCCCCAGTGGCATTTACTGAGCATTTACAATGTGCGGAAAACTGCACTAAGCATCTGGGAGACTATAATCTAACAGAGTTGGTAGACACGGTCCCTGCGCACAGTGAGCTTGCAGTCTAATAACGGTCATATTTCTTAAGCGTTTACTACGTGCCAAGTACTGTATTAAGCGCTGGGGTAGATAAAAGCTAATCAGGTTGGACACAGTCCACGTCCCACATGGGGCTCACAGTTTCTTCATCTCGACTTCACAGATGAGGGAACTGAGGCAAAGAGAACTGAAGTGGCCTGCTTATGGTGTCACAGGAATCAAGTGACAGAGCCACTATTAGACCCCAAGTCCTCTGACTCCCGGGCCCGGGCTCTATCCATTAGGCTGCGGGAAGACAGACATTAATATAAACTATGGATCTGGGCACAGTATTGTGGGGTGGAGGATGGGGTGAATGAAGTGTGCAAATTCAAGTGCAAGGGTGACGCAGAGGGAGTGTAAGTTCAATGTGGGCAGAGAATGTGTCTGTTACACTGTCCTCTCCCAAGCACTTAGTACTGTGCTCTGGACACAGTAAGTGCTCGATAAATACGATTGACTGAATGGGAGAAAAGGAAATAAGGGCTCTTAAGTCTGTTTTTAAATGGCAGGAACCCGGCCGAAGGGGGTGGGGCGGCTGCTACGACCCCCCAAAAGACCAATCGAGCGCATCTCCTATGGGCCCCTCCCCCGGCACCGACCCCTTGCTGGACCGGACCAGAAAGCCCCCAGACACCTCACTTTTGCTCTCTGACAGCATCTCCACGCGGTCGGCCAGGAAGAAGATGTTGCTGTTGGGCTGCTGCTTGTACACTTTCTGCAAAGACAAAGAATTTAGGATCAGCCACTGTAAAATGACCTGGGGGCGGGGATCGACTTCAAATTAAAGGACTTCACGATTGGCGCCGGCGGCTTGAGACCCAGTCACAGCCTGCAGTGCCCCCGAGGCAATAATAATACTAACGATTAAGGTATTCGTTAGGTGCTTACGATGTGTCAAGCACTATTCTAAGTGCTGGGGGAGATACAAGTTCATCAGGTTCGACACAGTCCCTGTCTCACATAGAGCTCACATTCTTAATCCCCTATTACAGGCACAAAGAAGTGAAGTGACTTGCCCAAGGTCACCCAGCAGACAAGGAGGGGAGCCGGGATGAGAACCCAGGTCCTCTGCTTCCCAGGCCGGTGCTTTCCACTAGGCCACTCTGCTTCCCAGTTCAGTGGCTCCACATGCGGTAAGTGCTCAATAAATGCCACTGGTTGACTGGCACTCCGGGCCCACCATTGGCAGCAGCAGGGCAGGGGCATGGGAAGGGAGAGGGGCAGGGGGAGAAGCAGGCTGCCTGCAGCACCGGGTTCCTCTCCCTGAGGCAGTTTCCCTGCTCCGGCCACACAACCTGTTGCCAAACTGTACATTCCAAGAGCTTAGTAGAGTGCTCTGCACATAGTAAGCGCTCAATAAATACTACTGAATGAATGAATGAATGCACACCCAGCACGGCCCACAAAACCGTGCTGAGCAACGTCAGGGTGAGTGACGCCCCTCTCCGTTATGTTTCCTGCTCCCCGTGGGCAGGCCCTGGGCTGTCCTGGGCTTCCGCTGCTGTCCGATCCCAGCATGGGTCCAGAGCCCTGCCCAAGGCGGACACCCCTGGCGGAACACCTTGCTGTCCCGGGTCCCGACGCCACCCACCGATCGCCATCCATTCGCACTTGAACCCAGGCTGGGTAGTGTCCCGGGTCCCGAGGAGTACGGGGAGGTGGGAACGCGGGCTCCTTCGTGGGGACCTGTTTTCATCCCACTACTCACTCTGGTCTTCTTCAGGTTGGAGAGTTCGTCCACCACAATTTTCTGCTCCTTAATCTGACAAAAAGCGAAAGATGGAGAGATGGGTCAGGTTGGGGTGGAGAGCAGCCCACCGGGCTCTGTCCGCCCCGGCCGGGAGGCGAGATTCTTCGGGTCCGGCGACTCAAACCAAAGGAAACAGGGGTGGGGTTGTCTCATTTGAGGGTCGGTGGGGAGGGCCCAGTGGGGGACTGGGGTCTCACTTGTGGGTCAGTAGTGCTGGGGTCAGTGGGGAGGGTTCATTGGGAGAGGGAAATCCCAGAGGGTCAGGAGTGGAGGGTCAGCAGGGTGGACTCTGTGGGGGGGCGGAGGAGTCTCATTTCTGCTTCTCTACCATGAGCATGACCACAGAGCATGGTCCATTCATTCATTCAACAGTACTGATTGAGTGCTTACTATGTGCAGAGCACTGTACTAAGCACTTGGAATGTACAAATCGGTAACAGAGACAGTCTCTGCCCTTTGACGGGCTTACAGTCTAATCGGGGGAGAAGGACAGGTCCAGCAAGTCAGGAGGTCATAGGTTCTAATCCTGTCTCTGCCCCAAGTCACTTAACTTCTCTGTGCCTCAGTTACCTCATTTGTAAAATGGGGATTAACTGTGCGCCTCACATGGGACATCCTGATTACCCTGTATCTACCCCAGCGCTTAGAACAGTGCTCTGCACATAGTAAGTGCATAACAAAAACCAACATTATTATTATTATCTGCTGCGTGACCTTGGTCAAGTCCCTTAATTCATTCAATGTATTTATTGAGTGCTTATTGTGTGCAGAGCAGTGTACTAAGCACTTGGAAAGTACAATTCGGCAACAGAGACAATCCCTACTCAACCTCACTTCTCTGGGCCTCAGTTTCCTCAATTCAGCAACAGAAACAATCCCTACTACACTTCACTTTTCTGGGCCTCAGTTTCCTCATCTGTAAAATGGGTATTGAGACTGTGAGCCCCATATGGGACGAGGACTGTGTCCAACACGATTTTCTTGTACCCACTCCAGTGCTTAGCACATTGCCTGGCACATAGTAAAACTTAACAAATATCTTATTATTAAAGTTTGGGGGTAGAGGGTCAGTGGGAAGGCTTGGTGGGGGAGGGGGTCTCATTAGCAAGTCGGGGTGAGGGTTGGCGGGGAGGGTGGTCTCATTTGAGGGTCGATAATAATAATAATTATGGCATTTGTTAAATGCTTACTATGTGCCAGGTACTGTTCCAAGCACTGGGCTGGATACAAGCTAAGTGGGTCGGACACCCACATGAGGGTCTGTCTCTGTCCCACATGAGGCTCGCAGTCTTAATCCCCATTTTACAGATGAGGGAACTGAGGCCCAGAGAGGTGAATAAATGAAATAATAAGGATGGTATTTATTAAGCACTTACTATGTTCCAAGCACTGTTCTATGTGCTGGGGTAGATATAAAGTAATCAGGTTGTCGTACGTGGAGCTCAGTCTTAATCCCCATTTTCCAGATGAGGGAACTGAGGCCCGGAGAAAATAAAGTAATAATTGCGGTGTTATTTGTTAATAATAATAATGTTGGTACTTGTTAAGCGCTTACTATGTGCAGAGCACTGTTCTAAGCGCTGGGGTAGATCCAGGGTCATCAGGTTGTCCCACGTGAGGCTCACAGTCTTCATCCCCATTTTCCAGATAAGGGAACAGAGGCCCAGAGAAGTGAAGTGACTTGCCCCCAGTCTCCCAGCTGACAAGTGGCAGAGCCGGCATTCGAACCCATGACCTCTGCCTCCACAGCCTGGCCTCTGTCCACCGAGCCCCGCTGCTTCTCAGTGAATGAATGAATGCATGAAGTGAAGCACCTCGGCCGAGGTAATAATAATAATAATAATGTTAGTATTTGTTAAGCACTTACTATGTGCCGAGCACTGTTCTAAGCACTGGGGTAGACACAGGAGAATCAGGTTGTCCCACTTGGGGCTCACAGTCTTCATCCCCATTTTACAGATGTTGTAACTGAGGCACCGAGAAGTGAAGTGACTTGCCCAAAGTCTCACAGCTGACAAGTGGTCGAGCTGGGATTCGAACCCATGACCTCTGACTCCAAAGCCCGCGCTCTTTCCACGGAGCCACGCTGCTTCTCTAGGTGACCGGGCGGGGATAGGCTCGATCTGCTGCTGAACTGTATATTGCAAGCGCTCAGTCCAGTGCTCTGCACAGAGGAAGCGCTCAATAAATGCAGCCTGGCTCAGTGGAAAGAGCCTGGGCTTGGGAGTCAGAGGTCATGAGTTTGACTCCCGGCTCTGCCATTTATAATGTTGGTATTTGTTAAGTGCTTACTATGTGCTGAGCACTGTTCTAAGCGCTGGGGGAGATACAAGGCAATCAGGTTGTCCCACCTAGGGCTCACAGACTTCATCCCCATTTTACAGATGAGGGAACTGAGGCACAGAGAAGTGAAGTGACTTGCCCAAGGTCACCCAGCTGACAAGTGACGGAGCTGGGATTCGAACCCATGACCTCAGACTCCCAAGCCCGGGCTCTTTCCACGGAGCCACGCTGCGTCTCTGTCAGCTGTGAGACTGTGAGCAAGTCACTTCACTGCTCTGGGCCTCAGTGACCTCATCTGGAAAATGGGGATGAAGACTGGGAGCCTCACGTGGGACAATCTCATCACCCTGGATCTCCCCCAGCGCTTGGAACAGTGTTTAGTAAGCGCTTAAATACCAACATTATTAAACACTGTTTATTCATTCATTCAATAGTATTTATTGAGCACTTACTCTGTGCAGAGCACTGGACTAAGCGCTTGGAATGGACAGATCGGGAACAGATAGAGACAGTCCCTGCCCTTTGACGGGGTTACGGTCTAATCGGGGGAGACGGGCAGACGAGAACGATGGCAATAAATAGAGTCGAGGGGAAGCACATCTCATAAAACAATAGCAAATAAACAGGATCAGGGTGATGGACATCTCATTAACAAAATAAATAGGGTGATGTAAATAGATACAGTCGAGCAGACGAGTATAGTGCTGAGGGGAGGGGAAGGGAGAGGGGGAGGAGCAGAGGGAAATGGGGGGAGAAGAGGGTTTAGCTAAGGAGAGGTGAAGGGGGGCGGGAGAGGGAGCAGAGGGAAAAAGGGGGAGCTCAGTCTGGGAAGGCCTCTTGGAGGAGGTGAGTTTTAAGTAGGGTTGAATGTTTAAGTACTGTTGAATGAATGATGACCCCCGACCCGCGCTTACCCGGCAGTTCAGCTCCTCCCGGGCCCGGTTGGCCTGCGCGGGGGCCGCCATGGCCTCGACCCGGTCCTGTCCTGTCCTGTCCTGTCCTGTCCTGTCCCCCGCCTCGGCCTGGTCTTCGGCCCTCACTTCCGCCTCCTTCCCTCCAGGACCAACCGGGTCACGTGTCGTCTCTGGGTGTGCACGTGTGTGTGTGTGCACGTGTGTGTGTGTGGCGGGCTCACCCCCTCCGGGCCGCGCAGGCGCAGAGCTGGTCCTCAGCGGCCCTTCCTCCAACCTCATCCCCCTCCCGCCGCCGCCCGTCCCTCCCGCGCATGTGCGGACCAGCGGCCCTTCCGCCAACCTCCTCCCCCTCCCGCCGCCGCCCGGTCCCTCCCGCGCACATGCGCACATCATAATATTATATAATGTCGGTGTCTGTTAAGCGCTTACGACGTGTCCAGCACCGTTCTAAGCGCTGGGGGAGATGCAGGGTCATCGGGTGGTCCCCCGTGAGGCTCACAGCCTTCCTCCAACATTACCAACATTATTATTCATCCCCATTTTACAGATGAGGTCACTGAGGCACAGAGAAGTGAAGTGACAATAATAATGTTGGTATTTATTAAGCTCTTACTAGGGGCCGAGCACTGTTCTAAGCGCTGGGGTAGACACGGAGTCATCAGGTTGTCCCACGTGAGGCTCACAGTTAATCCCCATTTTACAGATGAGGTAACTAAGGTACAGAGAAGTTTAGTGACTGGCCCACAGTCACACAGCTGACAAGTGGCAGAGTAGATACAAGGTAGTCGGGGTGTCCCACCTAGGGCTCATCCCCATTTTACAGATGAGGGAAATGAGGCCCAGAGAAGTGAAGTGACTTGCTCCCCCATCACACAGTTGACAAGTGGCAGAGCAAGGATTCGAACCCATGACCGCTGACTCCCAAGCCCGGGCTCTTGCCACTAATGATAATAATAATGTTGGTATTTGGTAAGCACTCACTATGTGCCGAGCACTGTTCTAAGCGCTGAGGGAGATACAGGGTCATCAGGTGGTCCCACGTGAGGCTCACAGTCGTCTTCATCCCCATTTGCAGATGAGGTCACTGAGGCACAGAGAAGTGAAGTAACTTGCCCACAGTCACACAGATGACAAGTGGCAGAGGGGGCTTCGAACCCATGACCTCTGACTCCCAAGCCCGGGCTCTTGCCACTGAGCCACGCTGCTTCTGCGCTGTTAAGCGCTTACTATGTGCCGAGCACTGTTCTAAGCGCTGGGGGAGATTGAGGGTCATCGGGTGGTCCCACGTGAGGCTCACAGGCTTCATCCGACATTACCAACATTATTATTCATCCCCATTTTACAGATGAGGTCACTGAGGCACAAAGAAGTGAAGTGACTTGCCGACAGTCACCCAAGTGACAAGTGGCAGAGCTAGGATTCGAACCCACACCCTCTGAATCCCAAGCCCGGGCTCTTTCCACTAATAATAACAACAGTGTTGGTATTTGTTAAGCACTTATTATGTGCAGAGCACTGTTCTAAGCGCTGGGGTAGATACACAGTAATCGGAGTGTCCCACATAGGGCTCATCCCCATTTTACAAATGATAATGTTGGTATTTGTTAAGCGCTTACTATGTGCAGAGCACTGTTCTAAGCACTGGAGTAGATACAGGATCATCAGGTTGTCCCACGTGAGGCTCACAGTTAATCCCCATTTTACAGATGAGGTAACTGAGGCACAGGGAAGTGAAGTGACTCGCCCACAGTCACCCAGCTGACAAGTGGCAGAGCCGGGAGTCAAACCCATGACCTCTGACTCCGAAGCCCAGGCTCTTTCCACTGAGCCATGCTGCTTGAGGCCCAGAGAATAATAATAATAAATAATAATGTTGGTTTTTGTTAAGCGCTTACAGTGCAGAGCACTGTTCTAAGCGCTTGGGTGGATACCAGGGTCATCAGATTGTCCCACGTGAGGCTCACAATGAATCCCCATTTTACAGATGAGGTAACTGAGGCACAGAGAAGTGAAGTGACTTGCCCACAGTCACACAGCTGACAGGTGGCAGAGACGGGATTCGAACCCATGACCTCTGACTCCCAAGCCTGGGCTCTTGCCACTACTACTACTAATAATAATGTTGATATTTGTTAAGCGCTTTCTATGTGCAGAGCACTGTTCTAAGCGCTGGGGGAGACACAGGGTCATCAGATGGTCCCACGTGAGGTTCACAATCTTCATCCCCATTTGACAGATGAGGTCACTGAGGCACAGAGAAGTGAAGTAAGCCCGTCAATGGGCAGGGATTGTCCATTCCAAGCGCTTAGTATAGTCCTCTGCACATAGTAGGCGCTCAATAAATACTATTGAATAAATGAAGTGACTTGCCCCCGTCCCCCAGCTGACGTGGCAGAGTCGGGATTCGAACCCACAACCTCTGACTCCCAAACCCAGGCTTTTGCCACTAACAATAATAATAATGTTGGTATTTGTTCATTCATTCATTCAATAGAATTTATTGAGCGCTTACTATGTTTAGAGCACTGTACTAAGCGCTTGGAATGGACAAATCAGTAACAGAGACAGTCCCTGCCCTTTGACGGGCGCACAGTCTAATCGGGGGAGACGGACAGACGAGAACAATGGCAATAAAGAGAATCGAGGGGAAGAGCATCTCATTAAAACAATAGAACAATTAAAACAAATTAAAGCAACAATTGTTAAGCGCTTACTATGTGCAGAGCACTCTTCTAAGCGCTGGGGGAGATAGAGGGTCATCGGGGTGTCCCACATGAGGCTCACCGTCTTCATCCCCATTTAAGAGGTGAGGTCACTGAGGCACAGAGCAGGGAAGGGACTTGCCCGCAGTCACACAGCTGACAAGTGGCAGAGGCGGGATTCGAACCCGTGAGCTGTGACTCCCCAGCCCAGGCTCTTGCCACTGAGCCACGCTGCACATGCGCCGTCCGGCTGGCTCCGGAAGGAAAAGAGGCGGCGCTGCGGCCGTTCCCTTCCCCTCCCCCCGCTTTTCCCCCGGGCTCTCCCCCCGCCGCCGCGCCCCCTTGTGGCCGATGCAAGCATCGCCGCCAAGCCGACCTCAGCGAGGCGTCTTCCGCGTCCTGCGCCCCCTGCCGGTCCCTCGGGAGAATAGCGCCGAGCTGACGGTATCTGGGTAGAACCACACCTGCCTTCCCCCTTTTTTTTCTTTTCTGCTATTTGTTAAGCGTTTACTAATGTTGGCATTTGTTAAGCGCTTCCTATGTGCCGAGCACTGTTCTAAGCGCTGGGAGAGATACAGGGTCATCAGGTTGTCCCACGGGAGGCTCACCGTTAATCCCCATTTGACAGATGAGGTCACTGAGGCCCAGAGAAGTGAAGTGACTTGCCCACAGTCACACAGCTGACAACTGGCAGAGCTGGGATTCGAACTCATGACCTCTGACTCCCAAGCCCGTGCTCTTTGCACTGAGCCACGCTGCTTCTCTGTGCCAGGCTCTGTACTGAGCGCTAGGGGAGATACGAGCCAATCAGGTTGGACACAGTCCGTGTCCCACATGGGACTCAAAACCTTAATCTCTATTTCATTCATTCATTCATTCATTCATTCATTCATTCATTCATTCATTCATTCATTCATTCATTCGTATTTATTGACCGCTTACTATGTGCAGAACACTGTACTAAGCGCTTGGAATGTACAAATCGGTAACAGATAGAGACAGTCCCTGCCCTTTGACGGGCTTACAGTCTATTTCACAGATTCATTCATTCGGGGCTCAGTGGAAAGAGCCGGGCTTTAGGAGTCAGAGGTCATGGGTTCTAATCGCGGCTCCACCACCTTTCAACTCTGTGACTTTGGGCAATTAACTTGACTTCTCGGTGCCTCAGTTCCCTCATCTGTCAAATGGGGATGAAGACTGTGAGCCTCACGTGGGACAACCTGATTACCCTGTATCTCCTCTGGCGCTTAGAATGGTGTAATGTAATGTAATGTTGGTATTTGTTAAGCGCTTACTATGTGCAGAGCACTGTCCTAAGCGCTGGGGTAGACACAGGGGAATCAGGTTGTCCCACTTGGGGCTCCCAGTCTTAATCCCCATTTTACAGATGAGGTAACTGAGGCACGGAGAAGTTAAGTGACTTGCCCACAGTCACGCAGCTGACAAGTGGCAGAGCCGGCATTCGAACCCACACCCTCTGAATCCCAAGCCCGGGCTCTTGCCACTAATAATAACAATAATGTTGGTATTTGTTAAGCGCTTACTATGTGCAGAGCTCTGTTCTAAGCGCTGGGGTAGATACACGGTAATCGGGGTGTCCCACATAGGGCTCATCCCCATTTTCCAGATGAGGGAACTGAGGCCCAGAGAATAATAATAATAAATAATAGAGACAGACATCAAAGCAAAAGACAACATCAAGAGAAATAGAGTCAAGGAGATATACACCTCATTAACAAAATAAATAGGGTAATAAATAATATATACAAATGAGCACAGTGCTGAGTGGAAGGGGGAACAGCAGAAGGTGGCGGGGGAGGGAATGAGGGGGAGCAAAGGGAAAGGGGGGGCTCAGTCTGGGAAGGCCTCCAGGATAGTATTTATTGAGTGCTTAGTGTGTGCAAAGCAGCATGGCGTAGTGGCTAGGACCCGGGCCTGGAAGTCAGAAAGTCACGGGTTCTAATCCCAACGCTGCCACAAGTCTGCTGGGTGACCTTGGGCAAGGCACTTCACATCTCTGGGCCTCAGTTACCTCCTCTGTAAAATGGGGATTAAGAGTGTGAACCCTTTATGGGACAGGGACTGTGTCCAACCTGACTAACTTGTATCTACCCCATCGTTTAGAACAGTGCGTGGTATATAGTAGTGCTTAACAAGTACCACAATCAATATTATTATTATGAAAACACTGTACTAAGAGCTTGGGAGAGTACAATGCAACAACAAACGGACACATTCCCTGCCCACATAGAGCTTACAGTCTAGAGGGGGAGACGGACATTAATATAAATAAATAAATTCTAGGTATATACATATGTGGTGTGGGAATGAGAGGGAGGATGAATGAAGGGAGCAAGTTAGGGCGACGTAGAAGGGAGTGGGAGAAGAGAAGAGGTCTTAGTCAGGGAAGGCCTCTTGGAAGAGATGTACCTTCATCATAATAATAATAATGTTGGTATTTGTTAAGCGCTTACTATGTGCAGAGCACTGTTCTAAGCACTGGGGTAGATACAGGGTAATCAGGTTGTCCCCCGTGAGGCTCACAGTTAATCCCCATTTTACAGATGAGTTAACTGAGGCACAGAGAAATGAAGTGACTTGCCCACAGTCACACAGCTGACAAGTGGCAGAGCCAGGAGTCGAACCCATGACCTCTGACTCTGAAGCCCAGGCTCTTTCCACTGAGCCACACTGCTTCATATGACGTAATGGAGACACAGAGAAATTACGTTCATTCATTCATTCAGTTGTATATAGTGAGTGCTTACTGTGTGCAGAGCACTGTACTAAGCGCTTGGGAAAGTACAATGCAACAATAAACAGTGACATTCCCTGCCCACCATGAGCTCACAGTTTAGAGTTGGGGAGATAGACATCAAAACAAATAAATAAAATTACAGATATGTACATTAATTCATTCAATCATATTTATTGAGTGCTTACTGATAAATAAATAAATAAAATTACAGATATGTACATTCATTCATTCAATCATATTTATTGAGTGCTCCCTGCAGAGCACTATACTAAGTACTTGGAAAGTACAATTCAGTAACAGTGACAATCCCTACCCAACACCGGGCTCACAGTCTGGAAGGGGGGAGACAGACATCAAAACAAGTAAACAGGCATCAATAGCATCAATATAAATAAATAGAATTATAGATATAAATGTATTATTAATAAAGTAATTAGAATAATAACTGTGCATATATACACAAATGCTGCTCTGCAGGGAGAGGGGTAGAGCAGAGGAAGGGAGTCGGGGTGATGGGGAGGGGAGGAGGATCAGAGGAAAAGGGGGACTTAGTCTGGGAAGGTCTCCTGGAGGAGGTGAGCTCTCAGTAGGGCTTTGAAGGGGAGAAGAGTGATTGTTTGGCGGATTTGAGGAGGGAGGGTGGCCCAGGCCAGAGATAGGACGTGGACCAGGGGTCGACGGTGGGACAGGAGAGAACGAGGTCCAGTGAGGAGGTTAGTGGCACCGGAGGAGCAGAGTGTGTGGGCTGGGCTGGAGAAGGAGAGAAGGGAGGTGAGGTAGGAGGGGGCAAGGTGATGGACAGCTTTGAAGCCAAGAGTGAGGAGTTTTTGCTTTTACATAAATACATACATAAGTACATACATATGTACATACTTTTACATAAGTGCTTTGGGGCTAGGAGCAGGGAAGTGCAAAGGGATAAATAAAATTACAGATACACACATAAGTGCTTTGGGGCTGGGGGGGTGGGGAGAACAAAAGCAGCAAATCAGGGTGACACAGAAGGGAGTGGGAGATGAGGAAAACTTACCCAAGGTCATACAGCAGACGAGGGGCAGAGCTGGGATTAGAACCCAGGTCCTCTGACTACCCACCCCGGGCTCTTTTCATCAGGCCACGCTACTCCTCCTGTTTAATGTTTCCAATAAACATTTGGGCCTTTGAACACCATCAGGGTTAGCTGCGAGGGTGTCTTCTCCTTACAAAGTGTGGCCAGTCTGCCAATGGATTGTGACTTTTTGTGATTCTTCTGGAGCAACTATTGGGCTAGACATTGTATTAAGTGTCTGGGAAAATGCAACAGTTGCAAGACACACATTCAGTGCCCTTGAGGAGATTGCAATCTTGGGGGAGACAGACAACAATCATTTTTAGGAAGTGGAAGCCAGAGAGAACAAGGAAAAGGCAGAAAGCTATGCAAACACATCCAGATGAAACAGCTGAGAAAACTGTAATAATAATACTGATAACAATGATAAATTTGTTAAGTGCTTACTATGTGCCAAGCACTGTTCCAAGAGCTGGGGTAATAATAATAATAATTATCGTATTTATTAAGCACTTACTCTGTGTCAGGCACTGTACTAAGTACTGGGTTAGATACAAGGTAATCAGGTTGCCCCATGTGGGGCTCACCATCTTAATCCCCATTTTACAGATGAGGTCACTGAGGCACAGAGAAGTGACTTGACCAAAGTCTCACAGCTGATAAGTGGTGCAGCTGGGATTAGAACCCATGACCTCTGACTCTCAAGCCTGTGCTCTTTCCACTAAGCCACCAAGATATGCACATATCTTTAAATTATGTGCTATAAATTGCTTATTTATTCATATTACTGTCTGCCTCCCCCTTAGACTGTAAACTCATTATAGTCAGGGAACATGTCTCTGTTGCATTGTATGCTCCCAAGTGCTGAGTATAGTACGCTGCACATAGTAAGCACTCAATAAATACCATGCATTGCTTGATTGAAAATCATAGGCAAAGATAAAAATTCCCCCCTGGACCCAAGTGCCAAGGATAGGAATAATAATAATGTTGGTAATAATGTTGGTATTTGTTAAGCGCTTACTATGTGCCGAGCACTGTTCTAAGTGCTGGGGTAGACACAGGGGAATCAGGTTGTCCCACATGGGGCTCACAGTCTTAATCCCCATTTTACAGATGAGGGAACTGAGGCACAGAGAATTTAAGTGACTTGCCCACAGTCACACAGCCGACAAGTGGCAGAGCTGGGATTCGAACTCATGAGCCCTGACTCCAAAGCCCATGCTCTTTCCACTGAGCCACGCTGCTTAAGATACACACGTGCTAGACACGACCGGGCCGCTGGCATCAATCAGGGAAGGCCTCCTGGTGGAGGCAGGGCATCAGTAGAACTTCGAAGATGGGGAGAGAGGTGGTCTGGGGGTGTTGGGATGGGAGTTCTAGGCTGAGGGAACATTGTGATTGAGCCGTTAGAGGGGGTAGAGTTGAGAATGAGATAACAACCAGAGGATGGGCTTGAGGGGAGAGAAGAGAGCTGGCTGGGGAGCAGGACTGGGGAGAATGTATTAATCAATCAATCAGTGGTATTTATTAAGCACTTACTCTGTGCAGAACACTGCACTGAGCGCTTCGGAGAGTACACGGGGACAGAGTTGGCGGACGTGTTCCCTTCCCATGCGAGCTTACAGTGGGGCGAGACAGACATTAATGTGAATAAATAATTTTTAATATATAAATGGATCAAGGCAGTTGAGGGCCCGAAGCCAACAGGTCAGGAGTGAGATGTGGGTAGCCAACTGAACCACTTGTATGGGAGACAGGAAGCCGCCACAACGGAACAACAGTTGCGGTGTCTGTTTAAACAGATGTTGAAGTTAAGTATTTAACTATGAGAATGTTCTATAAGTATGATGAGAAGCAGCGTGGCGCAGTGGAAAGAGCATGGGCTTTGGAGTCAGGGCTCATGAGTTCGAATCCCAGCTCTGCCACTTGTCAGCTGTGTGACTGTGGGCAAGTCACTTAACTTCTCTGTGCCTCAGTTCCCTCATCTGTAAAATGGGGATGAAGACTGTGAGCCCCACGTGGGACAACCTGCTTCCCCTGTGTTTACCCCAGCGCTTAGAACAGTGCTCTGCACATAGTAAGTGCTTAACAAATACCAACATTATTATTATTAACTATGTACTGTAGGGAATGTGTTTCCTAATGCTCTTATACTGTACTCTCCCAAGTGCTTAGAACAGTGCTCTGCATATAGTAAGTGCTCAATAAATACTAAGCACTGTACTAAGCACTGGGACAGATATAAAATAATCATGTCCCATATGGAGCTCACAGTCTAGGTAGGAGGAGAACAGGTACTGAATCCCCAACCTACAGGTGAGGAAACTGAGGCACAGAGAAGTAGAGTGACTTGCACAAAGTCATCCAGTGGATGTGGTGGAATCAGGATTAGAACCCAGGCCCTCTGGCTCCCAGGCTGGTGCAGCATGGCAGAGCGGATGAAGCAAGGGCCTGGGAATCAGAAGGTCATGGGCTCTAATTCCGGCTCCGCCACTTGTCTGCTGTGTGACCTTGGGCAAGTCACTTCCCTTCACTGAGCCCCAGCTACCTCATCTGTAAAATGGGAATTTGACCCTGAGCCCCACGCGGGACAGGGACTGTATCCAACCCAATTTGCTTGTAACCACCCCAGGACTTAGAACAGTACCTGGCACTTAAAAAGTGACTTAACAAATACCATAATTATTAATTATTATTATTATTTCCACTAATCATGTTGCTTCTCTTTCTCAGGAGGAAGGAATTCATCTGTTTTATCCCATGGATTTTCCTATTCCCTGAGATCCGGCAAGGACCCCCTGGGTGGGCTGAGCTCCCCAGAGAGGGGCTCCTTTTGGCCCAGACACACATACGGGCATCTCTCCCCATTCCAGCTTGTCCATGCTTCTTGTTCTGGGGCCTGGCAGTCTTCTGAGACAGGGCCTAGGGCTGGGTCAGGTCCCAGGTCTGAATCTGGGTCAGGGGCCAGGACCAGGTCTGGATCAGGGTCAGGGTTAGGGTCAGGGTCAGGGTCAGGGTCCAGGGTCTGGGTTAGGGTCTGGGTCAGGATCCAGGTCAGGGTCAGGATCAAGGTCAAGGTCAAAGTCAGTGCCTGTGTCAGGTTCAGAGCCTGGGTCCGGATCAGGTTCCGGGTCAGAGGTCAGATGAGGGTCCAGGTCTGAGTCAGGGTCAGGACCAGGGCCTGGTGCTGGTTCCGGGACTAGGTCGAAGGGAGGGTCTGGGTGGGGGTCTGCCTGTAGAAGGGAGTCACTGAGTGGGAAAGGGTGAGATGATGTGTCCATGTCTCAGCACCACCCTTGGCCCCACTTGGGCACTTAGACCCATCGTCCAGGGTCCTGCCCCATGGACAGCAGGGTGTCCGTGAGGGCCTCAGTGGTGGGGTGTGCTGGGGGCCAGGTTGGGACTGCCCAAGTTCAGTTTCTGGCTGCGAGTGGACTCAAGGGACAAGCCCCCTCCACACCCACCCCCAAGTCCCCGGGCAGGACACACCCAGCCTCCATGTCCCCCTCCGAAACGAGGCTAATAACAAGGTGACCACATTATAGGAGGGGTGGGGCCTCTCCATAAAGGGCTCCCAGATGCCTTTATGTCTCAGACAGGATGGAGGGGGGCAGAGAATGAGGGAGGAAGGCAGGGAGGGCCAGGGAGAGAGGAAGGAGGGATGTCCCTAGCTGTCATTTATTTATTTCTATTGATGTCTGACTCTCCCTCTAGACTGTAACTCGTTGTGGACAGGGATTACATCTGTTGTATTGTTCTATTGTACTCTCCCACGTGCATAATGCAGTGCTCTGCACACAGTAAAAACTCAATAAATAAGGAAAGAGGGCAGGGTAGGAGGGGTGTTGGGGGTAAGGAGGGAGGGAAGAAGGGAGGAAAGCGAAGAAGGAGGGAGGAAGAGGGGGAGGAGGGCAAGGAGAGGGCAGGGAGAAAGGGAGGGAAGGAGGAAGGATATGGAGGAGGGAAGGAAATGGAGGAGGGAGAGAGATGGAGGAGGGTAGGGAGGGATAAACAGGGAGAGGTAGAGGGGAGAAGGGGGAGGAAGGGGGGAGGAGTGGGCAGGAAGGACGGAAGGGAAGGAAGAAAGGATGAAGAGGAGGAGGGAGGGAGATAATGATAATAATAATAATGTTGGTATTTGTTAAGCGCTTACTATGTGCAGAGCACTGTTCTAAGCGCTGGGGTAAACACAGGGGAATCAGGTTGTCCCACGTGGGGCTCACAGTCTTCATCCCCATTTTACAGATGAGGGAACTGAGGCACAGAGAAGTTAAGTGACTCGCCCACAGTCACACAGCTGACAAGTGGCAGAGCTGGGATTCGAACTCATGAGCCCTGACTCCAAAGCCCGTGCTCTTTCCACTGTGCCACGCTGCTTCTACTAGATGGGTAGGCAGGGAGGAGGACAGAGGGAGATGGGTAGGCAGGGAGGAAAAGGGGCAGGGAGGAGGAGGGGAAGGAAGGGGAGGGAGGAGGGCAGGGAGGGAGGGATGGGCAAAGGGACGGGCACAGGGAAGAAAGGAGAGAAGGAGGGGGACACCTGCTACTTGAGTTACTGAGCACAGAACAGACAGCCTTAGGCTGTAGTGAATAAAACCTAGGCCACCGGCTCATTAGCACCAACGGCTCATTAGCACCATCATCATCATCATCATCATCATCATCATCATCATCATCCATCATGTTCTAAAGCCTTGTTTGGGAGCCTCCTGTGAGCACTGCCCTACACTGGCCACCTACTGTGTACAGAGTCCTGTTCTGGAGAACTGCTTTGTGAAAAGCACTGTACTGGGCACCTAGGGTACTAGATACCTACAGTTAGCAGAACACTACTCAATCGATCCATCAGTGGTATTGATTGATCCCTTGCTGTGTGCAGAGCCCTGTACTAAGCGCTTGGGCGAGAACAGTACAGTAGAGTTGGTAGATAGAGTTCCTGCCCACAAGGAGCTTACGGTTTACAGGTGGAAAAGACATTAAAATAAATTATAAATATGGACAGAGGTGCTTTGGGGCTGATCAAGTGCTTAAAGGGAACGGATCCAAGGAAGAGCAATGCAGAAGGGAGAGGGAGTCTCTCCTCTCCATCCCTGACTCTCCTCCAGTGACCCAGCATGGCGCATCCAACACCCTTGATTCTCCCCCTCCATCCTCGACTCTCCCCAGTGACCCAGAACAGACCCTTGCCTTTACTTCTGTTTAAACTCCTGTGGCCCAGATGGAGTCTTTGACTCCAGCTTTTAGGCGTGGGGACAGGTGGATTCCCCATGCTCACTTGCTCCGTGGGAAAAGCCGTCCCTACTGCTTGTCCTGATTCTGCCTCCCTCCAGCCTCAGAGGGGGCACCTTGCCCCCTGTGAGGGTGGGAATCCGGGAAGCCCATCTCCATGGTAGCCCAGCCCTCCCATCCGACCCATCTGTCCAGCCCGCCCATCCCGACTCCCTGGCCAGGGAGGTTCTAGATCCCCGGCCATTCCACAGGCCGCTCGGAGCCTGCGGACTCACGCCCCGCTCCCCGCCGTCCTTGGAATTAGTGGTTTGGTCAACGTGTAATTAGGGTGCCAGGTGCCAGGCGTGATGCATTCGCAGCAGCAGGTAAACAGGGAGCCCCCAGTGAGGATTCACTCCCGGGCCCCTGGGGTTCAGTCATCGTCTGTCATCACCCAAGGAGTTGCGGGTTGGGCTGTTTGTCGGCTTGTCTTCCCTCTCCTTCAGACTGCCGGGTGCGGCCCGGCGCTTAATCGGATCAAACTAATTAGGAGAGACCCAAAGATAACCCTTCCGGGACACCTCGCCCAACTGCCACCTCGGCAGGGATTACTGATCTGTTGTTCAATCAATCATATTTGAGCACTTCTTGTGTGCAGATCACTGTACTAAGCGTTTGGGAGAGTTCTGTGATGCCCACGATGTACGAGTTCGCTGGCCCATTATCGCTTGTGCGGCCTATGGCTGGCTCTTGGAAAGATTTACTCTTGGAAGGTTTCTGTCCACCTGGAAGCTCCTTGAGGGCAGGGGTCATGTCTACAACCTCTCTTGTGCATTCCCAAGGGCTCAGAAGAGGGCATCCATCAGCCGCCCAGCCCGGTGTGCAGAGTCACCCTTCAGAGGGGCGAGTTTTGCCGGTCCATCCGGTAGCTAAGGAGCGCTCCTCCTGACTTGTTCCTGTCCGGTTGCCCCCACTCCGTCCAAAGCCCATCAATGTGAATGGAAACCCAGCCCTACCACCTCCTTGATTTTGCCTTGATTTCCTCTCGAGCTGCCCCCCCCCCCCCTTCTCCCTTATAAGGCCCACCCCCACATCCTCCTTGCCCTGTCCAGCAGGGTCCTACTCAGTCTATGATCTATCTCCTTCTCCCCTGGGTGCTTGAGCCAGTAATCAAGCTCCCACAGCTCCCTAAGGCCTGGCTCATCCTTACTTGATGACCCGGGTGGGTAGGGGTCACAGGTCTTGGCTCCTCCAATCGATCATTGGTATTTACCGAGCACCTCCTACGTGCACAGCACTGTATTAAAGACTTGGGCCATGCTTCCAGACTTGGGAGCCCTTTGGAATCCCAACTGCCACAGATGGGAAAGATCCATGGATGTCGATGTAGGCCAGGTTAACAGTCAATAATAATAAGAAGAATAATGATAGTGGTGGTATTTGTTAAGCACTTACTCTGTGCCATGGATTGTGCTAAGCACTGGGGCAGTTACGAGACAATCAGGTCAGACGTAATGGGGCTCACAGATTAAGTAGGAGGGTGGCATAGGTTTTGAATCTCCATTTGACAGATGAAGAAACTAAGGCTCAAAGAAGTGAAGTGACTTGTCCAAGGTTTCATAGCAAGGAAAATGGCAGAGCTGGGATTAGAACCCAGGTCTTCTGACTCCTGGGTCCAGTTTCTATCCATTCCGGCTTTGCTGGTCCTCACCCCTTGACTGCAGGCTTCTCTCTTTCCCTCTCTCCTCCCCACCCGGAGGTTCAAGGCCACTGGTCATCTGGACAGTTCACCACCTCTGTCAGCTAAGCCAGGAGCTCTCCGGGTCTGGGCTGGACTCCAGCTCTCCCTTGTTTTTTATGGTATTTGTTAAGCGCTTACTATGTGCCAGGCACTGTTCTAAGTGCTGGGGTAGATACAAGCTAATCAGGTTGGACACAGTCCCAGTCCCACATGGGCTCACAGCCTTAATCTCCATTTTACAGATGAGGAAACTGAGACCTAGAGAAGTGAAGTGATTTGCCCAAAGTCACACAGCAGACAGGTGGCAGAGCCGGGATTAGAAACCAGGTCCTTCTGACTCCCAGGCTTGTGTTATATCCACTAGGTCATGGTGCTTCTCACTAGGTCATGCTTTTTCTCTGAGAAGCATGAGCATCTGTGGAGACTGACAGCCCTTTCCCAGACCTCATTATCATTATTATTATTACAGTATTTGTTAAGCACTTAACTATGTGCCAGACACTTTACTAAGCACTGGGGTGGATACAACCAGATTCGGTTGGACACAGTCCCAGTCCCACATGGGCCTCACGGTATCAATCCACATTTTACGGATGAGGTAACTGAGGCCCAGAGAAGTGAAGTGACTTGCCCAAGATCACACAGCAGACAAGTGGTGGAGGCAGGATTAGAACCCATGACCTTTGGACTCCCAGGCCCATGCTCTAGTCACTAAACCATACTGCTTCTCTGCGGCCAAACCCCCCAGCAGCCTGGACCCGGCCCCGCTGGAACCCCTGCCTCACCGGGCATTGTCGGGCCACTGGTGTTTGCAGGCAGAGTCCAGGCTGAGCCACTTATAAGGATGGGTTAGGGTGTGGAGGGGCCTTGGCCTCCCTCTCAAGATCACACCTGGAGAGTTTCCAGTCCTTTACCAGTCTTGGCTATGGGAGGGAGAGTCAAGCAGTGGCATACGCATTCCATTCCTAGCTTGGGCAGTGGCTAGCGAGTGGCAGGCAATCTGCTACAAGTCAAAACTCCCTGTGCTGGGCAGCAGCAGCACGGGAGTGAGTCAAGGGTGGAGACTTAGGTTAACTGCGCAGAAGAAGGCAATGGTAAACCACTTCTGGATTTTTTCAGAGAAAACTCTCTGGATCCACTGCCAGAACGATTGCAGATGGAAGTGGGCGTTCTGGGAGACATGGGTCCATGGAATCTCTTTGGGTTGGAGACGACTCGACAGCACAAGACAAGGGACCAGGGCCACCCCACACGTCCCCGCAACGCACATGGACAAAGGAGTCACCGAGTCCCCGGCCTCCTTGCCTTCACCCTGCATGGTCCAGAGGTCAGCTCCCTGGCCACCTCATCCAGCAGTTCACCTCCCCGGGGTCCCGGCTGTTTATCTGCTGAGTGACTCTGGTTGTTTACCGTGCACACGTGGGCATGACTCTGGACAGACAGACGAGTGTCAGACACCTCTCCCGGCCCCTGCCCTGTGTGAGCCCGTGGGGATGGGTCTCAGCCGTGCCGGTGGCTTTACCCACCGGGCCTGTCTATGATTCCCAGCTTGCTCATGGGCCTCCTGGTGTCCAAATGGTTTCTGCCTGAGGGGACTGGTCCCTATCCCGATGGCCACCCGCTGGACCGATCTGCCCGCCACACTGCCCTGCCTTGGGGTAAGATGTTGGGCCAAGCCGGGGCTTTCCGTCCTCTATTTAAAGATGAAAAGGACTATATGGGGCGGGAGGCCGCACTGAAGCCCCCTGGACCTGTCCGCCCACCTCCTTGCCCACCCGCTGCCCCTGCCTTGCCCTGTCATGGGGTCAGACCCTGGGCCGCGCCGGGCCTTTCCATCCTCTGTAAAAGGACGATAAGGAATATACGCGATGGAGGCCGCGCCGAACAGCCTGGGGCTCCGGCTGCCGTCCATCCTCTGCCCACGCTGCATCCAGCGGCACCGTGTTGCTGAGAGCACTGGTCGCCGGTGGGCATTGGCTGCACTCCAGGCCCCGGGTGCTGCTGATCCTGTTCTGCCCCTCCGGGTGGCTTTCACTGCAGCCTGAAGGTGGCACTGGTCACAGGGACCCAGAAGCCCATGATGATGATGATTATGGTATTTGTTAAGTGCTCACTATGTGCCAGACTCTGTTCTAAGCAATGATGGGACAGAGCCGGGACTGGTGGAAGGAGGGCAGGCAGACCCCCAGAAGTGATGTCCTCTCCCCCCTGAGCCCCAACACCCACCTCCCCATCGACTCCATCATCGGGCTCTGCCGGAGCCACTCACCTGGCCCCTGAGACCCCCAAGACTCCCGAGACCCTCTCCCCTCTCTGATGGCTCAGCTTCTTTCAGAGGTCTGTTTTGACCAGGTCCTCCCAGCTATGCTGTCTAGGAACCCCCATGAAAGGCAAGGAAGAGTCCCCTCCCCCACACCCCATCCTGACCTCTGGGCGCTGTTCCGGCCAGGCCAGAAATCACTCAGCCTGGAAGAAGGTGGAGGGGAAGGATGAGGGGGCACAGAGAGGGGCAGGAAGAGGAGGAACAGGGTTCACCTCGAAACAGTATCCCAACTTGCCATGAGCTGCAGGGCGGTGGGGGGGCTTGGGGCTGTCTCAGCCTTGTGTGGGCTGCAAAATCCTGAAAATGCCTGGAAACCTTGGAAAAACTGAGATTGTAAGTTCCTGGAGGGCAGGGACCATACCTGGGATCTTGGGTTCAACCTCCCAAGCACTTAAGCCATTCCGTTCTATCTACCTTGGCCCTTAGCACAGTGCTAGGCATGTAGTAAATGCTTAACTGCCAATATCTTCATATTCCTCCTCATCTAATAACTACTATTATTATTATTTACCCCACGCAGGACTCAGCTGCACATTAGGGGCCCAGACCAGTGCTCAGGACTCAGGAGGTGTACAATAAATACCACTGCTGGAAACAGTGACTTGGATTTCCACCCCCAGAGGCTCAGGGTTGCACTGGGAGGGCAAGGGTTCCTACCTTCACCTCCATTTCCCATCGAGACAATGGGTCGACATGTAAGGAAAACTCACAGATTCACCCTGTCACCAATTCCTGTCAGTTCTACCATAAAATCCACTAAAATCCACCCTGTCCCCCCTACCCAAGCTACTCCCACATTAATACAAGCACTATCCTATCTCTCCTTGATTACTGCATCGGCCTTCTAGCTGACCTCCCTGCTTCCTGTCTCTCCCTGTTCCAGTCCATAATTCACTCTGCTGTCTAGATCATTTTTCTACAAAAATGTGCACTCCTCAAGACCCTCCAGTGGTTTCCCTTTCACTGCTGCATCAAACAGAAACTACTCTCCATCCGCTTTAAAGCACCCAATCCCCTTGCTCCCTCCTTCCTTACCTCCCTGATTTCCTACTACAAGCCAGCCCGCACACTTCCCTCCTCTAGCCTCAACTTGCAAACTGCGCCCCGATCTCATCTATCTCTTCGCCAACCCCTTTCCCATCTTCTTCCTCTGGCTGGAACTCCCTCCCCTGCCATGAATGCCAGACCACCACTCTCCCATATCCAGAGTAATTATTATGGTCACGAGGCTGCCAAGAGGTCTTTCCCAATTAAGCCCTCTTTTCCCTGGCTACCTCTCCCTTTTGGGTCGTCAATGCACTTGGATCTGTGACCTTTGAGCATTTGATATTCGCCCCACAGCACTTATATGTATATCAAAACCCCCACAGCACTTTCTAATGATATTTGTTAAGCATTTACTATATGCTAGGTGCTGTCCTAAGCACTGGGACAGCATAGAGAAGCAGCATGATGTAGCGGAATGAGCACGGGTCTGAGAGTCAGAAGGCCATGGGTTCTAATCCCAGCTCTGCCACTTGTCTGCTGTGTGACCTGGGGAAAGCGGCTTTCCTTCTCTGGGCCTCAGTGACCTCATCAGTAAAATGGGGATTAAGACTGTGAGCCCCACATGGGATTGGGACTGTATCCAATTTGGTTTTCTTGTATCCATCCCAGCGCTTAGTACAGTGCCTGGAACATACTAAGTGCTTAACAAATACCATCATTTTTATACAAGCAAATCAGTTTGAATACAGTCCAGGTCCCACACAGGTCTCACAGTCTTAATCCCTATTTTACAGATGAGGTCACTGAGGCTCAGAGAAGTGAAGTGACTTTCCCAAGGTCACATAGCAGACAAGTGGTACTTGTCTTAGAGAAGCAGCGTGGCTCAGTGGCAAGACCCCAGTTTGGGGAGTCAGAGGTCATAGGTTCGAATTCCGGCTCTGCCACTTGGCAGCTGTGTGACTGTGGGCAAGTCACTTCACTTCTCTGGGTCTCAGTTCCCTCCCTCATCTGCAAAATGGGGATGAAGACTGTGAGCCTCACGTGGGACCACCTGATGACCTTGTATCTCCCCCAGCACTTAGAACAGTGTTGTGCACATAGTAAGTGCTTAACAAATACCAACAACGAAAAAAAAAGTGGTGGAGCTGGGATTAGAAACCAAGTCCTTCGGATTCCCAGGCCCGTGCCATACCCACTAAGCCATGAGTACATAGAACTAAAAACTATATATTGCAAATTACATATTTTTTATTAGTGTCTGTCTCCCCTTCAAGACTGTAATCTCGTTGTTGGCAGGGAATGTATCTACAAACTCTGCAGTATTGTACTTTCCTAAATGCAGAGAACAAGGTTCTGCACACAGTAAGTGCTCAAGTAAATATCATTGATGATGATGATGAGAGACGGAGGGAGGGAGGACGGGAAGGGATGGGGGAGGGAAAGAGAGATATTACATACATCCACAAGTTAATTAATTGAGAAACCACTGAATCCATATATGACGCCCTGCACCCTCACAAATACTAATTACAGGTCTGTTGTTTTTCTGTTGCAGTTGTCCATAAGTCAACAGGCGAAGTACCTCTTACCACACATCCTACTGTTGTGCTGAATTATAAACCCTTTGAGAGCAGGGATTTTGTCTAAGTCCACTGAGCTCTCCCTCGTGCTTAATATGGTTCTCTGTGCAAAGGCAACCCTCAATAAATGCTATTGATTGATTGGTTGACTGACTTACTCATTGACTGCTTTTCCTAGCGCTTAGTAAAGTGCAGTGTCCAGGGGATGCTCAGTACATACTGTCATTGCTAGAACGGCAGCCCTCACTAAATACAGCACATGGTACCCAGAGGGCGCTCACTACAGTCTGTCACTCCTACTCCTACAGCGTTCAGTACAGTGACTCGGGGAGAGTTCACCTCCATGGCCTCCCCGCCGCTTCCCCGGGAGCTCGGGGTTGGTTCATGGCTATGATCCCCCCTTCCCACCCACCGCCCCCGGACTCAGAGATGGCTCCTGGCTGTGACCTCCTGCTCTCTCAGGGCTCAGAGATAATAATAATGGTATTTATTAGATGCTTACTATGTGCCAAGCACTGTTCTAAGCACTGGGGTAGATACAAGGTAAGCAGGTTGTCCCACGTGGGGCTCACAGTCTTAATCCCCATTTTACAGATGAGGGAACTGAGGCCCAGAGAAGTGAAGTGACTTGTCCAAAGTCACACAGCTGAAAAGTGGCAGAACTGGGATTAGAACCCATGACATCTGACTCCTAAACACATGCTCTTTTCCATTAAGCCACGCTGCTTCCCCTGGCTGTGACCTCCTCCTCTGCCAGGCTCAGGAATGGTTTGTGACTATAATTCCCCCTACCCCCATGTTTAAAGACAGTAATAATAATAATAATGTTATTTGTTAAGCACTTATTATATGCCAGGCACTGTATTAACTGCTGGGGTAGATACAAGTAAATTGGATTAGACACAGTCCCTCTCCCACTTGGGGCTCACAGTCTTAATCCCATTTTACAGATGAGGTAACTGAGGTACAGAGAGAAGTTAAGTGACTTCCCCAAGGGCACACAGCAGAAAAGTGGCAGAGCTGGGATTAGAACCCATGACCTTCTGACTCCCAGCTCCATGCTATATCCACTAACACCATGCTGTGGCCCTGACCTCTTGTCCCCCCAAGACTCAGGGATAGTTCATGGTCATGACCTCCTCTCCCACACCGGGTCAAAGAGATGGTTGGTGGATGTGACCTCCTGCCCCCGCCCTACCCTTTGGGGCTCAGAGATGGTTCATGGCTGTGATCCCCCATAAACACTGGGTTCAGAAATTGTTCTTGGCCGTGACCTCCTGTCCCCACCCAGGACTCCGGGATGGTTCCTATCCACCCCCCCATCCCAGAGACGGTTCGTAGCCGTGACCTCCGGCCTCTCTCAGACTCGGGGATGGTCTGAGGCTGAGGAAGTCAGAAAGTTTTCTGGAGCTTCCTCACAGGACTGCCCAGACCACAGAACTGGGGGCTGCCTAAAGAGGGGATTTTTGCAGAGAGGACAGGCCGCTGCTAGAGTGGGAGATCTGTAGGCTCCCTGGCTCCACGGAGGGCCCAGCTCTCCAGACCCAGCAGGGACGAGGTTCCCTCCTGGGGCCCCATGGGGAGACGGGCTCTGGGAGGTCTCTGGTGCCTCCCTGGTCCTCCCCCCATTAAGCTCTGTTTTCTATGACTCCCACTCCTTTCTGCATCATCTCTGCTTGGAGCTGGGACCTAGAAGCACTTTATATTCAACTCACCCTCAACCCCTCAGCCCCTCGGCACTAATGTCCATGCCCGTAAATTATTTATTTGAATGTCTGCCTTCCCCTTTAGACTGTAAGCTCCTTGTGGGGCAGGGAACATTTCTACCAACTGTTGGATTGTATCTCCCAAGTGACTACTAAAGTGTTCTGCACACAGTAAACCCTCAATAAATGCCATTGATCGATAGTTTAAGTGGATGCAGACAGCTGGGAGGTTTGCTTGGGAGGAGTGAAGACTGGGACCTGGGGTGCAGTGGGAGAAGGAAGTGGAGAGAGGGAGGGAGAGAGAAAAGGAGGCGGCAGGTGGAGAGAGCCTTGAGGCCATTGGTCAGGGGTTGGGATGTTCTAGAGGAGAGAGCCAAGGGCTGGGAATTCGGCGACCTGGGTTTGAACCTTGGCTCTGCCCCTGCCCTGCTGTATGACCTTGGACAAGTCACTCAACCTCTCTGGGCCTCGGCTTCTTCTTTTGTGAATTGGAAGTAAGATCCCTGCCTTCCCTCCTTCTTGGACCGTGCACCCTATGTGGGGCAGGGATGGACTCTTCCCCGGAGCCCAGCACAGGGATGGTCAGGAGAAGCAGGCTGCAGGGTGGGACTCTGAAGGATCTGGGCTCATTTAATGGAGTAGAGAGGGGTGGGCAGGTCAGGGCAGAGGAGAGGAAAGGAGATCTCCTCCAAGAGGCCTTCCCTGACTAAGCCCTCCTTTCCTTTTCTCCCACTCCCTTCTGTGTCATCCTGACTTGCTCCCTTCATTTATCCCCAATCCCAGCTCCACACCACTTATGTCCTCCAAGAGGCCTTCCCTGACTAAGCCCTTCTTTCCTCTTCTCCCTCTCCCTACTGCTTCACCCTGACTTGCTCCTTTCATTTGTCCCCCCTCCCAGCCTCAGGGCACTTAAGTATATATTGTAATGTTATTTGTTTCTAATAGAAATAATAACGTCTGTCTCCCCCTGTAGATTACAATCTACAACTTGCTGTGGGCCGGGAATGTGTCTGTTTATTATTCTCTTATACTCTGCCAAGCACCGAGTACAGTGATCTGCGCAAGGTAAGCACTCTGTAAATACGACAATGAATGAATAACAGTAATGTATTTATTTATATTAATGTCTGTCTTCCCCTCTAGCCTTTGAGCTCGTTGTGGGTAGGGAAGATGTCTGTTTATTGTTGAATCGTCCTCTCCCAAGTGCTTAGTTCAGTGTTCTGCACACAGTCAGCGCTCAGTAAATACGACTGACTGATTGAGTGAGAGGAAGGTTGCCGGCAAGAGGAGGTCTATCGGTGGGAACAGCTACTCCCTGCTTGGGGGTTGGTGAGGGTGGGGCAGGAGGGCCCAGGCTCAAAGTGCAGCAGGAAGGAGTCAGGCTAGACCTGACGGAAAACCTTCCCACCCGAGGATGTGAGTCTTGGCAAAGCTTTTCCCAGCGAGGGGGGCCCTCAGCTTGTTCCAGGGATGTGCTCTCCACCAGAGGACGGAAAAGGGGAGACTTCCCCTCATTCTGGCCATTTCAACTGTCCACACGGGTCCTGCCCATCCGCTTGGGACCCCATAGGCTGGCACTCAGCCTCCCAAACCCCACTGAGCAGCAGTTGGCTTAAAGGAAAGCTATGAACTGGAAACGGCACCTGATTTCTTCAGAGCAATTGTGTGTGTGGGAATGTGTGGATGAGTGTTGGAGCAGAGAGTGTTGGAGCAGAGTGTTTTGGAGCACAGCGAGTTGGAGCAGAGGGTGTTGGAGCAGAGTGCGTTGGAGCAAAGCATATTGGAGCAAAACAAGTTGGAGCAAAGCATGTCAGAGCAGAGTGTGTTGGAGCAGAGCATGTTGGCACAGATCATGTTGGTGCAGAACGTGCATGGACTTCTTGGAGGGGGCACCCAGTGACCTGACAGGCTTCCGGGGAGAGAATTCTCAGGTCACCCTACGAGCGGATGGGTGCAGGGAGGCGGAGGCAGGCGGATGGTCGGGCGGACGGAAGGACAGAACTCTCCTGTTGTGGCAACAGCGGGGGAGGTTGGGCAACCCTGGGTGCTGGGCAAGGCAAGGACTGTCTCAACAGCCCAAACCACGCTGCCGGGCAGACTGCATTTCTCCTTCTCACTCCTCCGAGGGTGGGGCAACATCCCAGCCCTGCCATTGGACGGCCACACCCCAAGTGGTTACCATCAGGGACGGTGCTCAGACAATAGGATCAGTCTCCTCGGTGGCCTCCTTGACTCCAGCCTCTTCACCCACCACGCTGCTGCCTGGATTGTCTTTCCAAGTGGCCCACCAGCACCCGCCTCACCTCTCCTCAAAACCCTCCTCCCAATTGGCCATCTCCCCGCCGGCCCCCACAGCCCACAAGAACTCCAAACCACCGGCTTCCAGGATCTTACCACCTTACATATCAGCTCTCTTAATCTGCTACTCTCCAACTCCCAATGAGTGGGCACTCAATACAGTTCTCTGTACTTGGTAGGCACTTAGTAGAGTGTTCTACACACAATAGGTGCTCAGTACATCCTGTACCGGTTGTTGCCATTGGAAGAGCAATTTCCTCTCGTGGTATCTTGCTTTGTCAAGTGTCAGGGCCTGACCCACCCTGCTCTCCCCTTTCTTAATGAATCAGGCCTGGGAGTCAGAAGGTCATGAGTTCTAATCCCGGCTCTGCCACTTGTCTGCCGTGTGACCTTGGGCAAGTCACTTCAATTTTCTGGGCCTCAGTTCCCTCATCTGTAAAATGAGGATGAAGACTGAGCCCAATGTGGGACAGGGACTGTGTCCAGCCCAAGATAATTGGTGCGTCCAGCTCTTAGTCAGTGCCTGGCACAGAGTAAGTGCTTAACAAATACCACAGTTATTATTCTTATTATTTCCTGGACACGAATTGCACCTCCTGGGGCTTCAGTGGAATCTGCCCCATTCTCTTTAGCTGCCCCCACCCCCTGCCCCTTCTCTCCTGAACTTCCTGAAGGAAGCAAACATGAGGAGGGCAGGGCAGGAGAGGGTATGGGAAGGAAGAGAAAGGCAGGGGAGAGAGGCCTGAAAGGCGTTGGAGAGCCATGGGCCTCTCTGAACCTCCTTCCCTATCTCCCCAACCCACCCGAATCCAGTCCTGCCAGGACGGCCCCGCCCAGCCGGCCGGGCACCCCCAAGCCCCGTGGCCCCCAACGGCCCGGTAGATAACACGGCTCAACACTGGGCTTCCGCCCCTTAGTCCCGTGTCCTCAGTTGGGCCGAGGGGGCGATGGGCACAGAGGAGACACAGACCCTGGCTGGGGGATGGAGGGCAGGTCGGGGGGACGGCCCGGCCTGAGGAAAGCAGGTGAGTAACCGGGGGCACTGAAGGGTCACCAACGTTGACCAGCAGGTAGCGGGCAGAAGTTACAGCCCAGGGGAGGCAGTGGGAGCCGGTGTCCCCTGGGCTTCGACCATGGGGACGATGGGGTCGGTGTCCCCGGGTCCCTGCTGTAGGACGATGGGGCCGGTATCGCCCGGTCCCGGCCGTGGGACGATGGGGCCGGTGTCCCCGGGTTCCGACCGTCACTCCCAGTGAAATGTCGGCCCTTCCGGCTGCTTTTCTAGGCTGCAAATCATCCCATTGCTGCCCTTCCCCCAGGACACCCAGTGAACAAGATCATGGCTTGATCAGAGAGTGAGGGACTCTGGCAACAGCACAGACAAATAATGTACGCCATTTTCTGGAGAGGGGGAGGCGGGGTGTGTGTGTGTAATCGTCATCATCATAATTGTGGCATTCGTTAAGTGCTTACTATGTGCAAAGCGCTGTTCTAAGAGCTGGGTGCATGCGTAGTCGGGTATGGGGCAGTCTGAGCAAAAAGAAAGGCACATGTTTAAACGTATATAAATAAATATGCACAGAGAGAGAGAAGGAGAAAGAGGGAAAGAGTGAGAGAGATAGGGAGAGAGGGAGAAGAGAGAGGGGGAGGGTGTGGGGGGATAAAACCAATCTGAACGAGGAGACAGAGACGGAGAGTGGGGGGGGGATAGGGAGGGGAAAAGGGGCGGGGGTGCAAAGAGGCACCCCTCGGGCGGCGAGGTGGGCAGAGGGGAGAGGGGCTTGTTCAGTCGAGTGGACAGGACCGGACCGGACCGGACAGGAGGACTCGGTCCTGGGGATCCCCCTCCCCTGCGCCCCTCGGCCTCCCCGGCCGCCGCTGCCCCCGGCCCGGTCCTGTCCGGTCCGGCCCTGTCCGGTCCTGTCCTGTCCGGCCCTGTGTTGGTCAGGATCCGGGGTCCCCGGTCGGGATCTGAGCCCGGGCGCGCGTTCGGGGTTCGGGGCGGGCCCGGGGGAGGGTCCGGGGGCGGGTCCTGGGGCGGGGGTCAATCCGCCCCGCCCTCCCCCTCCCCCGTTATAAGAGCAGGGCGGAGCCGCCGCCCCGGAGCCGAGCGTCGGAGCCTGTGGGGCCTCCGTGTCCGGGCCCGGGTCCCCTCCGACCCCCCGACCGACCCCCGCCACCGACCCGCTATACAGCCATCCCTTTCCAACTTCAGCTACAGTGCTAGCTAAGTTTGGAAAGACCCACACTGCGCAACCCGTTCGGCCGAGCCCCGTGCCACCCGTGCCAGCCTCGCCAGCCTCGCCAGCCGGGCCCGGAGTCCCGCCGCCCAGGAGCCACGCTGAGCGCGTTTGATTTTGCACAGCTCTGGCAGGGATTTTTCCTGGTCCTACCTCAAGCGCCCTGCCCTCCGGCCTCTGCCCTCCGGCCTCTGCCCTCCGGCCGCTGCCCTCCGGCCGCTGCCCTCCGGCCGCTGCCCCCGGCCGCACCAGCAGCGCCCGCACGGGGCACTCGGGCCCGCGGCGCCCCCCACCCCAGCGCGTCCCGCCCGCGCCCCCCGAGCCCCCGACCCTTAGGGACCAGGGGGCGACTCCCTCCGCCGGGGCCATGGCCAAGGCAGCGGGCAGCACCAACCAGCGAGGCTGCCGTGGTGAGTTGGGACCCCCGCCGGGGGTGGGCGAGGCGGTGAGGGGTCCTCCCCGGGGCCCGGGGGGCGAGATATGGGGGAGGAGGGGGCCAAAGGGGAGCGGGGCTCCCAGGGGTTTGCAGGGGCCGCGAGGTGGCCCCAAGGGGAGGAGCCAGGAGGACGGGTTTACTACTACTACTACTACTACTAATAGTATTTCTTAAGCGCTTACTCTGTGCCAAGCACTGTTCTAAGCGCTGGAGTAGATCCAAGCCAATCAGGCGGGACACGGACCCTGTACTGTATGGAGTTCACAGTTTTAATCCCCATTTTACAGATGAGGTTACTGAGGCACAGGCAAGAGAAGTGATTTGCCCAAGGTCACACAGCAGACGAGTGGCAGGCCGGGGATTAGAACCCACAGCCTCTGACTCTCAAGCCTCTCTTGCCTCTAGGCCCAGGGCCAGGGGGTCCCCCCTCCCCAACCCCGGTGAAGGGGTTGAGGGAAGACCTGGCTCCCCATACCCCCACCACACATGCAGATAGGACCTAGGCACCCCAGGCCACAAGCTGGAGGGTCCCTGGTTTTGGGGGGTGCCTCCCCAAGACCGCCATCGTGGCACATCCAAGGGCTGCAAGAACAGGATGCAGGGACTCATCCCAGGTTCCCGGGAAGTGTACCCCAGAAAAGTCCCCCAGATGCTGGCCCCTAGGAACTTTCACCGGGACAGGGACGAGGCTGCTGTCACGAGGGGGCAGAGCCCCTCCCCACCTCCCCGAATCCCCGCTGATTCTGCTCCTGTCCCCATAGGGTCCCTGGGCACCTACCTCACCTCTGCCAAGTTTCTGCTCTACATGGGGCATGCACTGTCGACTTGGGTAAGTGCAGGGGCCACCCGGTGCCGCCTGTCCCACCGTCCGAACATCCGTCCGTCCCTCCGTCCACCCTCCTGCCCTCCCTGTCCCTCCGACTCTCGTCCCCGGCCTCTACCGGGGCGGGGCAAGGGGGCTCCCTTAGTCGGCGGGGACCCTCTGCCTGCGAACTGGCAGGATGGACACAGGCCACAGTGGTGGCAAGCTTGGTTCGGTGGGGTGGTGAGCGGCCGTCTCTCAGGCCGGGACTCGGGGGGCTTCAAACTCAAAACGGCAGGACAAAAGGATGGGAGGTTTATGCCAGAGTGGAGCACACTGGCAAAATGGGAGACACTGGGGAGATGCAGCAGTAGACAGGAGTGCACTGGTCCAGTGGGGCGCCCTGATGCAGTTGGAAGGGTGGGGAGATGAGCGTGTTAGGGTTTGGGGGTTTGATGCAGAGGCTTCCTCCATCCTGGCCCTAGAGGGTTTTGCCCCAGGCCTCCCCCGGCACCCCCAAGGAGTGGGGACCCTCTCCTCGCCGAGGTGCCCCCGGCTGAGGCTACTGTGTCAGGCCTGGCCTCTGGGGGCCCCGGGTCGGAAAAGGCCAAAGTCTCCAGGGCCCAGGCCTGGTTCTGTCCTGCCCCTCCTGACTGACTGGTGACTAGATGAGCACTCAACCTGGCTTTGCTGGCTGACCGGCCCCCTGCTCCAGCTCTTTGGTCAGCAGGAGCCTCGTCATGGCCCTGGTCAGCGGGAGGCAGCCTCCCGCCCCAGCCCCGAGGCCAGGCTTGACCAGTGACCAGGGGTGTCTCTTGGGTGATGGGGACCACCCATGCAGGGAAATTCCCTCACCCACTCTCCCCGGGACACATGTGTGGGGGGGGACACTCCCCCTGCTTCCCCTCCCACCCCACCCACTACCACTGTCTGAAAGGTGAGACTGCCATGGGCCATGCCTGCCGGGTGGTGTCCGGGGGGCCTCTCGCCCCTTCCTACGGGGCTATATTTGATCTGGGCCCCCCACTCCCCCGCTCCGGCCCTGCCCATCTCCTCCAAGGCTGCCAACGCCCCCGAGCCGGGCCGGGCCGGCCCTCCTCCCCATGGCTCTCTGCCCGGAGCTATTTTTCGTGAGGCCGGGGCCCTTGAGGATGACACTGCAGACAAACAGTAAACAGAGGCCTCTGCTGATTCAACACAATTCCCACCAGCTGTTGGTCCTCGAGCCCCCCAGCCTCCCCCCCACACCCCCTTCGCCGGGGCCCGGGACAGCCGGCCGACTCCTGGAGTGGGAGGATGGGGGCCCCCTGGGAGGGTGGGGGCCCCCTGCACTGCCCCCACTCCCTGTGGGTTGTGATCCCTTTACCCGAGTGAGCAGGCCAGTGGTGGTGGGTGGGGGTTGGAGGGTTAAGGTGTGAGAAGGTGACTGCCCTCCCCTCCACCCACACACCCCAGCAGAAGTCAGCATTCTCCTCGTGTTGGCAAAGAGCCGGAGAGGCCCAAGATGGGGGAGAGAGCGAAAGCCAGGAGGCAGGAGAGCCGGGCCCTGGCCTGCTAGGTGACCTTGGGCAAGTCCCTCACTCACTCTGGCTTCAGTACTCTCACCTGTAAAATGGGGAGAAGGTCCTTCTTCTCTTAGGGGCCAGGGACCATCATTCTCTATGAACCCCAGCATTTGGCCCCATGTTTAGCACCGGGAAAGCGCTCAGCCCATACCATGATTGGTTAATTCCTGATCCGGTAATTTAAGGAAAGGTGGAGCTTCCTGCTTCGGGGGGGTTAACCAGCAGCCAGAGCCATATTGTCTGGCGGCTCTTAAACATGGGGAATTTTCTCTGCCTTTAGACCCTCTAGGCTGGAGGCTCCCTGTGGGCAGAGACTGTATCTACTAACTCTGGTAGACAGAACTCTTCTAAGCGCTTAATACAGTGGTCTGTACACAGTAAGCGCTAAATAAATACCATGGATTGATCGAACGACCCAAGGTGTCCAGCCGCCCGGTGATCGGAGACCTCAAGCTCACTCTCAAGTCCACATCTCTCGTGGGCCTCTGAGGCATGAGGGGGGCGGTGGGCCGACGCCCCGCTCTGACGCCGGGCCCGGTCGTCCGGCTTCTTGGAATTTTCCACCGCCTCCTTGCCCGTTGCATAATTTGAAAGGAACCTACCTGTTTCCTTCCAGCTGCCTGGGCAGCCCCTTCCTGTGGGCTTTGAAATGGGACCCCCTCCCCTCCACCCCCGCGACCTTCCCCCCACCCCATCCCCAAGCATCCACCACCTCCACCCATCCACACTGGCTCCTCTGTCCAGGGCTCCCCGTCACATCACGGGCAGCGTTCGTCTCCGCCCCTCCCCGCCACCCCCTTGCTGGAGCCCCAGGTCTTCCCTGCTGAATCCCAGCGTCTCTCTCCCCGCCCGCCGGGAGAGATTGGTGGTGGCCACGTTGGGGCTGAGCCGAGCTCTCGGGGACGCCTAAAGCGACGATGGTGATTGGTGTGGCTGAGATGAAAATAGTGATTTAGTGCTGGTCACCCACTCCCCTCCCCGACCCGGGATGGCCCCGTCCCTGCCCCCAGCATATGACCTCATCGTAGCCCATGGGGGGGAATTATCTTCCCGGTTTTATGGGTGCGGAAGGGAGGCCCAGAGAGGTTGAGCAGCTTGCCCCAGGTCACCCAGCAGCAGCAGTGCAGCAGGCCAGGGCAGAGCTGGGACTCGATCCCTGGGCCACTCAGGGCCGTGCTGCCTCCCCTCCTTATTCTCCTTCTGACCTGTCTCCCGGCCCCCTCCCCACCCCCGGTTAGTCCCCCAGACTCTCCCCACCACACTCAGGAAGGCGATGGGGTGGGTCACATTTTGTATTTTCTTTTATTTTTGGTATCTGTTGAGTGCTTCCCATGTGTCAGGCAGGGTTCTAAGCGCCGGGGGAAGATACAAGTTAATCAAGCCGGATAAAGTCCCTGTTCCACATGGGGCTCACAGTCTAAATAGGAGGGAGAGTGGGTATTTAATCCCCATTTGAGGAAACTGAGGCACAGAGAAGTGAAGTGATTAGCCCAAGGCCACTAAGCAGGCAGGTGGCAGAGCTGGCATTAGAATCTAGGCCCTCTGGCTCCCAGGCCCACGCTTTTTCTCTGTTTTCCACAACTATCTCGGTTTCCTCCGGCTTCCCCCAACCCCCCAGGGGCGGGGTGTTGTTCTGGTGGCTTCTGGGGCTCTGGCTTGGGCGTGGGATGGGGCAGTGTCCCGGGCTCCAGTACGGGCACAATAAACATAAAAAGGTGCCGTCCCTGCCCCCAAGGAGCTTCCACCTAGTGGAGGGTTGGGACGTGTGTTCGGGTGCGTGTATGTGTATACGTGCTTGAGTGTGTGTACACACGTGTGTCTTCCCCTGCAAGTCCTTGACCTTCAGCCCAAACTCCCCAATCAGGTAGGTAGTGGTTGCGGAGCAGTCGGTTGCCCTGCCCGCCGCCCCCCGGCTGTCAGTTCTTCTCTCCCCATGGGTCAGCCCACCCCCACCCTGCCCCCCTCCACCCCGCAGCCGGACCAGGACCCCCTTCCCCCCCCATCTGCCCAGTCCCCATCCTTGGGCCTCTGCCCAGAGCCCACCTCAGTGCCTGGCCCAGCATGACCAAACCACAAAAGGGTAGCCACAGCCCACCTCTGTGAGACGGGACCGGCCCGGGGGTGGGAAGCCTGCTCCGAGTTGGCCACCCACAGCCGGACTCAGCGTCCGGACCCAGCCGGGACCTCCAGTTCCCCTCTGATTGCAGGGAGACCGTATGTGGCATTTCGCTGTGTCTGTATTCCTGGTGGAGCTGTATGGGAACAACCTGCTTCTGACGGCCGTCTATGGGCTGGTGGTGGCCGGCTCCGTCCTCCTGCTCGGGGCCATCATCGGCGACTGGGTGGACAGGAACCCCCGCCTGAAAGGTGAGGGGCCGTGGAGGCGGGCGGGAGGGTCACGGGTTGGGGGCGGGGCCCCGGCACCCTGAGCTGCAGGTGAGACCCCAGGGCCCCGAGCTTCAGCGGGACCCACAGGCCATAGGCGGGAAGGCGGGACCCCGGGCTGGGGGCACCACCCTGCTCCCCAGGTTGTCCGGCACAGCCGTCCTCTGCATTATCTATCCTGCTGTCCACTCCCCCCTCGAGCAGAGGAAACCTGGGTTCGGGCAGAGTCTTTGAATAGGAAAACACCTGCCCATCGGGCCGCCCGTCCTCCCGCTGGTCTGTCCTCACCTAGTCTGTGGGAGGAGGTTTCCCTGGTCCTTCCACTCTGAGCTGTGTGCTGTCGGCCTCCAACCAGGGGCTCCGCTCCTGCCCACACTGCTTCCGGGGGGTCAGGGACTGGGGTCGGGGGTGGGGGGCTGTCTCTGCTCCCCCACTAGCTTGAGCTCTTTCTTTCTTCCTCTTTGGGTATTTCCCTGTCCCCTTCCCACCCAAAATGGTGTGGGGGGATTGTGCCCAACTAGGGAATCGGGGGAAGAAAAGCCAGAGTTCCCTTTGCTTTCTGGGTAATGACTTCCAAGCACTTAGTTCAGTGTTCTGCACATAGTAAGCACTCAATAAACACCATCAATCGATACCATCGATGCCTTCCTCTCTCTGCTCTGCTAGGGCAGCCAAGACCGGGATTATAATAATAATTGTGGTATTTGCTAAGTGTTTATTATGGGCCAAGCGCTGGGATAGATACAAGCTAATCAGGTCACACACAGTCCCTGTCCCTCATGGGACTCACAATCTAAGGGGGAGGGTGACTGGCTGTTTAATTCCCATTTTGCAGAAGAGGAGACTGAGGCACAGAGCAGTTAAGTGTCTCACCCAAGGTCACCCAGAAGGCAAGTGGCAGAGTCGGGAGGAGGACCCAATTCCCCCCGACTTCCAGGCCCGGGCCTTCTCTTTGAGGCCGGGCCTCTTCTGGACAGTGCCCGGGCCCACGGGCACAACAGCGACCCCACCCCAGTCTCCGGGCCTTCACAGGAGGGAGATCACTGAAAGAGGAGGCATTTTTTTTTTAATGTCTCAAGGCTTAAGCCCCAAAGTCAATCATTAATCCCAAGAGCACTTTCTGAGAAAGACGTTAAACATTAAATAGCGCCCAGATAAAGGACATGTCCACTGCTGTCCCTGTGAGACAGGCCCCGACATCCATTCTTCCACCCTCCCTTGCTGTCTCTCAGGGGAGATCTACCGCCTGCTTCTAAAATCTACCTCTGCAGCTCTTGGATACACTCCTGTCCACCCTCCCTCCTCGACTGCCATCTTCAACTGCTTCTTCTCCTACGGCTGCTCCCCCTCTACTCCCCACACACCCACTTCTCTCTGTGTCCTTCTCTGGGACTCCGCTTTCCCGTCCAGTTGGTGCCCCATCTGCCCCCTCCCAGTCCTGTCCAAACCCCCGCAAATGGGTTATGTCCACCCACTGCTTCCACTTCGTCTCCCCTGCCTCCCTCCTTGGCTCTCTGCACTCCACGAAGGTTTCCATCCGCTCCAAGGTCACCGGTGACCTCCCTCTCACCAAACCAAAGGGACAGAGTAGAGTCCTAGTCCTCTTCGACCTCCCGCTGCTTGGTCTTCTCACCTGAGGACCACTCCCTCTTCAAGCACATAGTACGGTGCTCTGCGTGCAGTAAGCGCCCAGTAAATACCATTGATTAATTGATTTTCCTGGAAACAAGATGACCTTGGTTTTTCTGGCCCTGTCCTCTCCTGATTCTTCTACCTCTCTGGACGCTCCTTCTCATAATCTCACCAGCTCTTCCTTTGCCTGGCACCTGCTAACTGGGCATGGGGAGGGTCCCCTCGAGGCTCAGTGCGGGGTCCCTTTCTAGTTTCATTTTTCCCTCCAAAATCCTTTCCTCCTAAATTTCCCCTCACGGTTGCCAGAACCACCATCCTCTCCGTCTTGCAAGCTCGTGACCTTGGCGTTATCTTTGATTCTTTCCTCTTTCAATCCCCAGATCCAGTCTGTCACCAAATCCTGTCAGTTCTTCCTACCCAACATCTCCAGGATCTGCCCTTTCCTCTCCATCTAAACTGCTGCTAGACTGACCAAAGCGCTTGTCACATCCCGCCTCGACTACTGCATCAGTCTCCTCTCTGACCTCCCCTCCTTCTGTCTCTCCCCACACCAGTCCATACATCACTCTGCCACCGGAGCATTTTTCTACAAAGCTGTGCCGGTGCAACTCCCCACTGCTCAAGACCCTCCAGTGGTTGTCTCTGTATCTTCGTGTCAAACAGAAACTCGTTACCTTCGGCTTTGAAGCACTCTGTCGGCTCTCCTCCTTCTTTCCTTACTTCGTTCATCTCCTACTACAACCCAACACGTGCACAGCAATATACTCACCGTGACTCGATCTGGCGACCCTTACTCATGTCCTCCCTCCCGCCTGGAATCCCTTCCCCCTTCACATCCTCGCTCTCCACCTTCAGAGCCCTTCTGGTATCACATCTGCCCCAGGAGGTCTTTCCTGATTCATTTCTCTTATTTTCTTTCTGCATCATCAAGTGCTTAGTGCAGTGTTACGCACACAGTAAGTGTTCAGTAAATACCACTGATTGATGATGAGAACTTGTGAACTCACAACCTCCCACGCCACTTATGTCTGCATCTTACCTGCCCCGTTACTTAGGCGGTAACTCATATCCATAGCCTCTCTTGTTCCTCCAAATTGTGATCGATGTCAGCGCCTGCCCATGTAGCTTGACTGGAAGCTCCTTGTGGGCTGGGATGGTGCCTTCTAACTCTATCTTGTCCTCTTCCAAGCGTTCAGTTCACTGCTCTTCGCACAGTAGACTGGAAGCTCCTTGAGGACAGGGATTGTGTCTATCAACTGTAGGGAAGCAGGGAGGCCCAGTGGAAAGAGCATGGGCCTGGGAGTCAGAGGAGCTGGGTTTTAATCCCGTCTCCACCAGTTGCCTGCTGTGTGACCTTGGGCAAGTCACGTAATTTCTCAGTGCCTCACTTTTCTCACCTGTAAAATGGGGGATTTGATCCCTGTTCTCCCTCCTACTTAGACTGTGAACCCCATGTGGGACAGGGACTGTGCTGGCTTAGTTAACTTGTACCTGCCTCAGCACTTAGAAGAGTGCTTGACACATTGTAAGTGCTTAACAAATATCATGATCCCCCAAAAAAAGAAATCAAAAAAACTGTATTACACCACTCTCTTCCCAAGCGCTCAGTATGGTGCTCTACAGTAGTTGCTCAATCGGTGCTCTTATTGATTGGTGGGGAGGAAGTGCCGGTCCAGAGGGGCACGTGGGCCCCTCCTCGCGGTGGTGACCCCTGGCGACCGGCAGCCCGGACCAGGACGGGGCACCTGGCACTCACGGCGTCTCCCCTGGCACAGTGGCGCAGACATCCCTGATCGTCCAGAACACCTCGGTCATCGTGTGCGGGATCATCCTCATGGTGGTTTTCTTGTTCAAGACGCAGCTTCTGTCCATGTACCACGGCTGGGTCCTGGTGAGTTCGCAGCCCCCCGCTGGGTGGGTCAGGGAGGGTAGCGGGGGCACGGGAGGGTCATCCGACCCGCTCCTTGTGTGCCCTCCCTCAGACGGCCTGCTACATCCTGATCATCAGCATTGCCAACGTCGCCAACCTCGCCAGCACCGCCACCAACATCACCATTCAGAGGGACTGGATCGTGGTTGTAGCCGGGGAAGACAGGAGCCGGCTGGCAGGTGAGGCCGGCTGGGCGAAGGGGAGGGAGCTCCGGGGATACCCGTGCCCTGGGCTGGGGGTTGGGAGGGCCGCTGAGAGTGTATCTAGAAAGCCTCTGACAATTTGAGGTGCATCTCTCTCTCTCTCTCTCTCACTTTCTCTCTCTTGCCACCCTCTTACCCTCATCTCTAAGTCCATGTTGTTTCCTCTCAGTGTCTCTATGTGTGTCTCTGCGCCTGCCTTGTTGTGTCTCCGAGGAATCTGTCGGCATACCAAAGTTCTCTTGTTATCAGCAGTCGCCAGTGGGTATCCCCAGATTAATGGGAAGGTAATTGGGAGGTAATTGAGACAGACGGGGCTGGGGAAGGGCCCTAGGCATAGGTGTGAACGGTTGTCCCGCAGTCTTCCCATCGCTGTCCACTGTCCATCTGTCCATCTGCCATTCTCAGCCTTTCCCCAACCAGCCACCCCAGGACCCTCAGACATCTTGCCTGCCACCATCCCCTGGACTCCCTGCCCTGCTGGTGGCCCAGAGCTGGGTAGCTAGGAAAAAACATTTGTTCAAAGAAAAGGAACTGTCTCTCTAGGCACCTGGAGGTCGGAGGTCAGAGATCAGGGGTCCGAACCGCTGCCCGGTGGTGGCTAGGGATCTCTTTCAAGATTTTCCCTCCTTCCCTCTTTCCCTCCCTCAACTAGTTTTTCCTTAACCCATCGTAGACTTTTTATTATTATTACTGTTATCATCAGGATTATTGTTATCGTCGAGCTACTGTTTACATTTTCTGAGCACCCACCATGAGCACATAAGGAAAGTTTTTGCTTCCTTTGATTTACAGAGGAAGCAGACCTCTGTTCCCATGGGCACCCAGAGGGAAGGGGCCCAGCCAGACTGCCCACCCCTAGTTACCAGCCTATAGTGTGTCGGTCGGGGATACTTTGCCGGTACTGAAATCCCTTCTTTTCCAGGAAGGCTTCCCCTCTAATACCCAACTCCAGCCCCACCCTGAGCACTTTTCCTGTGTCAATTCACCGATTCCACTATTCCATCCCCAAATATTTGTGCTACTTCCTGTTGTGTCCTGGACCCTCTTCCTCCTCCCGCTCCGGCTCTTTGTCCATCCGCCCGCCTCCCCTTTTGAATCCCCAGCTCTCTGAGGACAGGAAATGTTTCTTGCTTCTGAAGCATCTCCCAAGTGGTCAGCATCGAGCACTCGGGGAGGGGGCGGTCAGCATACCCCGCCGGCTGACCGACCGGCGCCCTTTCCCCCTGCCGCGGCCCCTCCGGCCGCATACCTCCCGCAGACATGAACGCCACCGTGCGCAGGATTGACCAGCTGACCAACATCCTGGCCCCGTTGGCCGTCGGGCAGATCATGACGTACGGCTCCCCTGTGATTGGCTGTGGCTTCATTTCCGGCTGGAACCTGATGTCTGTGTGTGTGGAGTACCTCCTGCTCCGCCAGGTTTACCAGAAGACCCCGGCCCTGGCTCTCAAGACCATGCCCAAGGCCGAGGAGGCGGAGCTGAAGCAGCTGACCCCGCAGAAAGGTAGCGTCCCTGGGACGAGGCCCAGAACTCCCATTCATTCATTAGTATTTATTGCATACTTACTACGTGCAGAGCACTGTACTAAGTGCTTGGAATGTACAATTCAGCAACAGATCTCTTGGCACCCTGATCCCCTTGGGGTGCGGAATGGTTGGGGGAAGGACGGAGGGATGAATGGCAGTCCGGGCAAGGCAGAAGGGAGGGCGGGCAGGAGGCAGGTCTGGGGAAAAGCTGGGGGGCCAGAAACGGACCCGGAACTGACTGTGGCTTCCCCACCCTGGGCAGACTGCAAGACCAGGCCCCCGGAGGTGTTGCAACTGATGGGCGAGCAGGACCAGCGGACCCTCGAGCCCGAGGTGGAGCCGAGCTGCGGGGCCCAGATCATGGAGCCGTTCCGCACGCTGGGTGCCGGCTGGGCCTCCTACTACCGGCAGCCGATATTCCTGGCCGGCCTGGCCCTGTCCTTCCTCTACATGACCGTTCTGGGTTTCGACTGCATCACCACCGGCTACGCCTACACGCAGGGACTGAGCAGCTCGGCGCTCAGCCTCCTGATGGGTGCCTCGGCCATCACGGGCATCGGGGGCACCGTGGCCTTCACGTGGCTGCGGCGCCGCTGCGGGCTGGTACGCACTGGCCTGATCTCGGGAGCGGCCCAGCTGGCCTGCCTGAGCCTGTGCGTGCTATCCGTCTTCATGCCCGGCAGCCCCCTGGACCTCACGGTGTCGCCATTCCAGTACATCGGTTCCCGCTCCTTCCAGAAGGAGGCCCCAACCACGCTGGCCCCCCTGATGACGACCCCCAACGGGCTCTTATGGCGCAACAGCTCCGACCTTCCTAGCCCCACCCCTCAGGCCAGCCCCCAGCCCGTATCTTTCATCTCCGTCAGCCTGCTGTTTGCGGGCGTCATTGCTGCTCGAATCGGTAAGGAGGTTGGGAGAGACTGAGGCTGGGGGAGGGACCGGCTGCCAAGGACCCATGTTGGAGGCCGCGGCCGAGACGCCGTCGGAACACGTGTCCCCCGGTTCCCGGACCGGGCCCGACTATCACCGGGGGGGGCCCGATGCAGGGCCAGTGCCTGGGACGGACACGTGGCCGGCTTGACCCTCTGGACTCCCGTCACGGCAGCGGCAGCCAACGGGTCTGTGATGGCAGCGATTCTGGCAGGAAAATGAGCATCCGGCCACCCCGGGGCCTCTCTGACTCGGGCCAGGGCCGGGCTGTGGGTCGGCCCTTGACTACAGTTTCCCAGCCCTCTTAACCAGCCGACATCCGTGCCACCGGGGCTGTGGCAGTGGTCCGAGCCAGACTCTAATCTGGGGGGCGTTGGTCGTTGGGTTGGGTCAGTTGGTGGTAGGTATAGTAGGTATGTGCCCGTCTTGGGCCCAGCGCCTCGGACTGTAGCACCATTTGGCCAAGCCAGTGGACACAGTCTACTGGGGCCCTCACATGCGAGGGTGGAAACTCCTTCCACCTGTGACTATGCCAGTCCACCCGGAGAGGGCCCCGGGGGCCGGGGCAGGGTGGCCATGGTGCTTCCTGGCCCACCTCCATCCCTCAGGCTGAATATCCTCCAGGCCTCTGCCCCGCTGTGCCCGCTGCTGTGATATGCTGTCTGACACTGGCCAATCTGGGCCTGAGGGAATCGGTGGGGGCGGGGGGCTAGTCCTCAGCAGAGGTCACTTAGCCAGGCCTGCGGCCCTTCGGTCCTGACTCCCTCCACAGTGGGACCGGCCCAAGGTTTTGGTTCCAGTGGATCGACGCCAGGGCGCTTCTGCCCTCACCCACCGGACCTGATCCCCTCTCCCCCTCCACTGGCGGGCCAGGCCACCAGACTGTCCCCCGCTCCTAGGGAGGGCTCGGGCGGGTGTCCTTCCTGGCCCGTGGGTTCTCCCTCCCCAGTCACCTTGGGGGTTTCAGGAGAACGGTGGTGGAGTGTCTGCTCCCCAGGGGCCGGGCCGGTGACCTCGCGACTCAGGTCCAAGACTGGCGTCGGTCAGCCCTCGCACGTCTCACCTGTGTCCGTCTGTCTCTGCCTTCGTCTTTCTCCCCCCATGGCGTTCCAGGCCTCTGGTCCTTTGATTTGACCGTGACCCAGCTGCTACAAGAGAATGTGGTGGAGTCTGAGCGCGGCGTGATCAACGGCGTCCAGAACTCCATGAATTACCTCCTCGACCTCCTGCACTTCATCATGGTCATCCTGGCCCCCAACCCCGAAGCCTTCGGCCTCCTCGTGCTCATCTCTGTCTCATTCGTGGCCATGGGCCACACCATGTATTTCCGGTTCGCTCAGAAAACCCTGGGGCCGCAGCTGCTCCGCTGCCGCTCCCCCGAGACCAAGTCCGTCTCTGATGAAAACCCGCCCGGCCCCTCCTCGGTGGTCTGAGTGCGAGGGCCCAGCTGGCCCCCCCACATACGCCCCCACCCCCTCCGGCTCCCGCTGGTTCCCGGGTGGCCGGCCGGCGGTCATCTGCGCTCTAAAAAAACATCCCGCTGCTACTGCCGCTCTCGCCCTCACCCCTTCCCCCAATACCAAGGCGTTTCCTTCTGGTTTAGCCCGGCCTCATCTGAGGGTGAGTGTTGGGCACGGAGAATGGTGAGGGATCCAGGCCGGATGGGCTCCCTGCTGCTGGGGCTCGGTCCTTCCGGAAGTGGCCCTCGGGGAGGTGGTCCAGGTCCCTCCCGGTGGGAGGGTCTGCTTCAGGCGAAAGGGGTAGCTCCCCGTGGGTAGGTGGGCGGATGGACGGGCCCCCGCTCTCTGCCCTCGAGAGGGGCTCCCCCATCTCTCCCTGCGCCCCTCCCGGGGCTCTGACCTCACGCCGTTTCTGGGCTGCGGCTGGGCCAGCTTGGGCCGGTTCCAGTCTGGAGACGAGCGTGGGCTCTCGCCTGCTCCCCACCGCTGGCCAGCGGGCCCCAGTGTTA